>NC_052153.1:192139777-192359842 GCF_902713615.1 Scyliorhinus canicula
CAACATCCCCAACCCAGCAACATCCCCAACCCAGCAACATCCCCAACCCAGCAACATCCCCAACCCAGCAACATCCCCAACCCAGCAACATCCCCAACCCAGCAACATCCCCAACCCAGCAACATCCCCAACCCAGCAACATCCCCAACCCAGCAACATCCCCAACCCAGCAACATCCCCAACCCAGCAACATCCCCAACCCAGCAACATCCCCAACCCAGCAACATCCCCAACCCAGCAACATCCCCAACCCAGCAACATCCCCAACCCAGCAACATCCCCAACCCAGCAACATCCCCAACCCAGCAACAGCCCCAACCCAGCAACATCCCCAACCCAGCAACATCCCCAACCCAGCAACATCCCCAACCCAGCAACATGGCAAACCCAGCAACATCCCCAACCCAGCAACCTGCCAAACCCAGCAATATCCCCAACCCAGCAACATCCCCATCCCAGCAACCTGCCAAACCCAGCAACCTGCCAAACCCAGCAACCTGCCAAACCCAGCAACATCCCCATCCCAGCAACCTGCCAAAACCCAGCAACATCCCCAACCCAGCAACATCCTCAACCCAGCAACATCCCCAACCCAGCAACATCCCCAACCCAGCAACCTGCTAAACCCAGCAACATGGCAAAACCCAGCAACATGACAAAACCCAGCAACATGACAAAACCCAGCACCATGCCAAAACCCAGCACCATGCCAAAACCCAGCAACATCCCCAACCCAGCAACATCCCCAACCCAGCAACATCCCCAACCCAGCAACATCCCCAACCCAGCAACATCCCCAACCCAGCAACAGCCCCAACCCAGCAACATCCCCAACCCAGCAACATCCCCAACCCAGCAACATCCCCAACCCAGCAACATGGCAAACCCAGCAACATCCCCAACCCAGCAACCTGCCAAACCCAGCAATATCCCCAACCCAGCAACATCCCCATCCCAGCAACCTGCCAAACCCAGCAACCTGCCAAACCCAGCAACCTGCCAAACCCAGCAACATCCCCATCCCAGCAACCTGCCAAAACCCAGCAACATCCCCAACCCAGCAACATCCCCAACCCAGCAACATCCCCAACCCAGCAACATCCCCAACCCAGCAACCTGCTAAACCCAGCAACATGGCAAAACCCAGCAACCTGGCAAAACCCAGCAACCTGCCAAAACCCAGCACCATGCCAAAACACAGCAACATGCAGAGGGCAGCAGAGCAGAGCTACTGATCAGCTGTTCTGGGGAAATTTGTATACGTGCAGTGCGGTCAGCCTAATTTGAAGGTGAACCTGCGAAGGAGATCCAAGGAGTTTGAGTGAAGGCAAGCATCCAGCAGAGGGCAGCAGAGCAGAGCTACTGATCAGCTGTTCTGGGGAAATTTGCATGTACGTGCAGTGCGGTCAGCCTAATTTGAAGGTGGTTTGTGGAGGGGCTGTCGTCAAGTGACAGTTAAACCCGAAACACTTCGTCAGTGTTTCCCACCCTACCTCCTCCTCTAACCAAAAAAAAAAAACCACGGTTGTTGGAAAGCGGGAGCAGGGGCTTGTCGTGAAGGTGAGTGAGTGCCTTTAAATTTGCTTACCTTTCAGCGGGAGCAGGGTTTGAGGGAATATCAGGTAAGCTCTTCCTTTCTTTTTCTTTTTCTTGTTTTTTTTTAAATCTAGAGGTGATGTCAGGGAAGGCAGTACAATGCTCCTCCTGCAGAATGTTTGAGGTGAGGGACGCCGTCAGTGTCCCTGCTGATTTCATCTGTGGGAAGTGCACCCAACTCCAGCTCCTCAAAAACCGTGTTAGGGACCTGGAGCTTGAGCTGGATGAACTTCGGATCATTCGGGAGGCAGAGGGGGTCATAGATAGGAGCTTCAGGGAAGTAGTTACACCAAAGACTGGAGATAGATGGGTAACTGTAAGAGGGACTGGGAAGAAGCAGTCAGTGCAGGGACCCCCTGCGGTTGTTCCCCTGAGTAACAAGTATACCGTTTTGGATACTTGTGGGGGGGACGACTTACCAGGGGTAAGCCATGGGGTACGGGCCTCTGGCACGGAGTCTGTCCCTGTTGCTCAGAAGGGAAGGGGGCAAAGGAGTAGAACATTAGTAATTGGGGACTCAATAGTCAGGGGCACAGATAGGAGATTTTGTGGGAGCGAGAGAGACTCACGTTTGGTATGTTGCCTCCCAGGTGCAAGGGTACGTGATGTCTCGGATCATGTTTTCCGGGTCCTTAAGGGGGAGGGGGAGCAGCCCCAAGTCGTAGTCCACATTGGCACTAACGACATAGGTAGGAAAGGGGACAAGGATGTCAGGCAGGCCTTTAGGGAGCTATGATGGAAGCTCAGAGCGAGAACAAACAGAGTTGTTATCTCTGGGTTGTTGCCCGTGCCACGTGATAGTGAGATGAGGAATAGGGAGAGAGAGAAATTAAACACGTGGCTACAGGGATGGTGCAGACGGGAGGGATTCAGATTTCTGGATAACTGGGGATCTTTCTGGGGAAGGTGGGACCTCTATAGACAGGATGGTCTACATCTGAACCTGAGGGGCACCAATATCCTGGGGGGGGAGATTTGTTAGTGCTCTTTGGGGGGGGTTTAAACTAATTCAGCAGGGGCATGGGAACCTGGATTGTAGTATTGGGGTACGGGAGATTTAGAGTATAGAGGTCAGGAGCACAGATTTGACTTCGCAGGAGGGAGCCAGTGTTCAGGTAGGTGGTTTGAAGTGTGACTACTTCAATGCCAGGAGTATACGAAATAAGGTGGCGGAACTGGCAGCATGGGTTGGTACCTGGGACTTCGATGTTGTGGCCATTTCAGAGACATGGATAGAGCAGGGACAGGAATGGTTGTTGCAGGTTCCGGGGTTTAGGTGTTTTAGTAAGCTCAGAGAAGGGGGCAAAAGAGGGGGAGGTGTGGCGCTGCTAGTCAAGGACAGTATTACGGTGGCGGAAAGGATGCTAGATGGGGACTCTTCTTCCGAGGTAGTATGGGCTGATGTTAGAAACAGGAAAGGAGAGGTCACCCTGTTGGGAGTTTTCTATAGGCCACCTAATAGTTCGAGGGATGTAGAGGAAAGGATGGCGAAGATGATTCTGGAAAAGAGCGAAAGTAACAGGGTAGTTGTTATGGGAGACTTTAACTTTCCAAATATTGACTGGAAAAGATATAGTTCGAGTACATTAGATGGGTCGTTCTTTGTACAATGTGTGCAGGAGGGTTTCCTGACACAATATGTTGACAGGCCAACAAGAGGCGAGGCCACATTGGATTTGGTTTTGGGTAATGAACCAGGCCAGGTGTTAGATCTGGAGGTAGGTGAGCACTTTGGAAACAGTGACCACAATTCGGTGACCTTTACGTTAGTGATGGAAAGGGATAAGTATACCCCGCAGGGCAAGAGTTATAGCTGGGGGAAGGGCAATTATGATGCCATTAGACATGACTTAGGATGTGTAGGTTGGAGAAGTAGGCTGCAAGGGTTGGGCACACTGGATATGTGGAGCTTGTTCAAGGAACAGCTATTGCATGTTCTTGATAAGTACGTACCAGTCAGGCAGGGAGGAAGGGGTCGAGCGAAGGAACCGTGGTTTACCAAAGAAATGGAATCTCTTGTTAAGAGGAAGAAGGAGGCCTATGTGAAGATGAGGCGTGAAGTTTCAGTTGGGGCGCTTGATAGTTACAAGGAAGCGAGGAAGGATCTAAAGAGAGAGCTAAGACGAGCAAGGAGGGGACATGAGAAGTCTTTGGCAGGTAGGATCAAGGAAAACCCAAAAGCTTTCTATAGGTATGTCAGGAATAAAAGAATGACTAGGGTAAGAGTAGGGCCAGTCAAGGACAGTGGTGGGAAGTTGTGTGTGGAGGCTGAGGAGATAAGCGAGATACTAAATGATTACTTTTCATCAGTATTCACTCAGGAAAAAGATAATATTGTGGAGGAGAATGCTGAGACCCAGGCTATTAGAATAGATGGCATTGAGGTGCGTAGGGAAGAAGTGTTGGCAATTCTGGACAAGGTGAAAATAGATAAGTCCCCGGGGCCTGATGGGATTTATCCTAGGATTCTCTGGGAAGCCAGGGAAGAGATTGCTGAGCCTCTGGCTTTGATTTTTAGGTCATCATTGGCTACAGGAATAGTGCCAGAGGACTGGAGGATGGCAAATGTGGTCCCTTTGTTCAAGAAGGGGAGTAGAGATAACCCCGGTAACTATAGGCCGGTGAGCCTAACGTCTGTGGTGGGTAAAGTCTTGGAGAGGATTATAAAAGATACGATTTATAATCATCTAGATAGGAATAATATGATTAGGGATAGTCAGCATGGTTTTGTGAAGGGTAGGTCATGCCTCACAAACCTTATCGAGTTCTTTGAGAAGGTGACTGAACAGGTAGACGAGGGTAGAGCAGTTGATGTGGTGTATATGGATTTCAGTAAAGCGTTTGATAACGTTCCCCACGGTCGGCTATTGCAGAAAATACGGAGGCTGGGGATTGAGGGTGATTTAGAGATGTGGATCAGAAATTGGCTAGTTGAAAGAAGACAGAGAGTGGTAGTTGATGGGAAATGTTCAGAATGGAGTTCAGTTACGAGTGGCGTACCACAAGGATCTGTTCTGGGGCCGTTGCTGTTTGTCATTTTTATAAATGACCTAGAGGAGGGCGCAGAAGGATGGGTGAGTAAATTTGCAGACGACACTAAAGTCGGTGGAGTTGTAGACAGTGCGGAAGGATGTTGCAGGTTACAGAGGGACATAGATAAGCTGCAGAGCTGGGCTGAGAGGTGGCAAATGGAGTTTAATGTGGAGAAGTGTGAGGTGATTCACTTTGGAAAGAATAACAGGAATGCGGAATATTTGGCTAATGGTAAAATTCTTGGTAGTGTGGATGAGCAGAGGGATCACGGTGTCCATGTACATAGATCCCTGAAAGTTGCCACCCAGGTTGATAGGGTTGTGAAGAAGGCTTATGGTGTGTTGGCCTTTATTGGTAGAGGGATTGAGTTCCGGAGCCATGAGGTCATGTTGCAGTTGTACAAAACTCTAGTACAGCCGCATTTGGAGTATTGCGTACAGTTCTGGTCGCCTCATTATAGGAAGGACATGGAACCTTTTGGAACGGGTGCAGAGGAGATTTACCAGGATGTTGCCTGGTATGGAGGGAAAATCTTATGAGGAAAGGATGATGGACTTGAGGTTGTTTTCGTTAGAGAGAAGAAGGTTAAGCGGTGACTTAATAGAGGCATACAAAATGATCAGAGGGTTAGATAGGGTGGACAGCGAGAGCCTTCTCCCGCGGATGGAGGTGGCTAGCACGAGGGGACATAGCCTTAAATTGAGGGGTAATAGATATAGGACACAGGTCAGAGGTGGGTTTTTTACGCAAAGAGTGGTGAGGCCGTGGAATGCCCTACCTGCAACAGCAGTGAACTCGCCAACATTGAGGGCATTTAAAAGTTTATTGGATAAGCATATGGATGATAAGGGCATAGTGTAGGTTAGATGGCCTTTAGTTTTTTTCCATGTCGGTGCAACATCGAGGGCCGAAGGGCCTGTACTGCGCTGTATCATTCTATGTTCTATGTTATGCCAAACCCAGCAACATCCCCAACCCAGCAACATCCACAACCCAGCAACTGGCCAAACCCCAGCAACCTGCCAAAACCCAGCAACATCCCCAATCCAGCAACCTGCCAAAACCAGCAACATCCCCAACCCAGCAACATGCCCCAACCCAGCAACCTGCCAAACCCAGCAACATCCCCATCCCAGCAACCTGCCAAAACCAGCAACATCCCCAACACAGCAACATGCCAAAACCCAGCAACATCCCCAACCCAGCAACACCCCCAACCCCAGCAACATGCCAAAACCCAGCAACATCCCCAACCCAGCAACATCCCCAACCCAACAACATCCCCAACCCAGCTACATCCCCAACCAGGAACATCCCCAACGGAGCAACATCCCCAACCCAGCAACATGCCAAACCCAACAACATCCCCAACCCAGCAACATCCCCAACCCAGCAACATCCCCCAACCCAGCAACATCCCCCAACCCAGCAACATCCCCCAACCCAGCAACATCCCCAACCCCAACATCCCAAACCCAGCAACATCCCCAACCCAGCAACATCCCCAACCCAGCAACCTGCCAAAACCCAGCAACATCCCCAACCCAGCAACCTGCCAAAACCCAGCAACATGCCAAACCCAGCAACCTTCCAAAACCCTGTAACATGGCAAACCCAGCAACACCGCCAACCCAGCAACATCCCCAACCCAGCAACCTGCCAAAACCCAGCAACATGCCAAAACTCACCAACCCCAACCCAGCAACCTGCCAAAACCCAGCAACATGCCAAAACTCACCAACATCCCCAACCCAGCAACCTGCCAAACCAGCAACATCCCCAACCCAGCAACATCCAACCCAGCAACATCCCCAACCCAGCAACATCCCCAACCCAGCAACATCCCCAACCCAGCAACAGCCCCAACCCAGCAACAGCCCCAACCCAGCAACAGCCCCAACCCAGCAACAGCCCCAAACCAGCAACAGCCCCAACCCAGCAACAGCCCCAACCCAGCAACATCCCCAACCCAGCAACATCCCCAACCCAGCAACAGCCCCAACCCAGCAACAGCCCCAACCCAGCAACATCCCCAACCCAGCAACATCCCCAACCCAGCAACATCCCCATCCCAGCAACCTGCCAAAAACCAGCAACATCCCCAACCCAGCAACATCCCCAACCCAGCAACCTGCCAAACCCAGCACCATCCCCAACCCAGCAACATCCCCAACCCCAACATCCCCAACCCAGCAACATCCCAACCCAGCAACATCCCCAATCCAGCAACCTGCCAAACCCAGCAACATCCCCAACCCAGCAACCTGCCAAACCCAGCAACCTGCCAAACCCAGCAACATCCCCAACCCAGCAACATCCCCAACCCAGCAACATCCCCAACCCAGCAACCTGCCAAACCCAGCACCATCCCCAACCCAGCAACATCCCCAACCCAGAAACCTGCCAAACCCAGCAACATCCCCAACCCAGCAACATCCCCAACCCAGCAACATCCCCAACCCAGCAACATCCCCAACCCAGCAACCTGCCAAACCCAGCAACATCCCCAACCCAGCAACCTGCCAAAACCCAGCAACATCCCCAACCCAGCAACATCCCCAACCCAGCAACCTGCCAAAACCCAGCAACATCCCCAACCCAGCAACCTGCCAAACCCAGCAACCTGCCAAAACCCAGCAACATCCCCAACCCAGCAACATCCCCAACCCAGCAACATCCCCAACCCAGCAACATCCCCAACCCAACCTGCCAAAACCCAGCAACATCCCCAACCCAGAAACCTGCCAAAACCCAGCAACATCCCCAACCCAGCAACCTGCCAAACCCAGCAACATGCCAAAACCCAGCAACATCCCCAACCCAGCAACATCCCCCAACCCAGCAACATCCCCCAACCCAGCAACATCCCCAATCCAGCAACCTGCGAAAACCCAGCAACATCCCCAACCCAGCAACATCCCCAACCCAGCAACCTGCCAAAACCCAGCAACATCCCCAACCCAGCAACATCCCCAACCCAGCAACATCCCCAACCCAGCAACCTGCCAAAACCCAGCAACATCCCCAACCCAGCAACCTGCCAAACCCAGCAACATCCCCAACCCAGCAACCTGCCAAAACTCAGCAAAATGCCAAAAATCAGCAAAATGCAAAAATCAGCAAAATACCAAGATGCCAAGATCTGGGGCTGGTTTAGCACTGGGCTAATTCGCTGGCTTTGAAAGCAGACCAAGGCAGGCCAGCAGCAGGGTTAAATTCCCGTACCAGCCTCCCCGAACAGGCGCCGGAATGTGGCGACTAGGGGCTTTTCACAGTAACTTAATTTGAAGCCTACTTGTGACAATAAACGATTTTCATTCATTCATTTCGTTTCATATATCAAAAATCTAAATTCCAAAATTAGCAAAACACTATAAGCAAAAATCAGCAAAATCAGTAAAAATAGCAAATATGTGCAAAAGTACATAAAATCAGCAAAATAACTATCCACAAAGATCACTAATATCTACAAAAATAACAAATACCTGCAAAAATACAGAAAATCAGCAAAATACCAAAAATAAACAAATATACCTAAAACAGCCAAATTAAATGGGCAGCACGGTAGCATGGTGGATAGCACAATTGCTTCACAACTCAAGGGTCCCAGGTTCGATTCCCGGCTTGGGTCACTGTCTGTGCGGAATCTGCACGTTCTCCCCGTGTGGTGCGTGGGTTTCCTCCGGGTGCTCCGGTTTCCTCCCACAGTCCAAAGATGTGCAGGTTGGTGGATTGGCCATGATAACATAGAACATAGAACAGTACAGCACAGAACAGGCCCTTCGGCCCTCGATGTTGTGCCGAGCAATGATCACCCTACTTAAACCCACGTAACCCGTATACCCGTAACCCAACAATCCCCCCCATTAACCTTACACTACGGGCAATTTAGCATGGCCAATCCACCTAACCCGCACATCTTTGGACTGTGGGAGTAAACCGGAGCACCCGGAGGAAACCCACGCACACACGGGGAGGACGTGCAGACTCCACACAGACAGTGACCCAGCCGGGAATCGAACCTGGGACCCTGGAGCTGTGAAGCATTGATGCTAACCACCATGCTACCGTGAGGCCCCAATAAATTGCCCTTAGTGTCCAAAAATTGCCGTCAATGTTGGGTGGGGTTACTGAGTTATGGGGATAGGGTGTGGGCTTGGATAGGGTGCTCTTTCAAAAAGAGCCGGTGCAGACCCGATGGGCCGAATGGCCTCCTTCTGCATTGTAAAATTCTATAAAAATCCATGCAGCAAACCTACCAGAATAACACCCAAAAATGTTTTTTATAAAACAAATCTACCCAAACATCAAACATACGACTGCAGGGCAGCACGGTGGCGCAGTGGTAGCACTGCAGCCTCACGGCGCCGAGGTCCCAGGTTCGATCCCGGCTCTGGGTCACTGTTCGTGTGGAGTTTGCACATTCTCCCCGTGACTGCGTGGGTTTCACCCCCACAACCCAAAGATGTGCAGGGTAGGTGGATTGAACATGCTAAAGTGCCCCTTAATTGGAAAAAATGAATTGGGTACTCTAAATTTATTTAAAAAATTTAAAAAAAAATAAAAAAAACATACGACTGCAAAAGTACTTTTGAAAAATACTGAAAAAAAGACAACTAAATATATTACAGATTTTAAGGGCAACTGCTTCCAATGC
Organism: Scyliorhinus canicula; assembly: GCF_902713615.1. Classification (NCBI taxonomy): domain Eukaryota; kingdom Metazoa; phylum Chordata; class Chondrichthyes; order Carcharhiniformes; family Scyliorhinidae; genus Scyliorhinus; species Scyliorhinus canicula. The sequence continues at coordinate 192,149,064 of NC_052153.1, forward strand.
ACATTTCTGCTTTCGAACCTTAACATTAGTTAAAATGGAAGAGACAAGGCATCTTTCTGTCAGATTAATCTCGAGCACAGACTATGAAGAGTCATTAAAAATGCAAAGACGTTTCTGGGATGTTCATGTATGTTCTAAAAGATGTGAAAACTATTTTACTACTGAGGGTGAAGGAGCACAATGCTTCTTTGCCTTGTAAATCAATGACTCATTGAAAATTAACATAACAGCAATGCCAGGTTTTGAACGGTGTAAAGTCCAGCTGAGAACAGCCACTTTTGGGGCGCAGAAGCCCCCAGGGAGAACTCGGAGACACATCATCAGAGGAGTTTTCTCTCTGCCACTGGGAGTCAAAGAACATTACAGCACAGGAATAGGCCCTTCGGCCCACCAAGCCTGCACCGATCCAGATTGCTTATTTAAACTTACTACTTATTGCCCAAACTATCTATAACTGTAGGGCAGCACGGTAGCACAGTGATTAGCACCAGGGCTTCACAGCGCCAGGGTCCCAGGTTCGATTCCCAGCTTGGGTCGCTGTCTGTACGGAGTCTGCACGTTCTCCCCATGTCTGCGTGGGTTTCTTCCGGATGCTCCGGTTTCCAAAGTCCAAGGGCGTGCTGCTAGGTGAATTGGACATTCTGTATTCTCCCTCGGTGTACCCGAACAGGCGCCGGAGTGTGGCGACCAGAGGATTTTCACAGTAACTTCATTGCAGTGTTCATGTAAGCCTACTTGTGACAATAAAGATTATTATTATTATCCCTCCACTCCCCAGCCATCCATGTGTCTATCAAGATACATGTTAAACATTGCTGCAACACACACCAGGCACCCTCCACCCTCTGCATGAAAAACATTTCCCGCATATCTCCCCTAAACGTTCCCCCTCTCCACCTTCAATCTGTGCCCCCCTGTAATGGAGTCCTCCACCCTGGGAAAAAGCTTCTGACTATTCACCCTGTCTGTACCTCATAATTTTATAGACTTCAATCAACAGTCTCCCCTCTGCCTCCGTCTTTCCAACGGAAACAGTCCGCGTTTATTCAACCACTCCTCATAGTCAATACCCTCCAGACCAGCAACATCCTGCACTCTGTCCAAAGCATCTCCGTCCTTCTGGTAGTGTGCCGACCAGAACTGCACGCAATATTCTAAAAGTGGTTTTATACAACTGTAACATGTCTTGTACTCAATTCCCCGGCCGATGGAGTAAAACCTGCCGTATGCCTTCTTGAAGACGTTATGCACCTGCATTGACACTTTCATGGCATTATGGACCTGAATGCACAGATCCCTATGTATGTCAATGCTCCCAAGGGTTCTGCCATTTACTGTATAATTCCCACCTGAATTTGATCTTCCAAAATGCATCACCTCACATTTGTCCGGTTTGAACTCCAGCTGCCATTTCTCTGCTCAACTCTCCAATCTATCTATACTCTGCTGTATTCTCTTGTGCTCCTTCACCCCTTCACGATCTGCAACTCCACCTATCTTAGTGTCATCTGCAACCTTGCTAATCAGACCATCTACATTTTCCTCCAGATAATTTATACATATTGCAAACAACAGTCAAAGAGGAAGATATTGAGAAATGAACTGCCGTTCTGGCGAAAGAGTCCAAACAATCTGCAAGTACCATAACTGCAGAAATACTGATAGAACATAGAACAGTACAGCAGAGAACAGGCCCTTCGGCCCTCGATGTTGTGCTGAGCATTGTCCGAAACCAATAGAACATAGAAAATTACAGTGTAGTATAGGCCCTTCGGCCCTCGATGTTGTGCCGAGCATTGTCCGAAACCAAGATCAAGCTATCCCACTCCCTGTCATTCTGGTGTGCTTCATGTGCCTATCCAATAACCGCTTGAAAGTGTCCGTCTCCACTATCACAGCAGGCAGTCCATTCCACACCCTAACCACTCTCTGAGTAAAGATCCTACCTCGGATATCCCTCCTCTATCTCCCACCCTGAACCTTATAGTTATGCCCCCTTGTAACAGCTACATCCACCCAAGGAAACAGTCTCTGAACGTCCACTCTATCTATCCCCCTCATCATCTTATAAACCTCTATTAAATCGCCTCTCATCCTCCTCCGCTCCAAAGAGAAAAGCCCTAGCTCCCTCAACCTTTCCTCATAAGACCGATCCTGCAAACCAGACAGCAACCTGGTAAATCTCCTTTGCACCCTTTCCAATACTTCCACATCCTTCCTATAATGAGGTGACCAGAACTGCACACAATACTCCAAATGTGGTCTCACCAGGGTCATGTACAGTTTCAGCATAACCCCGCGGCTCTTAAACTCAAGCCCCCTGTTAATAAACACTAACACACGATAAGCCTTCTTCACGGCTCTATCCACTATAGTGGCAACCTTCAGAGATCTGTGGACATGAACCCTAAGATCTCTCTGATCCTCCGCATTCCTCAGACTCCTGCCGTTGACCCTGCAATCCGCATTCAAATTTTTTCTACCAAAATGAATCACCTCGCACTTATCAGGGTTAAACTCCATCTGCCATTTTTCGGCCCAGCTCTGCATCCTATCAATGTCTCTTTGCAGCCTACAACAGCCCTCCATCTCATCCACTACTCTACCACTCTTGGTGTCGTCAGCACATTTACTGACCCACCCTTCAGCCCCCTCCTCCAAGTCATTGATAAAAATCACAAATAGCAGAGAACCCAGCACTGATCCCTGTGGTACACCGCTAGTAACTGGTCTCCAGTCTGAAAATATTCCATCCACGACCACCCTCTGTCTTCTATCTGATAGCCAGTTGCTTATCCAATTAGCCAAATTTCCCTCAATCCCACACCTCCTTACTTTCTTCATGAGCTGACCATGGGGAACCTTATCAAACGCCTTACTAAAATCCATGTATAGGACATCAACTGCTCTACCTTCATCTACACACTTAGTTACCTCCTCAAAGAATTCAATCAAATTTGTGAGGCAAGACTTGCCCTTCACGAATCCGTGTTGACTATCCCGGATTAAGCTGCATCTTTCCAAATGGTCATAAATCCTAACCTTCAGGACCTTTTCCATTAACTTACCGACCACCGAAGTAAGATTAACTGGCTTATAATTACCAGGGTCATTCCTATTCCCTGCCTTGAACAGAGGAACAACATTCACCACTCTCCAGTCCTCTGGTACTATCCCCGTGGACAGTGAGGACGCAAAGATCAAAGCCAAAGGCTCTGCAATCTCATCCCTTGCCTCCCAAAGAATCCTTGGATATATCCCATCTGGCCCAGGGGACTTGTTGAACCTCAGGTTTTTCAAAATTGCTAATACTTCCTTCCTCAGAACATCTACCTCCTCCAGCCTACCCGCCTGTATCACACTCTCATCGTCAAAAACATGGCCCCTCTCTTTGGTGAACACTGAAGAAAGGTATTCATTCAACGCCTCTCCTATTTCTTCTGACTCCATGCACAAGTTCCCACTACTGTCCTTGACCGGCCCTACCCTCATCCTGGTCATTCTTTTATTTCTCACATAAGAGTAAAAAGCCTTGGGGTTTTCCTTGATCCGACCCACCAAGGACTTCTCATGCCCCCTCCTAGCTCTCCTCAGCCCTTTTTATAGCTCATTCCTTGCTACCTTGTAACCCTCAAGCGACCCAACTGAACCTTGTTTTCTCATCCTTACATACTCTTCCTTTTTCCTCTTGACAAGACATTCAACCTCTTTTGTGAACCATGGTTCCCTCACACGGACATTTCCTCCCTGCCTGACAGGGACATACCTATCAAGGATACGCAGTATCACAGTGGCGCTGGTTTAGCACAGTGGGCTAAACAGCTGGTTTGTAAAACAGAACAAGGCCAGCAGTGCGGGTTCAATTCCCGTACCAGCCTCCTCGAACAGGCGCCGGAATGTGGCGACTAGGGGCTTTTCACAGTAACTTCATTTGAAGTCTACTTGTGACAATAAGCGATTTTCATTTCAGTATTTGTTCCTTGAACAAGCTCCACTTTTCATTTGTGCCTTTCCCTGACAGTTTCTGTTCCCATCTTATGCTCCCTAATTCTTGCCTAATCGCATCATAATTACCCCTTCCCCAATTATAAACCTTGCCCTGCCGTATGGCCCTATCCCTCTCCATTGCAATAGTGAAATACATCGAATTGTAGTCACTATCTCCAAAGTGCTCGCCCACAAATAAATCTAACACTTGGCCCGGTTCATTACCCAGTACCAAATCCAATGTGGCCCCCCCTCTTGTCGGCCTATCCACATATTGTGTCAGGAAACCCTCCTGCACACACTGTACAAAAACTGCCCCGTCCAAACTGTTCGACCTATAGAGGTTCCAATCAATATTTGGAAAGCTAAAGTCACCCATGACAACTACCCTGAGACCTCCACAACTATCCATAATCTGTTTTGCAATTTCTTCCTCCACATCTCTATTACTATTTGGGGGCCTATAGAAAACTCCTAACAATGTGACCGCTCCTTTCCTATTTCTAACTTCGGCCCATATTACCTCAGTAGGCAGATCCCCTTCCAACTGCCTTTCTGCAGCTGTTAAACTATCCTTGATTAACAATGCAACTCCTCCACCTCTTTTACCACTTTCCCTACTCTTACTGAAACATCTCTACCCCGGAACTTCCAGCAACCATTCCTGTCCCTGTTCTAACCATGTCTCCATAATGGCCACATCGTAGTCCCAAGTACCAATCCACGCTCCAAGTTCACCTACCTTATTCCGGATGCTCCTAGCATTGAAGTAGACACACTTCAACCCACCTTCCTGTCTGCCGGTACACTCCTGCGACCTTGATACCCTCCTCAGTACCTCACTACTCTCAACACTGGCTTTTGGCCTACAGCTCGTTTTCCCAGCCCCCTGCCAAATTAGTTTAAACCCCCCCCCCCCCCCCAAAGAGCCGTAGCAAATTTCCCTCCCAGGATATTGGTGCCCCTCTGGTTCAGGTGCAAACCGTCCTGTCTGTACAGGGTCCCACCTTGCCCAGAATGTGCTCCAATTATCCACGTACCTGAAACCCTCCCTCCTACACCATCCCTGCAGCCGCGTGTTTATCTGCACTCTCTCCCTGCTCCTCACCCCACTAGCACGTGGCAGTGGCAACAAACCAGAGATGACAACATGGTTTGTCCTGGCTCTCAGCCAAGAAACTTCTTTCTAACCCAAAACCTGCTGCGTGACCCCCCCCTCAATGGTGCAAACACCAACAGTGGAAGTCATCGTAGCTACCAAATCGCCCCTTCCTTCACTTGGGAAAGAAGGAATTCAAGGAGTTCTCAGAGACCGATTTGCAATTTATAAGTACCGTTTTTCCGTCACCTGCATTTTAATCATTGCAGTTACATTTTGTTAATAACTTATCAATTTTACTTAAGGAACATTAAGTAGTGGTTTTGTGGTAAACTACCCTTTATTGTATTTTAGATAGTGCAGACATAATGGGCTAAATGGCCTCCTTCATAAAATGTTTTACATTACATTTCAAAAGCTTTCAACTTTAAAATTACAGAAAGTACCATAAGACATGTCTCCATACAGTGCGTTCCATTCTTATGCGCCTCTATACAATTGTAATTCTTCTGATATTAACAACTGGGCTGGAGCGTTTCAGCTTTGAAGAGAGGCTGGTTGGGCCGGGGTAGTTCTTCTTGGAGCAGGGAAGGCTGAAGGGGGGACCTGATGGAGGTGTACAAAATTAGGAGGGGCAAAGATAGGGTAGGCAGGAACAAACGTTTCCCCTTAGTAAAGGGGTCAATAACCAGGGGGCATAGATTTACAGTAATGAGCTGGAGATTTAAGGAGGGGATTTTCACACCAGAGGGTGGCGGAAACCTGGAACTCGCTGCCTGAAAGTGGGGTGTAGGCAGAATTTCTCACAACATTTAATAAGCATTTGAAGCACCACAGCACACAAGGCTAGGTGCTGGAAAATGGAATTCGAATATATAGGTTTTTGATCGCCAATTCAGCACGATGGGCCGAACGGCCTCTTTCTGTGCTGTATCACTCCAATATACCTTCCATGGGCGAAATTCTCTGACCCCCAGCAGGGTCGGAGAATCGCCTGGGGCCGCCGAAAATCCCGCCCCCGCCGTGGCAGAGATTCTCCGCCACCCGGGAAGTGGCGGTGGCGGGAATCTCGCCACTCTGATCGGAGAGGCCCCTGCGGTGATTCTCCGGTCCGGATGGGCTGAAGTCCCGCCGCTGGGAGGCCTCTCCCGCCGCCGAGGTTTGAACCACCTCTGGAACGGCGGGATCAGCGGCACGAGCGGGCCCCGTGGTCCTGGGGGGGGGCGGGGGGGCGATCGGACCACGGGGGGTGCTCCCACGGTGGCCTGGCCCGCGATCGGGGCCCCCGGCTCAGACTCCGGGCCAGTGCCCTGGGAGCACTATTTCTCCTCCGCGGCCGCCACGGCCTCCGCCATGGCGCAAGCGGAAGAGAACCCCACATCGCGCATGCACCGGCAGTGACGTCAGCGGCCAGCTGCCGCTGACGTCACTGTCGGCGCATGTGCGGACCGGCGAAAGCCTTTCGGCCAGCCCCGGTCCCGGGGACGCCGGGTGTTTGCGCCAGTCTTCTGGTGCCAACCGCTCCGGCGCGGGGCTGGCCCCCAAAGGTGGGGAGAATTCCCCACCTTTGGGGAGGCCCGACCCCTGAGTGGTTGGCGCCACTCCCCTACGCCGGGACCCTCCGTCACGCCGGGTAGAGGAGAATGCCGCCCCTTGTCAGACACACAGCCTGGAGGTAAAACATTTAAAATTGAAAATGACAGAAAGTGCAAGATGGGCTAGATTCTTCTTTTGGGAGATGAAGTGTTGCCGGCGGGACTGAACAGTGTACGATTCGTGTTTCTGTTGGGGCCGCTTATCTCCTCTGCGGTTCAGGGCATGCAAATGGGCCACTTTGCCAGCACGAGTTGAAAACAGTTCCCGGCCCATTGGACGGTGTAACCACAGGGGCCAGAGTTGGCGCCAAACAGCCTGACAACTGGAGGTGTTTTTATTGCTCCACTTACCGCACACTTAACGCAGCCACCAAGGTGGCTCAGAGAAGACCTGCCTCCTGAGTTCAGAGGTCCGAGGCGGACCCATTGCTCGATGTGAATGAGGAGAGGAGGGACACCCTCTTCCCCAGGGTGGGCCGCAGACTCAACAGTTCCTGAGAAGCGGTGGCAGAGGTAGAAAGCGCTGCCAGCCTCACCAGAAGACAGTCTGTGATCCTGAGAGATGGGAGTCACTGGTGAGGTCACTGCCCGGAGAGGAGCAAACAACGAGGGAGGGTTCCAAAGACCACGGTGTTTCACTCCGGCGTCGGAGGCCGCTCCTCGCCCCCTATTCTGCCCCCCGCCTGCTGAGCAGGCCTGTAGTGCTCGATCCTCCCTCCGCCCCCCCACAGGCCCCACACTCACCAGTCACGCGCTGTTCACGCCGGCAGCGACCAGGTGTGGTTGGCGCCGGCGTGAACCGGTCGGGATCGGCAGGCCGCTCGGCCCATCCGGGCCGGAGAATCGCCGGTCGCCGTGAGAAACGGCGACCGGCGATTCTTCGGGCGGCCTGTCGCAAAACGCAATACGCCATTTTGGGGGGGGGGGGGAAATCGCGGGGGCTGCCAGGGCGGCGTGGCCTGATTCGCCCGGCCCTCCCGTGATTCTCCCACCCGGCGTGGGGTGCGGAGAATCGCGCCCGGTGTCTTTCTCCGAGTTGATGGCCCTCCAGCAGCAGAGTAGCTGAACTGGACTAGCCATATAAATACTGTGGCTACAAGAGCAGGCCAGAGGCTGGGAATCCTGAGGTGATTAACTCATCTCCTGACTCCCCAAAGCCTGTTTAATGGTGACCATGAAACCATTGTCAATAATTGTAAAAAGCCATCTGGTTCACTAATGCCCTTTGGGGAAGGGAATCTGCCATCCTTACCCGGTCTGGCCTCTATGTGACTCCAGACCCACAGCAATGGGGTTGACTCTGAAACGCCCTCTGCCTAGCAAACCACTCAGATAAAGGGCAACCGAGGGGGTGGGCAATAAATGCTGTCCCAACCAGTGACACCCACATCCCATAAACAAATAAAGAGAATTAGAAAAAGAAGAGGTTTTGCAAGGATACAGAGAAAGTACAGAGATATGAAACTTAAGATCATGTGGTCTGAAGACAATTTCCAGGGAAAGAACTGGGACTTTCCCAGAATCTGGGACACAGCATTAAGTGATTTATTTCTTCCTTTTCACGCTATTTGAGCTGTTGTTTCTCTTTTGATTCATCGGGGTGTTGCCTGGTAAACTGCAATGAATGTGCGCAATAACAGCCAAGCTACATTGAGGCAGAGAGCCATGGTACAGCACAGAAACAGAAAAAAGTTGCAGAGGAAGTGGACAGATACTTGTGGTTGCTTCTGAGCAAAGTGCTGACGAGCCAAAAAACGTCTTATAGCCACACTTGCACTATCCTCGCCAAGTGGGCCTTATTGTGAGGGAATTTAACTACAATAATAATAAGGAAGGTTTGCTCCAGTTGTTCAGAGGGCCGGATTATTCCGCCCCCTCCCCCCCCGCAAGATCGCCACGAGCAGGACGCAGACCATGAAAAGGCCCACTGACCTCGGCCGGGAATTTCCCGTCTCCGGGCGGGGGTGGCCGGAGAATCCCGGCCAGAGTTTTGGAGACACCGCATCTGGAATACCGTGTGCAGTTTTTGGCGTGACTATACTAAAAGTGAACACAGTCCCACAGCGAGTGCGATAAGTCGCTCGTTTCACAGCGCTGGCAAACACAAGGCTGTAAAGGGTCCTCAGCAGGGAACGCGTGACCAAGGCCGCACCTGGCTCTGTTTTCTCAGCACAGCGAGATAGATGCCATGCCTTGGGTAACTTTGGTGTCTGCGCATTAAAGTGAAACTAGCTGTCTCGCATTAATATGCAGGTTTGCTAAAAAGTGATCCTGTCCACAATGGGCAGGATTTACATTGCAGCGTCTGCCGAGATCCGATGCGATCTAGTGAGGCATTGCAAGCCGGGTAGATCCCGGGAGCGGGGTCCCCCGGCTCCTATCGCCACGCCAAGCTGCTTTTCAGGCGCAGTGTGGCCATAAAACCGCGCCCTTGGTCTCCATATTTGAGAGAGGATATACCTGAATTGGAGGAGGTACAGCGAAGGTTCACCAGATTGGTCCCTGGGATTGGGGGGGGGGGGGGGGGGGGGGGGGGGGGGGGAATTATGATGCGAGACTGAGGTGGATACACAGCGAGACCTTGGTGTCCTCCTGCATCAGTCACTGACAATAAGCGCACAGGTACAGCAGGCAGTAAAGAAGGCAAATGGTATGTTGGCCTTCATAGCGAGAGGATTTGAGTATAGGAATAGAGATGTTTTACTGCAATGATACAGGGCATTAGTGAGGTCACACCTGGAGTACTGTGTGCAGTTTTGATGTCCTTCTCTGAGGAAGGATGTTCTTGCTACGGAGGGAGTGCAGCGAAGGTTTACCAGGCTAATTCCTGGGATGGCTGGACTGACGTATGAGGAGAGACTAAGTCGGTTAGGACTATATTCATTACAGTTTAGAAGTGTGAGAGGAAGGGCAGCACGGTGGCGCAGTGGTTAGCACTGCTGCCTCACAACGCCGAGGTCCCAGGTTCGATCCCGGCTCCGGGTCACTGTCCGTGAGGAGTTTGCACATTCTCCCCGTGTTTGCGTGGGTTTCGCCCCCACAACCCAAAGATGTGTGAGGTAGGTGGATTGAACACGCTAAATTGCCCCTTAATTGGAAAAAATGAATTGGGTACTCTAAATTAAAAAAAAAGAAGAGTGAGAGGGGATCGCACAGAAACATAACATTCTAACCGGATTAGACAGGGTAGATTCAGAAAGAATGTTCCCGATGGTGGGGGAGTCCAGAACTAGGGGTCATAGTTTGAGGATAAGGGGTAAACCTTTTAGGACTGAGGTGAGGGGAAATGTCTTCACCCAGAGAGTGGAGAATCTGTGGAATTCACTCCCACATAAAGTAGTTGAGGCCAAAAAGTTGTGCAATTTCAAGAAAGAATTAGATACAGCTCTTGGGGCTAATGGGATCAAGGGTTATGGGGGGGGGGTGTGTGTCAGGGGGGGGGCGGGATAAAGGTATCCAATTTGATGATCAGCCATGATTGTAATTGTCATGTGAGAGTACGTTTAAGAAATGGATGTTTATAAATGGGTGTGTATATAAATATCTGTACCTTTAAGAAATGGGTGTTTACCGAGGTCCCAGGTTCGATCCCGGCTCTGGGACACTGTCCGTGTGGAGTTTGCACACTCTCCCCGTGTTTGCGTGGGTTTCGCCCCCACAACCCAAAGATGTGTGAGGTAGGTGAATTGAACATGCTAAATTGCCCCTTAATTGGAAAAAATGACTTGGGTACTCTAAATGTAAAAAAAAAGAAATGGGTGTTTACTACTGCAGTGATGTCAGAGAGTGGGTGGAGCTGGGCTGTCTGTCGGCTTTTTACTTTCGTTTTAGGCTGTTTTCTGCAGGGTGTGTTTTAGTTTCGTTGTCAGTGTTGGAGCTGAAGCCAGCCAGAGCAGGAGTACTGTTGATCTCTCTGCCATGAAAAGACTATCTCTTGATCATTTGGTGAATTCTGAATTATAAATATTTTCAGTAGTGAATGTAAACCTGATGTGCTTCTGTTAAAAGGTGTTTCTTCAGTCTTCTGGATGCTGTTTGAAATGAAATGAAATGAAAATCGCTTATTGTCACGAGTAAGCTTCAATGAAGTTACTGTGAAAACCCCCTAGTCGCCACATTCCGGCGCCTGTTCGGGGAGGCTGGTACGGGAATTGAACCATTGAACCGTGCTGCTGGCCTGCCTTGGTCTGCTTTAAAAGCCAGCGATTTAGCACAGTGTGCTAAACCAGCCGCTAGTGGGAAGTTATTAAGGATTACTTAGTGCTGTATTCTTTGGGGTTGTATTTGAATTAATGGTTGCTAAGATGTTCACTGTATGTTTCAAAAAGGTTAACTTGAGGTCATAGAATAAACACAGTTTTGTTTTAAAAATTACTTTTCCATTTCTGCTGTACCACACCTGTAGAGTGGGCTGTGCGCTCCCCATACCACAATCTATTAAAAGTTGTGGGTCAGGTGAACTTCATGATACACTTTGGGGTTCTCTAAACCCTTGGCCCATAACAACTCACCCAGGCAAGCGGAGGATATTCCGTCACACTCCTGACTTGTGCCTTGCGTGGGTTTCCTCCGGGTGCTCCGGTTTCCTCCCACAGTCCAAAGACGTGCAGGTTAGGTAGATTGGCCATGCTAAATTGCCCTTAGTGACTAAAAAAAGGTTAGGAGGGGTTATTGGGTTACAGAGATAGGGTGGAAGTGAGGGCTTAAGTGGGTTGTAGATGGTGGACAGGCTTTGGGGAGTCAGGAGATGAGAATTTCCAGCCTCTGACCTGACCTTGTAGCCACAGAATTTATATGACTGGTCCAGGTCAGTTCTGGTCAATGGTGACTCCCAGGATAGACCACACCAGCTAAGGAAGGCAGATATCCTTTGCTAAAAGTCATGAGTGAACCCGAGGGTTTTTTTTACAATGAATGATAGTCGTCATGGTCACCATTACGAAGACTAGCTATGAATTGCAGATGTATTAATTTAATTTCAATTCCACCAGCTGCCGTGGACCACCGCTACACCACCACCTCCACCAATCATGGCCTTCCGTGAAATAATTTATTCTCTCATAGGGCCCATGGTCTTTGGAACTCTATTCCCCTGATACAGGTGGGGGTCGGGTCATTGACCATATTCAAGGCCGAGTTAGACAGATTTCGGATTGGCAAAGGAGTCACGGTTTCTGAGGGGGGGGGGGGGGGGGGCGGTTTATGCAGGGATGTGCTGCTGTCACTTCAGCGACAATTTTACTGAATGACGGAGCAGACGCGGAGGGCCGCCCCTATTTCTTACTTTCTCGCAATCAATGTGTCCATCTTCAAACTTAAGGAGCATTCCTCAGAAAGATAAATATGGATGAGGAAGACTTCAGCGCTCATCATAATTTTTAAAAATTCTTTCACGTGATCTGTGCGAGGCCAGCATTTTGATCACCAATCCCTCCTTTCCTTTAAGAAGATGGTGGTGGGGCAGCTTCTTGAACAGCTGCAGTCCGTGCCATTGACCCTCAACTTCCCCCTGCACTGGCTGAGCAAGACACTCGATTCAAGGGCAATTAGGATGGGCAACAAGTGCTGGCCTAGCCATTGACGCCCAGATCCTGCGCATGAATTCATAAAAATCTTCCACTGTTTCTGGCTACGGTTATAGAGTTTTCACCTCCATTGCTCTGGGAGCCCTCCGTACCAAGTGATCACTCCATGAAATTTCCTTAGTTTTCAGGAAGGATTTGCTGGCCTATACTCAAAACTGCGAAAGGATTTACTGGGAGTCACTGGCTGATACTATAGCAAACTACCGCAGACGCTGGAAATCTGAACTGAAGACAGAAAGTGCCGGAAATACTCAGCAGGTCAGGCAGCATCTGTGGAGAGAGAAACAGAGTTAACGTTTCAGGTCATGCAATTATCTCTCCTTTAGGGGTCAGCATGGATGAAGTCCCGCAGCTCGGGCCAGTAGTGGGAGCCGACGCTATCCGGGAGGCCGGAACTCTGGGGAAGGGATGGGAGTCCCCCTCCCTGAGGGCTAGCCGTGGTTGTCGGACAAGGAAGAGGGCGCCTCTATGCCAAGATTCCTTCGGAGATAGAGTCGTTTCTTCTGCAGAAAGCTGGCCTCAAACACGAAGACTCCGGTCATTGTGCGCGGGGCGAGTGGGTTGTGTTAAATGGAGCGGCAAAGTCATAGCATGGCCAATATCATCCAGGGAAGACCTCAATGCCATGGATCAGCCAAAAGGGAGTGGTTACTCCCACCCCCAACCCTCAGCTCCGTCCCTGGGGAATACATGTTAAGTAATGGGTTAAGAGACATTGCAATTAGTTGTCTCATTTGTGTTAAGTGTTCAATGATTGACACTGATATGTAAAGGGGCTTCAGGTGGCCTCTGGATCTGGTGATGTGTAGCGTCAGTGGAACAAATAAAAGTGTGTTGGTGAAAAAGGAGCAGAACTTTTGCCTCTTCATACCACAGCGTCTAATACGTCTAACAACACATTGCTTGGCCTCCTCATGCATTGACAGCCCCTCTTATTTCTGGCAAAATGAAATGAAAATCGCTTATTGTCACGAGTGGGCTTCAATGAAGTTACTGTGAAAAGCCCCTAGTCGCCACATTCCGGCGCCTGTCCGGGGAGGCTCGTACGAGAATCGAACCGTGCTGCTGGCCTGCTTTAAAAGCCAGCGATTTAGCCCAGTGTGCTAAACCAGCCCCGGCAGGGGTGCGAGAAAGGCCTTAATAGAACAAATAAATCGCTCGATTGGCCCCCAATGGGCAATCACCAAGGTTCCCGTCCCTAGTAGCATGCCACATGCGGTAAGATGCTGGACTGCACCCCACGTCTTTACAACACCCCCCAGTCCCCCCAGGGTTAGCGCTGTGGCTTAGATGGTTAAAGCGCCTATCTTGTAAACAGGAGATCCGGAGTTCAAATCGCAGCAGTGTCTTCATACCTTTAGGTCAAAGCGAGTAACCTGTGAAGAAATGCTCCCAATTTAATGGTGAATGCAGAACACGTTGGCAAAATATCTGTGGCACCGACCTTGTAGTTTGCTTTACCTTGATTTATAGGGGCTGTTTAGCACAGGGCTAAATCACTGGCTTTTAAAGCAGACCAAGCAGGCCAGCAGCACGGTTCGATTCCCGTACCAGCCTCCCCGAACAGGCGCCGGAATGTGGCGACTAGGGGCTTTTCACAGTAACTTCATTGAAGCCTACTCATGACAATAAGCCATTTTCATTTCAGTCCCTCCCTGGTGCCTTTCCCGGGACTTATTACCAGCCCTCCCGTCTCCCAGGCTGTTACCAGAGTACTGGGAAATATTTTCCCTGAGGGCGATGGCATAATCTTAAAATGAGTGCTCGGCCGCTCAGGAAGCACTCCTGTGGAAAGCTGGAAGTCTCTCCCTGCCCCCAACCCCCTCCATGTAAAAATTGCGGCGAATGCTGGAGGGTCACATGAAAATTTCACGACTGAGATTTCTATTAGGGATAAGGGAATCCATATACATTTGTTGGCTAACTTTGTGCAGGGATTGGAGAAAGTAAATGGATTTTTTAATACAGGTTAGGCATGAAAAGGCCAGGGATAGATACAAGGCCTCCTCTTACTGTTCCTATAATACAGGCCTCAAATTTACATTGGGTATGGCCATGTTGGGGTTTATGCCCCACTTGGCCCACCTCCTATCTTTTCTCACCTAAATCTACCATTGTAACCCTCTACTCCAGTATCGCTCGTATGCTTCTCGAGATTCCCCTTAAATCCATATTGCAGCCACTCACCATGGCTCCAGACAGAACCTTCCGGATCCACCTAGAAGGACAAGAGCAACACGGCAACACCACCACCTGAAAGTTCCCCTCCAAGCCACACACCGTCCCAAATTTTGTTATTTTTTATTGATCCTTTTGCCGGCAAGACCAGTATTTGTTGCCCTTCCCAAATTGCCCTTGAACGGAGTGGTTTCCTCAGGCGTTTTGCAAAGCAGTTACGAGTCAACCACATTGCCGTGGGTCTGGAGTCACGTGTAGGCCAGACCAGGTAAGGACGGCAGATTTCCTTCCCTCAAGGATATTTGCGAACCAGTTGGGGTTTTACCACAATTGATAATAGTTTCATGGTCACCGATACTGAGATTGACTTTATATTCCAGATTTTATTGATTCAATTTAAATTCTACCGGTTGCTGTAGTGGGATTTGAACCCATGTCCCCAGAGCATTAGCCTGGGCCTCTAGATTGCTAATCCAGTGATATTACCACTAGCCACCATCTCTTCATGTACAATATTCAATAGAATTCTTTGAGGAAGTGACAAAGTTAATTGATGAGGGAAGGGCTGTAGATGTCATACACATGGACTTCAGTAAGGTGTTTGATAAGGTTTCCCATGGCAGGTTGATGGAAAAAGTGAAGTCGTATGGGGTTCAGGGTGTACTAGCTAGATGGATAAAGAACTGGCTGGGCAACAGGAAACGGAGAGTAGTGGTGGAAGGGAGTGTCTCAAAATGGAGACGGGTGACTAGTGGTGTTCCACAGGGATCCGTGCTCGGACCACTGTTTGTGATCTACATAAATGACCTGGAGGAAGGTATAGGTGGTCTGATTACCAAGTTTGCAGATGATACTAAGATTGGTGGAGTTGCAGATAGCGAGGAGGACTGTCAGAGAATACAGCAAAATATAGATAGATTGGAGAGTTGGGCAGAGAAATGGCAGATGGAGTTTAATCCAGGCATATGCAAGGTGATGCATTTTGGAAGATCAAATTCAAGAGCGGACTATATGGTCAATGGAAGGGTCTTTGGGGAAAATTGATGTACAGAGAGATCTGGGAGTTCAGGTCCATTGTACCCTGAAGGTGGCAAAGCAGGTGGATAGAGTGGTCAAGAAGGCATACAGCATGCTTGCCTTCATCGGAAGGGGTATTGAGTACAAGAGTTGGCAGGTCATGTTACAGTTGTAAAGGACTTTGGTTCGGCCACATTTGGAATACTGCGTGCAGTTCTGGTTGCCACATTACCAGAAGGATGTGGATGCTTTGGAGAGGGTGCAGAGGAGGTTCACCAGGATGTTGCCTAGTATGGAGGGTGCTAGCTATGAAGAAAGGTGGAGTAGATTAGGATTGTTTTCGTTGGAAAGACGGGGGTTGAGGGGGGACCTGATTGAGGTCTACAAAATTATGAGAGGTATGGACAGAGTGGATAGCAACAAGCTTTTCCCAAGAGTGGGGGGTGTCAGTTACAAGGGGTCACGATTTCAAGGTGAGAGGGGGAAAGTTTAAGGGAGATGTGCGTGGAAAGTTTTTTACGCAGAGGGTGGTGGGTGCCTGGAACGCTTTACCAGCGGAGGTGGTAGAGGCGGGCACGATAGCATCATTTAAGATGCATCTGGACAGGTATATGAACGGGCGGGAACAGAGGGAAGTAGACCTTGGAAAATAGGAGACAGGTTTAGATAAAGGATCTGGATCGGCGCAGGCTGGGAGGGCCGAAGGGCCTGTTCCTGTGCTGTAATTTTCTTTGTTCTTTGTAATATCACCGTTCCTTCATGTACAATATCGCCATTCCTTCATGTACAATATCGCCATTCCTTCATGTACAATATCGCCATTCCTTCATGTACAATATCGCCATTCCTTCATGTACAATATCGCCATTCCTTCATGTACAATATCGCCATTCCTTCATGTACAATATCGCCATTCCTTCATGTACAATATCGCCGTTCCTTCATGTACAATATCGCCGTTCCTTCATGTACAATATCGCCATTCCTTCATGTACAATATCGCCATTCCTTCATGTACAATATCGCCATTCCTTCATGTACAATATCGCCATTCCTTCATGTACAATATCGCCATTCCTTCATGTACAATATCGCCATTCCTTCATGTACAATATCGCCGTTCCTTCATGTACAATATCGCCTTTCCTTCATGTACAATATCGCCATTCCTTCATGTACAATATCGCCATTCCTTCATGTACAATATCACCGTTCCTTCATGTACAATATCGCCATTCCTTCATGTACAATATCGCCATTCCTTCATGTACAATATCGCCATTCCTTCATGTACAATATCGCCATTCCTTCATGTACAATATCGCCATTCCTTCATGTACAATATCGCCATTCCTTCATGTACAATATCGCCATTCCTTCATGTACAATATCACCATTCCTTCATGTACAATATCGCCATTCCTTCATGTACAATATCGCCATTCCGTCATGTACAATATCGCCATTCCTTCATGTACAATATCGCCATTCCTTCATGTACAATATCGCCATTCCTTCATGTACAATATCGCCATTCCTTCATGTACAATATCGCCATTCCTTCATGTACAATATCACCATTCCTTCATGTACAATATCGCCATTCCTTCATGTACAATATCGCCATTCCTTCATGTACAATATCGCCATTCCTTCATGTACAATATCACCATTCCTTCATGTACAATATCGCCATTCCTTCATGTACAATATCAGCCGTTCCTTCACTGTCACTGGGTCAAAATCCTGGAACTCCCTCCCTAACAGCACAGTGGGTGTACCTACACCACATGGATTGCAGATGTTCAAGAAGGCAGCTCACCAACACCTTCTCAAGGGTGTGATAAATATAAGAAATTGTCATATTTTATGGTTTTTGCAGTAATGTTATTAAAAACTTTTTGTAATTTTCTGGTTTCCTTGCCATGTGTTTTATGGCGGTTCACCGTTCGCTGGAGGTGGGATTCTTCTTCCCGCCGCTTGTCAATGGGATTTCCCATTGAAACCACCTCGGGCCGCCTGGAATTCCGCAGGTGGAGGTGCGCTGACACCGGGAAAAGTGAAACGCAACAGAGAATTCCAGCCAGTATGTCTGCTAGAGCTGTGACTAAAAGTGAGGTAACCAGTGATCTTTGCAGAGGAAGGGTTTTGCTAATAGATAAAGCTATTTTACCCGTTTGCAGATAGACAGCTAATGTCATGTTGTAATAGTTTGAGCCTGGCTAAACAAATCAAGGCACATCTTGTAACAAGAGACAAAAGAATGCTGTGTGCTTGGAGTGCAGCTGGTATAGCGAGTGGGAGGGGCCAGGTCTGGAAGATAGTTGCCTACAGACCTGAAGCTGAGCAGAATGTTTTCAGTTTGGTCCTAAAAACGGAGTCCTCTCCAAGGACTCTGCACCAAGATAAGCAAGTAAAACCTGGTTGTTAACTTAATACATAAGTGGTATTTAAAATACACACACACACACACACACACACACACATTTGCTTACTTGGAATGTAGAGGCTGGTTCAGGAAGCAAGATAAAATGTTGTAACAGTTAACTGTAAAGCCATTTCTTTGTTGCTAATGTGCCTAATTCTATGTTCAAATTAAAGTTTGTTTTAATATGAAAGCTGTCTCGTGTCAGTGTTAACACTCCTGTGGCGCAATAATATTTCCTCACAGTTTTACCAAACGCAAAGAGTTGGGTTCTGTCGTGTTAAGCACACTAAGATAACACAGGCTGCAACTGGATGCAGCTTTACCCGAGAGATACTCCACACCTTGAAGTTAGTTCAATATGATTTATTGAACCTGTCACACGGTTAGCTCAATCCTCTGTGAGTTCGACTCTCTGCTAACCTAGTGTGATTAATCTGTCTGATTGAACCAGACTAGCTCTTAGCCACATGCTGTAGGAGTTATATGATATGTACACCCTGACTCACACTGTAGATGTCTCCAGTGGAAAGAGGCGGAGTGTGAGTGCCTCGTGCCTTTTATAGTGGGAAACCACCCCCAAGTGTTCTGCCTGCTGATTGGTTACGTCCTGTTCTCTGTATTCATTAGCTGCCTGTTTGTATCTCATTATGTGCATGTCTGCATAGCATGACAGGTTCTAGTCCAGAATCTTAAAACAAAATTGGGGTTCTGGTCCAGACCGATGACAAGAGCAATTAGGGATGGGCAATAATGTTGGCCGAGGCAATGATGCCTGTATCCTGTGGGAGGATTTTCAAAACTATTCACTTCAACAACTTCTCTCTGTGGTATACTTACCCTTTTGATCAAAGCAATTTACAGTGTGGTAGTTTGAAGCTGTCCGCTTATGAAGGTGAAAATGTAACCAGGTGTCAAGATTCACTTGCTGGCGATTCTCAGGCCGCAACAGTGCGCCTCAGGATGGAGCTGATACAAACCCTTCCCTTCATCTAGTTTGATATCCCAAATAAACTGAAACAAATGTTGAAATTGTACCTGCGTCGTATGCGATCTGGACAGACGGTCAGAAACTGGGTCAAATCGTTGTAAAAAAAAGAAAAAAAAAGGAGACCAGGTCTGTTTGAGACCAGGCAGAAACAGATCTTCGAGAAGCTTGCCCAGAACAGCAACCTTGTAAAGTGGAGACAAAGGCAGAGCCAGGAAATTGTGAGATCATCTTTCTTGGCAGGAATATCGGGAGACGGAGCTGGGCTTTCCCCTGCCCTTCACCGTCTTTCCTATTTCAGGATCGGGTCTCCACATCTGGTTGGAGGTTTTATCACATGATTTTCCAGCTTCTCCCTGGTCTGCCGGTCAAACACCATTTCTTTTTCCATTGCCTACATTTTTATAGGCATGTTATTGTGCACTGCCTGAAAGCAAGCTGCAAACAGATTCAAGAATAACATGATGTTATTCCACTGCACTACCGTCAGCCTCCTCTCCATCATCAGCAAAGTGATGGAAGGAATCATCCACAGGGCTATCAAGCAGCACTTACTCAGCAATAACCTGCTCACGGACACTCAGTTTGGGTTCTGCCAGGGTCACTCAGCTCCTGACCTCATTACAGCCTTGGTTCAAACTTGGACAAGAGCTGAACTCCAGAGGTGAGTGAGAGTGACTGCCCTCGACATCAAGGCAGCGTTTGATTATGTTATCAAGGGGCTCTAGCTAAACTGGAGCCAATGGGAATCGGGGGGTGGGGGATGGATTCTCTGTAAGTTGGGCAACCCCCACAAAGGAAGATGGTTGTCAGTCATCTCGGCCCCGGGGGCATCATTGCAGGAGTCTCTCAGGGCAGTGGCCTAGCTCAACCACCTTCAGCTGCTTCATCAATGACCTCCCTTCCATCAGGGCAGCACAGTGGTTAGCACTGTTGCTTCACAGCTCCAGGGTCCCAGGTTCGATTCCCGGCTTGGGTCACTGTCTGTGCGGAGTCTGCACGTCCTCCCCGTGTCTGCGTGGGTTTCCTCCGGGTGCTCCGGTTTCCTCCCGCAAGTCCTGAAAGACGTGCTGTTAGGTGAATTGGACATTCTGAATTCTCCCTCAATGTACCCGAACAGGCGCCGGAATGTGGCGACTAGGGGCTTTTCACAGTAACTTCATTGCAGTGTTAATGTGAGCCTACTTGTGGCACTGATAAAGATTATTATTATAAAGATCATAAGTGGGGATGTTTGCGGATGATTACACAATGTTCAGCACCATTCGCGACTCCTCAGATAAATGCAATAAAAGACCTGGGCAATATCCAAGCTTCGGCTGACAAGTGGCAAGTTACAGTTGTATCACACAAGTGCCAGGCAATAACCATCTCCAACAATAGAGAATCTAACCACCGCCCCTTGACATTCAATGGCATTACCATTGCTGAATGCCCCACAATCAACATCCTGGGGGTTACCATTGATCAGAAACTGAACTGGACGAGCCACACTAATACTGTGGAAGGGAAGCATGGTGGCACAGTGGTTAGCATTGCTGCCTCACGGCACCGAGGTCCCAGGTTCAATCCCGGCTCTGGGTCACTGTCCGTGTGAAGTTTGCACATTCTCCCTGTGTCTGCGTGGGTCTCACCCCCACAACCCAAAGATGTGCAGGGTAGGTGGATTGGCCGTGCTAAATTGCCCCTTAATTGGAAAAAATGACTTGGGTACTCTAAATTTATATTAAAAAAATATTAATACTGTGGCTACCTGGGCAGGTCAAAGGCTGGGAATCCTGCAGCAAGTAACTCACCTCCTGACCCCCCTCCCCCCAAATCTGTCCGCCATCTCCAAGGTACAAGTCAGGAGTGAGATGGAATACTCTCCACTTGCCTGGTGCAGCTCCAACAACACTCAAGAAGCTCGACACCATCCAGGACAAAGCAGCCCACTTGATTGCCCCCCCCCCCCCCTCCACAAACATTCAAACCCTCCACCACCGTTGAACAGTGGCAGCCGTGTGTACCATCTACAAGATGCGCTGCAGTAACTCACCAAGGTTCCTTAGGCAACATCTTCCAAACCCACGACCACTACCATCTAGAAGGACAAGAGCAGCAGATTCCTGAGAACCCCACCACCTGGAGGTTCCCCTCCAAGTCACTCACCAACCTGACTGGGAAATATATCGGCCGTTCCTTCACTGTCGCTGGGACAGCATCCTGGAACTCCCTCCCTAACAGCACAGTGGGTGTACCTACACCACATGATCTGCAGCGGTTCAAGAAGGCGGCTCACCACCACCTTCTGAAGGGCAACGAGGGTTGGGCATTAAATGCTGGGCCTAGGCATAAACGTCAACATCTCAGAAATGTATTTTAAAAAGCTTTCAAATTGGGTAAAAGTGGATGGAAGTGGAGAACATTTACAGAGATAACAAGGCAGGTACTGATTGGAAAGCTCCACAAAGAAAGGTCGCCATAGCTACGGTGGGCCAATGGGCTCTTCTAGATGACTGAATGGCATATAGAAGACAGGGAGCGGGCTTAAACAGGGCATTTTCAAGAGTGCAGGCAGTGAAAAGCGGAGCGCCGGAAGGATCGATGCTGGGGCCTCAGCTATTTACAATCTATATTGATGACTTAGATGAAGTGAGAGTAGACTAATGTATCAAAGTCTGCTGATGAGTCCAAGCTAGGTGGAAAGGTAAGCTGTGGGGAGGCTACAAAGAGATATAGAAACATAGAAAATAGGAGTAGGAGGAGGCCATTCGGCCCTTCGAGCCTGTTCCGCCACTCATTATGATCATGGCTGATCATCCAACTCAGTAACCTGTTCCTGCTTCACCCCCCCCCCCCCCCCCCCCCTGTATTCTTTCAACCCTTCAGCCACAAGATCTATGTCTAATTGCTTCTTGAAAACATACTAGATTGGATAGTCCATTCCCCGAGCCGTGTTTCTCGGCAGCGCGCTATTCGCTGGATTCTCTACTTGTCAATGGGATTTCCCATTGAAGACACCCCAATGCTGTCGGGAAACCCACAGGTGGGGGTGTGACAATTCCCCCCACATTGTTTGGCCTCAACAGACCGACCAGACTCTGGGTGAAGAAATTTCTCCTCATCTCTGTCCGAAATGGTCTTCCCCGTATCCTCAGACTGTGACCCCTGGTTCTGGACCCACCCACCATCGGGAACATCTTTCCTGCATCTACCCTGTCCAGTCCTGTTAGAATTTTACAGGTTTCTGTGAGATCCCCCCTCATTCTTCTGAACTCCAGCCAATACAATCCTAACATCGTCAATCTCTCCTCATACGTCAGTCCTGCCATCTCTGGAATCAGTCTGGTAAACCTTCGCTGCACTCCCTCTAGAGCAAGAACATCCTTCCTCAGATAAGGAGACCAAAACTGCCCACAATACTCCAGGTGTGGCCTCACCAAGGCCCTGTATAATTGCAGCAACATATCCCTGCTCCTGTACTCGAATCCTCTCGCTATGAAGGCCAACATACCATTTGCCTTCTTTACTGCCTGCTGTACCTGCCTGCTCACCTTCAGCGGCTGGTGTACGAGGACACCCAGGTCTTGTTGCCCGTACCCCTCTAATTTATGGCCATTCAGTTAATAATCCGTCCTCTTGTTTTTGCCACCAAAGTGGATAACCTCGCATTTATCCACATTATACTGCATCAGTGATGCATTTGCCCATTCACTCAATTTGTCCAAATCACACTGAAGGATCTCTGCATCCTCCTCACAGCTCACCCTCTCACCCAACTTGGTGTCATCTGCAAATTTGGACATATGTCATTTTGTTCCCTCATCATTAATAAATCGTGAATAGCTGGGGTTCTGGCACCAATCCCTGACACACCCCTCCAGTCACTGCGTGTATAGACAGATTAGATGAGTGGGCTACATGATGGCAGATGGATTATAATGTCGGGAAATGTGAAATTACTCACTTTGGTCGCAAGGCTAAAAATGCAGAATATTTTTCAAAGGGTGATAAATTTATAAGTGTTGATGTTCAAAGGGTCCTGGGTGCGCTTGTACAAGGAACGCAGAATCCAACAAGCAATTAGGAAGGGAAATGTCCCGTTAGCCTTTGTTGTGAGGGGTTTGGAGTACAGGCGTAAATAAGTCTTGCTACAGTTGTATAGGGTTTTTGGTGAGACCACATCTGGAATACCGTGTGCAGTTTTGGTCTCCAAATTTAAGCTGCATTGGAGGTGGTACAGCGAAGGTTCACCAGATTGGGCCCTGGGATGAGGGGATTGTCCTGTGAGAGGCCGAGTAAATTGGGCCGATATTCTCTGCAGTTTACAAGCACGAGAGGTGATCTCAATGAAACCTTAAATATTCTGAAGGGGTTTGATAGGGTGGATGCGGAGATATTGATTCCGATGGTCGGGGAATAAAGAACAAGCAGTCCAGGGGCGGCATGGTGGCGCAGTGGTTAGCCCTGCTGCCTCACGGCGCCAAGGACCCGGGTTCGATCCCGGCCCCGGGTCACTGTCCGTGTGGAGTTTGCGCATTCTCCCCGTGTCTGCATGGGTCTCAACAGCCCAAAAAGTCCTGGGTAGGTGGATTGGCCACGCTAAATTGCTCCTCAAATGGAAAATAATAATAATTGGGTACTCTAAACTTAAAAATAAATAAACAAATAAATAAAACAAAACATACAATCTCAGGATAAGGGACCGATCATTTAGGACCGAGATGAGGATAAATTAATTCACTCAAAAGGATTGTGAATCTTTAGAATTCTCCTCCCCAGAGGGTTGTGGAAGCTCCATTATTGAATAGGTTTAAGACTGGAGAATGGGCAGATTTTGGGGCAGGGTTTTCCCACCATGTTTTCCGGCGGGGGAAGTGGCCAGCCAGCGAGATCTACCGGTCCCGCAGTTGTCAACGGGGTTTCCTGTTGACAGCACGCCTCATCGCCGGGAAGCGCTGCCGTGGGATCGGAAATTCCCGTCGGAGTGAACAGCCGGTAAATCCCACCCGTGGCGTCTCAGGGATTTAAAGGATGATGTGACCATCAATTCACTAGAGACACGACTGGAAGTAAACTGTGGTTTTAAAAGTCTTACAACTGAGCCAGCCTGCGACCCGAAGAACTGAGGGCTGGCTCACGGCTGCAGCACTTTATACTTCCGGTAGTGGGAGGGGCCATGGGCGGAGCCATGGGTGGAGCCCTGTACAAGCTCCTCATCTCCCCATATGGGCAGAGCCGCGCAACGGCTGACATACAGAGCCCACAAGGACATAATACAATGCAATGCAATATAGTGTGAATTACAATAGTGCCTTTAAATTTGCTTAACTTTCAGCGGGAGCAGGGTTTGAGGTAATATCAGGTAAGCTCTTCCTTTCTTTTTCTTTTTCTTGTTTTTTTTTAAATCTAGAGGTGATGTCAGGGAAGGCAGTACAATGCTCCTCCTGCAGAATGTTTGAGGTGAGGGACGCCATCAGTGTCCCTGCTGATTTCATCTGTGGGAAGTGCACCCAACTCCAGCTCCTCAAAAACCGTGTTAGGGACCTGGAGCTTGAGCTGGATGAACTTCGGATCATTCGGGAGGCAGAGGGGGTCATAGATAGGAGCTTCAGGGAAGTAGTTACACCAAAGACTGGAGATAGATGGGTAACTGTAAGAGGGACTGGGAAGAAGCAGTCAGTGCAGGGACCCCCTGCGGTCGTTCCCCTGAGTAACAAGTATACCGTTTTGGATACTTGTGGGGGGGATGACTTACCAGGGGTAAGCCATGGGGTACGGGCCTCTGGCACGGAGTCTGTCCCTGTTGCTCAGAAGGGAAGGGGGCAAAGGAGTAGAACATTAGTAATTGGGGACTCAATAGTCAGGGGCACAGATAGGAGATTTTGTGGGAGCGAGAGAGACTCACGTTTGGTATGTTGCCTCCCAGGTGCAAGGGTACGTGATGTCTCGGATCGTGTTTTCCGGGTCCTTAAGGGGGAGGGGGAGCAGCCCCAAGTCGTAGTCCACATTGGCACTAACGACATAGGTAGGAAGGGGACAAGGATGTCAGGCAGGCCTTTAGGGAGCTAGGATGGAAGCTCAGAGCGAGAACAAACAGAGTTGTTATCTCTGGGTTGTTGCCCGTGCCACGTGATAGTGAGATGAGGAATAGGGAGAGAGAGCAATTAAACACGTGGCTACAGGGATGGTGCAGGCGGGAGGGATTCAGATTTCTGGATAACTGGGGCTCTTTCTGGGGAAGGTGGGACCTCTATAGACAGGATGGTCTACATCTGAACCTGAGGGGCACCAATATCCTGGGGGGGAGATTTGTTAGTGCTCTTTGGGGGGGTTTAAACTAATTCAGCAGGGGCATGGGAACCTGGATTGTAGTTTTGGGGTACGGGAGATTGAGAGTATAGAGGTCAGGAGCACAGATTTGACTTCGCAGGAGGGTGCCAGTGTTCAGGTAGGTGGTTTCAAGTGTGTCTACTTCAATGCCAGGAGTATACGAAATAAGGTAGGGGAACTGGCAGCATGGGTGGGTACCTGGGACTTCGACGTTGTGGCCATTTCAGAGACATGGATAGAGCAGGGACAGGAATGGTTGTTGCAGGTTCCGGGGTTTAGGTGTTTTAGTAAGCTCAGAGAAGGGGGCAAAAGAGGGGGAGGTGTGGCGCTGCTAGTCAAGGACAGTATTACGGTGGCGGAAAGGATGCTAGATGGGGACTCTTCTTCTGAGGTAGTATGGGCTGAGGTTAGAAACAGGAAAGGAGAGGTCACCCTGTTGGGAGTTTTCTATAGGCCACCTAATAGTTCTAGGGATGTAGAGGAAAGGATGGCGAAGATGATTCTGGAAAAGAGCGAAAGTAACAGGGTAGTTGTTATGGGAGACTTTAACTTTCCAAATATTGACTGGAAAAGATATAGTTCGAGTACATTAGATGGGTCGTTCTTTGTATAATGTGTGCAGGAGGGTTTCCTGACACAATATGTTGACAGGCCAACAAGAGGCGAGGCCACATTGGATTTGGTTTTGGGTAATGAACCAGGCCAGGTGTTAGATCTGGAGGTAGGTGAGCACTTTGGAAACAGTGACCACAATTCGGTGACCTTTACGTTAGTGATGGAAAGGGATAAGTATACCCCGCAGGGCAAGAGTTATAGCTGGGGGAAGGGCAATTATGATGCCATTAGACATGACTTAGGATGTGTTGGTTGGAGAAGTAGGCTGCAAGAGTTGGGCACACTGGATATGTGGAGCTTGTTCAAGGAACAGCTATTGCATGTTCTTGATAAGTACGTACCAGTCAGGCAGGGAGGAAGGGGTCGAGCGAGGGAACCGTGGTTTACCAAAGAAGTGGAATCTCTTGTTAAGAGGAAGAAGGAGGCCTATGTGAAGATGAGGCATGAAGTTTCAGTTGGGGCGCTTGATAGTTACAAGGAAGCGAGGAAGGATCTAAAGAGAGAGCTGAGACGAGCAAGGAGGGGACATGAGAAGTCAGGTAGGATCAAGGAAAACCCAAAAGCTTTCTATAGGTATGTCAGGAATAAAAGAATGACTAGGGTAAGAGTAGGGCCAGTCAAGGACAGTGGTGGGAAGTTGTGTGTGGAGGCTGAGGAGATAAGCGAGATACTAAATGAATACTTTTCGTCAGTATTCACTCAAGAGAAAGATAATATTGTGGAGGAGAATGCTGAGACCCAGGCTATTAGAATAGATGGCATTGAGGTGCGTAGGGAAGAAGTGTTGGCAATTCTGGACAAGGTGAAAATAGATAAGTCCCCGGGGCCGGATGGGATTTATCCTAGGATTCTCTGGGAAGCCAGGGAAGAGATTGCTGAACCTTTGGCTTTGATTTTTAGGTCATCATTGGCTGCAGGAATAGTGCCAGAGGACTGGAGGATAGCAAATGTGGTCCCTTTGTTCAAGAAGGGGAGTAGAGATAACCCCGGTAACTATAGGCCGGTGAGCCTAACGTCTGTGGTGGGTAAGGTCTTGGAGAGGATTATAAAAGATACGATTTATAATCATCTAGATAGGAATAATATGATTAGGGATAGTCAGCATGGCTTTGTGAAGGGTAGGTCATGCCTCACAAACCTTATCGAGTTCTTTGAGAAGGTGACTGAACAGGTAGACGAGGGTAGAGCAGTTGATGTGGTGTATATGGATTTCAGTAAAGCGTTTGATAAGGTTCCCCACGGTCGGCTATTGCAGAAAATACGGAGGCTGGGGATTGAGGGTGATTTAGAGATGTGGATCAGAAATTGGCTAGTTGAAAGAAGACAGAGAGTGGTAGTTGATGAGAAATGTTCAGAATGGAGTTCAGTTACGAGTGGCGTACCACAAGGATCTGTTCTGGGGCCGTTGCTGTTTGTCATTTTTATAAATGACCTAGAGGAGGGCGCAGAAGGATGGGTGAGTAAATTTGCAGACGACACTAAAGTCGGTGGAGTTGTAGACAGTGCGGAAGGATGTTGCAGGTTACAGAGGGACATAGATAAGCTGCAGAGCTGGGCTGAGAGGTGGCAAATGGAGTTTAATGTGGAGAAGTGTGAGGTGATTCACTTTGGAAAGAATAACAGGAATGCGGAATATTTGGCTAATGGTAAAATTCTTGGTAGTGTGGATGAGCAGAGGGATCTCGGTGTCCATGTACATAGATCCCTGAAAGTTGCCACCCAGGTTGATAGGGTTGTGAAGAAGGCCTATGGTGTGTTGGCCTTTATTGGTAGAGGGATTGAGTTCCGGAGCCATGAGGTCATGTTGCAGTTGTACAAAACTCTGGTACGGCCGCATTTGGAGTATTTCGTACAGTTCTGGTCGCCTCATTATAGGAAGGATGTGGAAGCTTTGGAACGGGTGCAGAGGAGATTTACCAGGATGTTGCCTGGTATGGAGGGAAAATCTTATGAGGAAAGGCTGATGGACTTGAGGTTGTTTTCGTTAGAGAGAAGAAGGTTAAGAGGTGACTTAATAGAGGCATACAAAATGATCAGAGGGTTAGATAGGGTGGACAGCGAGAGCCTTCTCCCGCGGATGGAGGTGGCTAGCACGAGGGGACATAGCCTTAAATTGAGGGTAATAGATATAGGACAGAGGTCAGAGGTGGGTTTTTTACGCAAAGAGTGGTGAGGCCGTGGAATGCCCTACCTGCAACAGTAGTGAACTCGCCAACATTGAGGGCATTTAAAAGTTTATTGGATAAGCATATGGATGATAATGGCATAGTGTAGGTTAGATGGCCTTTAGTTTTTTTTCCATGTCGGTGCAACATCGAGGGCCGAAGGGCCTGTACTGCGCTGTATCATTCTATGTTCTAATACAGTATAATTCACCACAAAGGATACATGGAATGGGCGGGAAAATGGAATTGAAGCCCCAAATCAGCCATGATCATATTGAATGGCGGAGCGTCTCATTGGGTGACTGAAGTGTCCAAAGAAAAAAGTGTTTTTTTTTTTAAAATCCCCCAGTGCTATTCCTCCTGGCCTTGTCTCTGAGTAATATCCAGGACATTTAATATTTAATTCCTGGAGATTCCAGGAGCCAGTGTGGGTTAGAGGGCGTAGGGGTGATGGGGGAATGGGACGGTGGGAGTTGGGGTGCAGACAGCAGGGTTTCGGGTAACCTCAGGGTTTTTGAATGGTAGAATGTCGAGGAACCAGCAGGACTGTGCTGGAATAGTCGAGACTGAAAGCAACAAAGGTATGGGTGATGGCTTCAGTAGTCGATAAGCAGAGGTGGTCGAAGTTGGGCAATGTTGTTACGTCTGTGGAAATAGGTGATGTTAGTGATATAATAATAATCTTTATTATCACAAGTAGGCTCACATTAACACCGCAATGAGGTTACTGTGAAAAACCCCTAGTCGCCACATTCCGGCACCTGTTCGGGTCACAGAGGGAGAATTCAGAATGTCCAATTCACTTAACAAGCATGTCGTGTTTAGCACAGGGGCTGGTTTAGCACAGGGCTAAAGAGCTGGCTTTGAAAGCAGACCAAGGCAGGCCCAGCAGCACGGTTCAATTCCCGGACCAGCCTCCCCGAACAGGCGCCAGAATGTGGCGACTAGGGGCTTTTCACGGTAACTTCATTTGAAGCCTACTTGTGACAATAAGCGATTTTCATTTTATTTCTTTCGGGTTTGTGGGAGGAAACCGGAGCACCCGGCGGAAACCCACTCAGACACGGGGAGAGTATTTATTCAGAGGAAGTTTCTGCTCCCCCAGTACTCAATGCCTGACAAGCAGTCTGACAGCGGAGGGGGTGGTCGGAGTGGTGAGTTTGGAGTCATCAGCTACACATGGACAGACGAACCTTCCCAATCCCAACACTTAGGAGGAACAATTAGCCCCACACATGGACAAAAAATATTTACAATTTGTTTTTCTTTTATTAATAAAATGTTACCAGTCAATAGGGATACATACATTTTGAAGGACACTGATGTTATTGTGTGTGTGATTAACAGGCCATCAACTCTCACACACTTGGCATAGCCCTCCTGTTGGATCACAGTCTCCACCGTATTGTCCAGCAGGGTGGGAACACGCACCAGAATGCAATCTGACGTGAATTGCCAAAAACGTCAGGTGAGGGAAGGATTTCTTCTCTCAGAGAGCTGTGCATCTCTGGAACTCTGGGAGTCGAGTGTTATGGAGAGCGGGCAGGAAAGTGTAGTTAATTGACATCCACAGGAACAGAGAAAAAGGAGAATACAGGCGGAAGACGGGAGGGCCGGGCTGAATCGGCAGTGTGCACGAGACAACAACGGCGGCGAAATCCGTCCGGGAGAAGCAAGGATCAACACCGGCACCAGACCCATTCAAGGATTTCCCTCCGGAATTGTCTCTCCAGCATAAACAGATGCCTACTTATTAATACACACTATATATACATATATTATATATATCAGATCCTGTGTACATAACGGCAAATATACTTTGTTGAAAAATCCAATAAAAAACATTTCTAAAAAAAAAGGAAAGTGCAGTTAAGGCAAAGATCAACCGCGGTCTCGTACAAGGGCGCGGCAGGCTCGAGGGGCCGAGTGGCCTACTCTCGTTCCTCGGGTTCGTCTGTTCTTTCACTCAGTTTGCCACAGGGCCCCGCAAGTAAAGCCAGACTACAGGACGCTGATCTCACCGTGCAAGTTTGGGGAAGGGGCAGGTGTAGAGGTACAGAGTGCAGGTATAGAACCATCCACATCACTCCATGGGGTGACCCACTCCAGCATTGACAGAGCAACCCGCAGGCGGCAACTGCAAATGTGGCCCTCAACAAAACTTATTCAGCTGCAAAGGTACATTTATATAGCACCAGTTACATCCCCAGCGCAAGCCCAAGGGCCTCACAACCAAGAATATGCTGAACTGTAGTCCAATGAAGTTCTAGATTGTCGCCACTGTTGATGTGCAGGTTCAGTTGGCAGTTCGGAAGGCAAATGCAAGGTTTTGCATGCTGAGAGGGCTGGAATACAAGACCAGGGATGTACCTCTGCGGCTGTATAAGGCTCTGGTCAGACCCCATTTGGAGTATTGTGAGCAGTTTTGGGTGGCCTTGGAAAGGGTCCAGAGGAGGTTCACAAGAATGATCCCTGGAATGAGGATGAGGAATGAGGAATGGTGAGGACTCTGGATCTGTACTCGTTGGAGTTTAGAAGGATGAGGGGGGGGGGGGGGGGGGATCTGATAGAATAATGAGGCCGAGATAGAGTGGGCGTGGAGAGGATGTTTCCACTAGTAACAAAAGCTTGAATCAGGGGGCACAGCCTCAGACTGAAGGGACGATCCTTTAAAACAGAGATGAGGAAGAATTTTTTCAGCCAGAGGGTGGTGAATCTGTGGAACTCTTTGCCGCAGAAGGCTGCGGAGGCCAAATCACTGAGTGTCTTTAAGACAGAGATAGATAGGTTCTCGAATAATAAGGGGATCAGGGATGATGGGGAGAAGGCAGGAGAATGGGGATGAGAAAATATCAGCCATGATTGAATGGCGGAGCAGACTCGATGGGCCGAATGGCCTAATTCCGTTCCTGTGTCTTATGGAATGCAGATGAATTTGTAGAGAATAGGCTCCCACAAACAACAATGTTACAAATCATCAGGTTTCTGATTCAGTTCCTTGAGGGAGGAATATTGCCCAGGATACTGGGAGAAATCCCCTACTGTTCGTCAAATTGGATCATTAGATATTTCCCGTCCACTTGAACAGGTAGATGTTGGGCAAAAGCAGCACACCTTGCTGCGACTGCCATTAGAGTGTCAGCCTCCATAACAAAGCCCAAGTCTCCAGAGTGCAGCTTGAAAACATCACCTTGCGACTCAGTATTGAGTACAGCTGACAAGATTATTACTGAAGCGTGACTCTGTCACTTGTACACCTTCATCTCAGTCTGCACCTCTCTGAAAGGCATTCTTGGCTTGGTTTTAGCTCACTGGACTAGACAGCTGGGCCTGGATTCTCCAACCCAGCGTCCTGTCGGAGAATTCCCGGGGGGGGGACGCGAGAATTGTGCCATGCCGTCCCGACACCGGCTCGCTGATTCTCCAGCGCCGATTTTCGGGCGCCCGCGGGATCGCCGCCATACCGGTTGGGGGCCGTTGAAAGCCCCACCCCCCGGCAATTCCCCGGGCCGAGTGCGACAGAGTGCCGCCGGCTTGGGCTATGCATGGACCCACACGGCGATACCTCGGAGCTCTGTCTGCGGGGGCATCCTGCTTTTGGGGGGGGGGGGGGGTATTCAATCCCTGGTGGGGGGGGGCGGGGGGGGGGGGGGGCCATGTTCCTCTGCACCGGGCCCCTGTCGGGCTCCGCTATATTGCCCGGGAACCGGCGCGGGGACGGGAACCCACGCGCATGCGCGAACTCACGCCGGCCGTGGCGCGTCGGTATTCGGGCGCCGGTGCTGCGGAGACCACTCCGGCACCGTACGAGCCCCTTGGAAGGGGTGGATAGCTGTCAGGAGACGCCGGAGTGGCTCGCGACACTTTTCACGCCGGCGTCAGAACCTGGCCGCAGGATTGGAGAATCCCGGCCCTGGTTTCGAATGCAGAACAACGCCAGCAGCGTGGGTTCAATTCCCGTACCAGCCACCCCGAACGAGCGCCGGAATATGGCGACTAGGGGCTTTTCACAGTAACTTCATTCTTGTGACGATAAAAGATTATTATTATTATTATTGCTCACTGAATACGTACAGTACAGAAGGCCATTCAGCCCATCGAGTCTGTACTGACTCTCCGAATGAACACTCCAGCCAGGTCCACTCCCAAGTCCACCCCGCCTTATCCCCGTAACCTAACCTGCATCATCTTCTGCAAAGATTTAGCTCGCTATGAAAATGCTGCTCTGTAATTCACTCTCTTGTGATACAACAGAGCCTGCAATCCGCACTGGGCAAGAGAGAGACAATTGTTCCATTCCAGCCTGCTCCATCATCGGACAAGATTGTGGCCAAACCCAACTCCATCTTCCCCCACTATCCCCAGGTCCTTGAAATCCCCCCACTTCTATTTTGAATATCCTCAACTCTGATAAGCTCATACCACTGGTGGAACGAGCACTCCCCCCCCCCCCCCTTTATTCTCTCAGGGATTGTGGGCGTCTCAGGCTGGACCAGAATTTGTTGCCCATTCCTAATCGCCCTTTAACTGTGTGTTTTGCTGGAGAATTTCAGAGGGCAGTTAAGAATCAACCACGTTGCTGTGCGTCTAGAGTCACATGTCTGTCAGACCAGGTTAGGGTGTCAGAATTCCTTCCCTAAAAGGCCAGGAGTGAACCAGATGGGCTTTTTTTTTTGCACATGATCACCATTACGTAGACCAGTTTTACATTCCAGTTTTACTTATTGTTTTTAAAATTCCACCAGTCGACATGGTGGGAGCATAGCCTGGGCTGCTGGGATTATCAGGATGGTGACATTCCCACTACACTACCATTACCCCAAGACTAGCTGGTCCCATTAAGACACAGTCGTAGGTCATTAAAAATAAAATCCAAATTAAGGGGCAATTTGGTGTGGCCAATCCACCTACCCTGCACGTCTTTGGGATGAAAGGGGAGAATGTGCAAACTCCACATGGACAGTGATCCGGGTGCGGGATCAAACCCGGGTCCTCGGCGCCGTAAGACAAAGTCAATAACACTCGTTACCACATTACATTACTCTCACCTTCAATACAATGAGCCAACCTCTGACAACCTCGACAATGAAGCCTGGGATGGTTCCGCAAACACATATACAGACAAAGTCAATGATGCAAGATGATATTTTGAATGCGAGTCTTTGCAGATAATTAAGTCTTTACAGGTCCAGACGGGGCGATTGGAGAGAGCGATAATCATAGGTTAAAGAGGTGAAATTTGTGATCGGACATCACGTGACAATCACCAGGCAGAAATGAGGAACATAGATAAGGTAGATAGTCAACATCTTCTCCCAAAGGTAGAGGAGTCCAGAACTAGAGGGCATAGGTTTAAGGTGAGAGGGGAGAGATACAAAAGAGACCAGAGGGGAAATTGGTTCACACAGAGGGTGGTAGCATCTGGAACGAGCTGCCACGGGGCAGTGGTAGAGGCGGGTGCAATTTTGTCCTTTAAAAAACAGTTAGACATTTACATGGGCAGGGTGGGGTATAGAGGGATATGGGCCCAATGCGGGCAAGTGGGACTGGTTCAGTGATAGAAACTGGACGGCATGGACAAGCTGGGCCGAAGGGCCTGTTTCCATGCTGTAAACATCTATGACTCTATGAATGTTTCCTTTCAGTGGGGGAACACTTCAGCATTCCAGGCATTCAACTCTGATCTTCGGGTAAGTGTTCTCCAAGGCGACCTTCAGGACCCGCGACAACGCAGAATCGTCAAGCAGAAACATACAGCCAAGTTCCGCACACATCAGTACAGCCTCAACCGGGACCTTGGATTCATGTCTCATTACATTCACCCCCCCCCCCCCCCACCATTTGGTCTGGGCTTGCGGAATCCTACCAACTGTCCTGGCTTGACACAATTCACAGCTCTTTAACCTGTGATTATCCCTCTCTCCAGTTGCTCCGACTGGACCTGTAAAGACTTAATTACCTGCAAAGACTCGCATTCAAAGTATCGTCCTGCATCATTAATTTTGTCTATATATGTGCTTGTGGAACCTACCTCTTCATTCACCCGAGGAAGGAGCTGCACTCCGAAAGCTAGTGATTCGAAACAAACCTATTGGACTTTAACCTGGTGTTGCAAGACTTCTTACTGTAACTGCTCTTCAACCGAATGGCTGGGCCATTTCAGAAGGCAGTTAAGAGGCAGCCACAGTGCTGTGGGTCTGGAGTCACATGCAGACAAGACCAGGTAAAGGTGGCAGATTCCCTTCCCTGAAGGAACAGAAGTGAAACAGATGGTTTTTTAAAAAATGACAATTAATGATGGTTTCACGATCACCATCGCTGAGAATAAATTCCACCAACTCCCGTGGTGGGATTTGAACGAGAGTCCCCAGGGAATTTGTCTGGGCCCTTGGATTGTTAGGCCAGTGGCATTACCATCACACCCTCATCATCCGCCATTACCACAAGGTCATCATTGTCCGCCATTACTAAATGATCTGTTTGAGCTGCTCGCAGAACACTGTACCTCGGTACATATGACAATAAACAAATCCAATCCATATTATCTGGCAATTCGGCCCAACCAGTTTGTGCTGCCGTTTAGGCCCCACTCAAGCCTCCTCATCTTTTCTATCTAAATATAAGATTGTAACCTTCTGTTCCCTTGGTTATGGGAATAGGTTGGCAAAGTCAACCATGAAATGAAAAATGAAAATTGCTTATTGTCACAAGTAGGCTTCAAATGAAGTTACTGTGAAAAGCCCCTAGTCGCCACATTCCGGCGCCTGTTCAGGAAGGCTGGTACGGGAATTGAACCGTGCTGCTGGCCTGCCTTAGTCTGCTTTCAAAGCCAGTGATTTAGCCCTGTGCTAAACCAGCCTCTAGTGATCCTACAGAGTGACGGAACAGGTTATGAATGGATCACTCCAGCTCAAATGGCCTATGTTCATAAACCACCTCCCACGTCCTCCAGCCAACACAACTGAGGGACCATTTGAAGACCTTCTTTTTGAAAATAAAATATTGGCTCTGTACATCCAGCACCAAGCTCCTGCCCCCACCCCCCCCCCCCCCTCCCTCCCCCTCCTCTCTCCGCCCCACACTCCCAGGCTCCATGTCTGGCATCCCGTGAGACCTTATGTGATGTTTTTCTGGTTTAAACTAACGCTGAACAACAAGAGGACTTCAGGCAAAAGAGAATTTCAGTCGTGATAAAAGAGACTAACCCATGAACAATACAGAATTGACAAGGATGTCACTGACTTTGTTGATCTCAGCACCTGGCGCAACTGGCCTCAGTGCCCTGTGACAGGAAGGCTGCAGGTTCCCTCCTCCCCATCCCCTCCAACAGTCCCTGGATAACCAAAATACTTACCCATCGGCTCACCTGGCAAACCGCTTGGGCAAGAAACTGGAGGGTGCTGGTTACCGCAGGAAAGCACAAGTCCGCAAGGAATTGGCACAGTCGGAACCAGGAAGAGCAGGAGGGAAACGAGAAGCTCCTGACTGTTAACATTGATTACCCCGGGGAATTTCGGTGCAAGATAAATCCATGCCGGAATTCCAAACTTTGGGAAAAGACTGAAACCGTTGTATGGAACACGCTGCCTGTAAGGCCGATGGGAGCAGATTTAGTAATAACTTACGGGAATTGGATTGGATTTGTTTATTGTCACGTGTACCGAGGTACAGTGAAAAGTATTTTTCTGCGAGCAGCTCAACAGAAGGAAAAAAAAGGAAATAAAAGTAAATTGGATGAATACTTGAAAAACAAAAGGAGCAGGGGGTAGTACCTCAATTAGATTGTTCTTTCAAAGAGCCAGCACACCAGGATGGGCTGAATGGCCTCCTTCTATACTACATGATGCTATCAATGGCGCTGTATATCTATCATGTAAATACACCCGTATGTAACACAGTCATCTGTATCGTGCTTTCTTGATTAATAAGGGGATATGGGGAGAAGGCAGGAAATTGGAGATGAGAATCAGCCATGGTTGATTGGCGGAGCAGACTCAACGGGCTGTATGGCCCAATTCTGCTCCTATGGCTTATTGGATTGGATTTGTTTATTATCACGTGTACCG
This sequence comes from Scyliorhinus canicula, assembly GCF_902713615.1. Taxonomy (NCBI): domain Eukaryota; kingdom Metazoa; phylum Chordata; class Chondrichthyes; order Carcharhiniformes; family Scyliorhinidae; genus Scyliorhinus; species Scyliorhinus canicula. The sequence continues at coordinate 192,185,099 of NC_052153.1, forward strand.
AGGTACAGTGAAAAGTATTTTTCTGCAAGCAGCTCAACAGATCATTTAGTACATGAAAAGAAACGAAAATGCATAATAGGGCAACACAAGGTACACAATGTAAATACATAGACACCGGCATCGGGTGAAGCATACAGGGTGTAGTGTTAATCAGGTCAGTTCATAAGAGGGTCGTTTACGAATGTGGTAACAGCAGGGAGGAGCTGTTTTTGAATCTGTTTGTGCGTGTTCTCAGACTTCTGTATCTCCTGCCCGATCGAAGAAGTTGGAAGAGTGAGTAAGCCGGGTGGGAGGGTCCTTTGATTATGATGCCCGCTTTCCCCAGGCAGCAGGAGGTGTAGATGGAGTCAAAATGGGATAAAAACACGTTGTTCAAATTTTTGAACGGCAACTGGTGAAATTTAAATTCAATTGACAAATCTGAAATATAAGCCAGTCTCAGTAATGATGACCATGACATCGTTTTTATGTTAAAATAGTCAGTTACACTGAACATGGAAAATAGGAGATCCTTCTTATGGTCTAATGTGTAAGGTGCTTTCTATGACGACGCTGAAGGTGTTGATGTGGCAATTTCCATTCCAAAAACTGATTCATAATTATCAAAAGTGATTACCTTCGAATGATGGCTCCGAAGCAGCGTCAGGAATTAACAGCGCCACACATGCCTCAGTAAATTGGGAAAAGAATAGAGGGAACCTCTCATGTTAAGGGCTGCAATGATTGCCCATCCTTTGCAGCCCTATAAAATGTATTGTGGTCACACAGAGTTAACATGGCACAGAAAGAGGCCATTTAGTAGATGCGGCATGGCAGCACAGTGGTTAGCACTGTTGCTGCACAGCGCCAGGGCCCCGGGTTCGATTCCTGGCTTGGGTCACTGTCTGTGCGGAGTCTCCACGTTCTCCCCGTGTCTGTGTGGGTTTCCTCCGGGTGCTCCGGTTTCTTCTCACATGTCCTGAAAGGACGTTAGGTGAATTGGACATTCTGAATTCTCCCTCTGTGTACCTGAATAGGCGCCAGAATATGGCAACTAGGGGCTTTTCACAGTAACTTCATTGCCGTGTTAATCTCAGCCTACTTGTGACAATAAAGATTATTTTAAAAATAATAATCTTTATTGTTGTCACAAGTAGGCTTACATTAACACTGCAATGAAGTTACTATGAAAATCCCCTAGTCGCCATGTTCCGGCGCCTGTTCGGGTACACAGAGGGAGAATTCAGAATGTCCAATTCATCTAACAAGCACGTCTTTCGGGACTTGTGAGAGGAAACCGGAGCACCCGGAGGAAACCCACGCAGACACAGGGAGAACGTGCAGACTCCGCACAGACAGTGACGCAAGCCGGGAACGAACCCGGGACCCCGGTGCTGTGAAGCAACTGTGCTAGCCACTGTGTTACTGTGCCGCCATCCCCTCTCAATCTTCTAAATTTCAGTGAAGTACGGCTCAAGTCGACCCAATCTCTCCTCTTCCTGATATCACAGGGCTCCCAGTCTGGTTCACTAATATACTTTAGGGATGGAAATCTACCATCCTTCCCCGGTTTGGTTGACATATGACTCCAGCAACGTTATTGACTCTTAACTGCCTGCTGGAAAGGTCGAGCGATTCACTCAGTTCAAGGGTGATTAGGGATAGACAACAAACGCTGGGACGTCCACATCCCCCGAAAAAATAAAAATCGGCCTCATCCAATTTCCTTTTGAAATCACTGACTGTCTCTGCTTCCAGCACGTCAGTCTCCCCTATTGTGGTTAAAATGAATGGGAGGAGGGGGGGTGGGTGGCAGGAGGGGTAATCGAAGGAGAAATAACTAGGGTTCCCAGTATTGGTAATCCAATAACCACAGGCGAATAGGGTCCGGCTCTGCTGTGAAACACTGACACCCACAACAAGTCATCCTGCTGCCACTGACTGTCTCGGCTGGTACATGAAAAGCGGCAGGGGATGTGGACGTGGGGAGGGACTGGCAGGCACCATGAAACACTATCCTGAAGCAAAAATGCAATGCCTTTTGGGGAAAAGGACAGCAGAATCATCCAAGGTCAGAGTACAGGATTCTCTGGACACCATGAAGATTCACCTGCATAAATAATCACGGCCATCACCTATTAGAAAACTATAAAATCACACAACTACTACCTGCAAACCCGTGAGGAAATTCATGACCTACACATCCACACCTGGTAATCCAAATGTATTTCTTCCAATAAAAAAACTGCAATCTACCCAGTAATCTAAACATAGGTTACAACAGAGAAACTGATGTATTGGTGATCATTGGAATCCAGCAACCTTAATTTAGGAACATTATATCCCCAAAATTATATCACACATGCCTATAAAATGTACATAATGAAATAAAATTTAAATTAGAAAAAAAAGAAACATTATAAATCCATACATGTCAAATTGAACATGAATACAATGTGGTGCAGAACTTTTGTTAGAGTTCTTTTAATGAAATACATGAACATAAAAACACAATAGAAATGTATTTAGAGAAAATAAAAAGTAGTGCATATTCTGCATAGGATGATCTGAGTCTCCTGCAGGCTGATTTGCCTCTTACCTGTTTGCCTTACCTGTGAAAGAGGTTCACAAGCCTTGACTGAGTTGCCAATGCACACCGCCACCTAGCTTTATACAGTGAGACCAGCCTACCTTGACTGTCGGACGGGCTGTCCATCAGGGTGACGGGCGGGGCGGCGGGGCCAATGGGCGCGCGGCGGCGGTGGCTGGCGCGATGGGCAGCCCGGGGCGCAGCCAATGGGCGGGGTGAAGGGGCGGGGCCGCGCTCTTTGTGAATGGGCCGCCGAGTGGCGTGAGCGCGGCGCCGTCATCTGGCGAGAGGGGCGGGGCGAGGATGGGGAGCCGTCATCTGGCGAGAGGGGCGGGGCAGCCTGGACACACCCCCCCCAACAGCCGCCGTCGCCCCGGGCAACCGGGCTTCAGGCCTAGCTGCAAAGCGGGAAGCCTGCGCTGGGCAATCGCCGACTTCGGGCGACCTCACAGCGCGGAAAGCAGCCCTTCGGCCCCTCAGCCTCCCTTCCAGTCTGCCGATATCGTCCGTGAGTGCCCGAGGACGCGCAGGGGGGTGGGTAGCCGTTTGTTTTTTCGGAGGGTCGGTACAGAGCTGATGGGCCGAGTGGCCTCCTCCTGCCCTGTCGGGATGGAGAATGGGGATGGGACCTGCCTCCACCAGCGGTGCCAGCCCGCCAGGACTGTCCCAGCATACAAACAGGCCCTTCGGCCCATCACTAAGCTAGTCCCAATTGTCCCTATTTGGCCCATTTCCCTCTATCCCCAGCTTCCCCATATAACTGTCTAAATGCTTTTTGAAAGACAAATTTGCACAACGCTACTACTGCCTCTGGCAGCTCATTCCAGACACCACCCTCTGTGTGCGAAGCAATTGCCCCTCTGGACCCTTTTTGTATCTCTCCCCTCTCAATTTAAACCAATGCCCTCTAGTTTTAGGCTCCCCTATCTTTGGGAAAATATGTTGACTGTCTACCTTATCTATGCCCCTCATTATTTTATCGTAAGAAGTCTCCCAACACCAGGTTAAAGTCCAACAGGTTTGTTTGGAATCACTAGCTTTCGGAGCGCTGCCCAACCCCAACGAGGAGACACTCAGGAAACCACTTGGAGGATGGCGACCAACTCCCCCATCAAGCCTATCCCCCCAAATCGAAGAAGGGCTCCAACAACGCAGATCCATCCAGACCCTCACATCAACAAATCAAACAAGGATTAAGCAACCACAACCAGGTGCACGCCGTCACTCATTCAATGCCAACCAGAAGAAGAATCACAAGGAACCCCCAGTCCTCTCAGATGATCTGTCCAGTCCTTCGTAGGAGATAAGTACAGATTCTCAAGATTCAACGTAACAAAAAATAAAAACCAAATAAAAGTTTTTTTAAAATACAAATAGTTCTAACTGGGTGCTTTCCTCAAATGAACTAACTCTACCACTCACCGCCACATCACCTATCCACTCATCACCCCGCCATAGCTCTAATCACCTCTATTAATGAGGTGAGGGGTGTTTAAAATGCACTTGTTCCTCATAAATGCAAGGATTACAGTGCATAAAAAAGGGACAAGACTGTGCACAAACAGATATCCCATTACCGACTCAGTATGGTTTTTGACAACACAGTGCTCAAATATCGCACACCCTCGTCAGGAGAAAAAAACAGCAACATGGTCACAGGGGAATAAAGTCCAGCATTATTGATGAACTGCAGGATCATGACGCCATTCCTGTCATGTGGAAAGGCCGAAGACTGGACGGGTTCGTTGAGCAACCCTCAGGATCCCATAAAAGTCCCATCGAACAAAATGCCCTCACCCCTGCAATGCCGTCGCCCAGACAACTAGGAACCTGGGCCCCGGGCCGGGGGGGGGGGGATGACTCGATACGACCAGCCACCTCCAAACCTTCACAATGAGCACTGAGGACAGGATAACATAAGACCAGTGGCAGGGTCCCAGGCCTCGGAGACCAGATGTAATGGGCTCCGTCGAACCTGAAATGCCTGGCTTTTAAATCGAGATTGCGAAAGCATGGTGGTCAACTCTGAAAATCAGCCGGGAACTCACCTCGCACGAGACAGGGCTCACGAACGCTCCTTGTCTGGCCTCTGGTCCCCGGGTCGGCGAGGATGGACAGCACACCATGCAGCAGGATTTCCAAGGACCAAAGGCTAGCCCCCACCAGGGAAATTGATTTATCAAACAGCAAGGTTCTCTTTTGCGGTTCCGCAATTTTCGCCAGGATATTTTGCAGTTCATTAGAGTGATCACCGAAGACCTGCGCCACGGAGCCGAGATCATCGTCCAGAACACCATTAGCAATGGCAGCCATTGTCTTGATGTCGACAGCACCTCCTGGGTGAGGGCCCCCTCACCAGCAAAACCATCACGGTCGGCTGGACCACACGCCTGTCATCTCCGATCGCCTCAATCACAAGGATTCTCTTTGATTTGTCTCGGCTCCTCGTCACCAAATTCCAACCAGGATCATCCAGGGACGTGATGGCAGGCATATATCCCAAAAATCAGTAACTACAGGATGTGCTTTAGGATTAAGAAAGGATTTGCCCTTTCTGTAAGAATGGGGGTACGGTGGCACAGTGGTTAGCACAGTTGCTTCACAGCTCCAGGGTCCCAGGTTCGATTCCCGGCTTGGGTCACTGTCTGCGCAGAGTCTGCACGTTCTCCCCGTGTCTGCGTGGGTTTCCTCCGGGTGCTCCGGTTTCCTCCCACAGTACAAAGATGTGCGGGTTAGGTGGATTGGTCACGCTAAGTTTCCCCTTAGTGTCCAAAGGTTGGGCGTTGTTACTGGATTACGGGGATAGGGTGGAGGTGTGGGCTTAGGTTGGGTGCTCTTTCTAAGGCTGGTGCAGATTCGATGGGCCGAATGGCCACCTTCTGCACTGTAAATTCTTTGATTAAAAAATGGGTTACAAGACAAGTCGAGCCAGAGCTCGCAGAAACGCAGCCTCTCCCGCGCTCACATGACGTGACCCCCCTCCCCGAGATAGACAGATTTTTAATCAGTGAGGGAATCAAGGGTAATGGGGATACGATGGGAAAGTGGAGTTGAGGATTATATCAGATCAGTCATTCTTTTTTTAATAAATATATTTATTGTGTTTTCACAAACAAACACTAACCTTATTATAAACAATCAAACATCAAAGATATAAAAGTACAAAGTCAAAAGTTATACATACGCCTTTCATCAAAATGGTAATATAAAACTTAAGCCCCCCCAGCACGAGGGCAGCACGGTAGCATTGTGGATAGCACAATCGCTTCACAGCTCCAGGATCCCAGGTTCGATTCCGGCTTGGGTCACTGTCTGTGCGGAGTCTGCACATCCTCCCCGTGTGTGCGTGGGTGTCCTCCAGGTGCTCCGGTTTCCTCCCACAGTCCAAAGATGTGCAGGTTAGGTGGATTGGCCTTGATAAATTGCCCTTAGTGTTGGGTGGGGTTACTGGGTTATGGGGATAGGGTGGAGGTGTTAACCTTGGGTAGGGTGCTCTTTCCAGGAGCCGGTGCAGACTCGATGGGCTGAATGGCCTCCTGTACTGTAAATTCTATGTAAATAAACTGGACCCCCCAACAGCGGACGGTGTCTAAATCTTTAAAAAAGCTGATAAATGGTTGCCACCTCAGCCAGGTGGAAGGACCCGGACTGTGTGGGACACCTCCAGCCAAGCAATATTTGTATCATAGACACGAACGATGCAAAGGCGAGAACATCCGCCACTCCCCCAGAGTGAAATGCTGTTGAGTCTGAGACCCCAAATATGGCGACTAATGGGCATCGTTCCAGAGCCACTGAAGAATCTCCGAAATAGCATTGAAAAGGGAAACACAGAAGCGAACACGTTTGGGATAAGACCTGAAGATGTGAGTGTGGTTAGGCTGGCGCAAGCAAGGAACGACCACACTGGACTCCCACATCTCGGAAAAACCCACTCACCCTCCCCTTGGTCCAATGCGTTCTGTGCAGTACTTTGAATTGGATCAGACTCAGTCAGGCGCAGGGAGGAGTGCAGTTCACCCCGTACCCGTAGAGGGCCTTCCCTCCAAGCCAGGAAGTACAGGGCACAGTTCCATTTCCCTCGCCTTCTCCAGAGGGCTGGGATCTGATGAAAAGATAACGCCACACAATTAGACCCTCTTTAGCAAGGAGGGGCTAAAGGAAAAGAAGGAAAGACCTTACGAGAAAAGTCACGGATTTGAAAATAACAGAAGAGGTTGGAACCAGGCAACTAAAATTAACCAAAGAGAAGGAATTGGTGGATGTTGAGTCTGGAGAAGGGTGTGTAGATAGCCTGGGTCCCATTGAGATCCAAAAAGATGAGGTGTTGGGCGCCTTGAAAAATATTAAGATGGATAAGTCTCCAGGACTGAATGGGATCTACCCCAGAATACTGAAGGAGGCAAGAGAGGAAATTGCTGAGGCCTTGACAGAAATCTTTGGATCCTCACTGACTTCAGGTGATGTCCCGGAGGACTGGAGAATAGCCAATGGTGTTCCTTTGATTAGAAGAAGAAGGAAAAGAAAATCGCTTATTGTCACAAGTAGGCTTCAATGAAGTTACTGTGAAAAGCCCCTAGTCGCCACATTCCGGCGCCTGTTCGGGGAGGCTGTTACGGGAATCGAACTGTGCTGCTGGCCTGCTTGGTCTGCTTTCAAAGCCAGTGATTTAGCCCTGTGCTAAACAGATTAAGAAGGGTAGCAAGGATAATCCAGGGAACTACAGGCCGGTGAGCCTTACGTCAGTGGTAGGGAAATTACTGGAGAGAATTCTTCGAGACAGGATCTACTCCCATTGGGAAGCAAGTTATTAGCGAGAGGCAGCACGGTTTTGTGAAGGGGAGGTCGTGTCTCACTAACTTGATAGACATGATGTGGAGATGCCGACGTTGGACTGGGGTGAGCACAGTAAGAAGTCTTACAACACCAGGTTAAAGTCCAACATGTTTGTTTCAAACACAAGCTTTCGGAGCACTGCTCCTTCCTCAGGTGAATGAGTTGTGAGTGAATTGGCGCAGCCGGACAATGGGTCTAACTTGATAGAGTTTTTCAAGGCGGTCACAAAGATGATTGATGCAGGTAGGGCAGTGGATGTTGCTATATGGACTTCAGTAAGGCCTTTGACAAGGTCCCTCGTGGTAGACTGGTACAAAAGGTGAAGTCACACGGGATCAGGGGTGAGCTGGCAAGTTGGATACAGCATTGGCTAGGTCATAGAAGGCAAACAGTAGCAATGGAAGGGTGCTTTTCTGATTGGAGGGCTGTGACTAGTGATGTTCCGCAGGGATCATTGCTGGGACCTTTGCTGTTCGTAGTATATATAAATGATTTGGAGGAAAATGTAACTGGTCTGATTAGTAAGTTTGTGGACGACACAAATGTTGGTGGAATTGTGGATAGCGATGAGGACTGTCACAGGATACAGCAGGATTTAGACCATTTGGAGACTTGGGCGGAGAGATGGCAGATGGAGTTTAATCCGGACAAATGTGAAGTAATGCATTTGGAAGGTCTAGTGCAGGTAGGGAATATACAGTGAATGGTGGAACCCTCAAGAGTATTAAAAGTCAGAGAGATCTAGGTATACAGGTCCACAGGTCAGTGAAAGGGGCAACACAGGTGGAGAAGGTAGTCAAGAAGGCATATGGCATGCTTACCTTCATTGGCCGGGGCATTGAGTATAAGAATTGGCAAGTCATGTTGCAGCTGTATAGAACCTTAGTTAGGCCACATTTGGAGTATAGTGTTCAATTCTGGTCACCACACTACCAGAAGGATGTGGAGACTTTAGAGAAGGTGCAGAAGAGATTTACCAGGATGTTGTCTGGAATGGAGGGCATTAGCTATGAGGAGAGGTTGAATAAACTTGGTTTGTTCTCACTGGAACGACGGCAAAAAGAGACGATTAATGCAAATAGGGGCCCGAGGAGACAGGGAGAGAAGTTTGAAATGATGCCAAAACTGTTTCCAAATCCTGAGGAGGGAAATCATCACAGGATTTGAGGAAAAACCTATGTGGAGAAAGGCAGCAGTGCAGTGAATATAGCGTGGAGAGAGAGAGAGAGAGAGGAGGTGGTGGATGAGTGAGGCTCCATCCTGCCCCAGAGCGAGTCAGGGTCGCGGAGCCACTGCAGGATTTCTGTGAACGTTGGCAGCCCAATAGTGAAACAAAAGATTCGGGATGACTCGGCCTCCCGATCCTCCGTTTCTCCGGAGCAGAGCCCTGCGGAATCTGGGATATTTACCTGCCCAATGAAAGCTGAAATCAATTTGTTGACCTTAATTTTCTTTTAATTTGGAAAATAAAATAGGGGCACACTGAAAGAAAAAGAAAAATCTGGGATGTATGTTCATTTTAATCGTTTGTATCCTACCTGCCAGGGACACAGAGAGGCTACTCCACCATTGCAGATCCGCCCTGACATTGGGAATGAATAATTGAACTTGTGAAGTGAGGCCCATTCTGAGCTACACAGACCCCCAAGTAGCGGAAGCCGATATCCGAGAGGCGAAACGGCAACTAACTAAATTGAGTTCCTCGAGCAGGTCGAATCACTGGAAAGCACTCAGTCTTGCCGACGTTTAGTTTATAGGACGGAGAAGGTCGTAAATGTAGTGAGCGTCGTTTTTGTGAGGGCCACGAAGAATCCAGCATGAGTCTTCAGGATACAAAGAAATAACATTTATTTACAACAATATATGTATGTACAACAGCAGCAACTGCCCTTGCAGCTAACTCCTCTCTCTCTGCCGGTTCCAAACTGGCCAGCTCTATTTATGCAGGGAGTCTGCTAATGATTTCTCCGCCCCCCCCTCATTGGGGAAGCTCATACTCCCACAGGATTGTGGGATTGTCATTAGTCCCCAGCCAATGGTAAGCAGGCAGGTTAAAACATCCCTCCCCGCCAAAGTCCAAGAAATCCACCGAAGACCCTGGCGAAGGAGGGCGTCGGAATCGTTTTGCCGCAGGCCGGACCCCATTTGCACGAGGCGCTGGATCGGGCGGCGTGTAACGAGATGGAGACCGGCGCTTCCGTGATGAACGGCGCAACTGTTGCCCATCCACGGCTCGTGGGCCCAAGGATTCCCCCTCTGAGGCGTCTTGTGTCTCCATCTCGGAGCCAGAGTCTGCTGCCTCTGTCATCTCGGCGTCTCTATCTCCACGCAGTTCTGCAACGACCTGCGCAGGCTTTGAGTGAGGCACCAGAGGAAGATTGTGAGGAATACTTTCCATTGTGTCTGGTCTCTGTGGCTGTAGAAATGAGCTCCTGGGGCGGGGAATCTATGGAAGTGGTAGTCTTATGGACCGAACATGGTCTACATGTTTGCCCTGGAGACAACCCTGGGCTTGCACCTGGTAAGAGATAGGGCCCGTTTGGCGAAAGATTACGCCAGGGAGCCACTGGGCACCACCAGCAAAATTCCGAACGAACACTGGGTCACCGGGCGTAAACTGCCGAATCGGCCGATGCCAAGAAAAAACATGTCCCTGTCGTTCTTGTGTGCGGCGTACTTTTGCGCCAATGTCCGGGAAAACCATGCTAAGGCGGGTGCGAAGTCTCCGGCCCATTAGGAGTTCGGCGGGAGCTACCCCAGTCACCGCATGTGGGGTGGTCCTATATGAAAACAAAAAACGAGCCAGTCTCGTGCCCATCGACCCGGAAGACTGCTTCTTTAGGCCTCGTTTGAACGTCTGCACTGCGCACTCCGCCAATCCATTTGAAACCGGGTGGTAAGGGGCAGTGTGGATGTGGCGTATGCCGTTCATCTTCATGAACCTCGCAAACTCCTCACTTGTGAATGGAGTGCCGTTGTCCGTGACCAGCATCTCGGGGAGGCCATGCGTACTGAAAGACAAACGCATCTTCTCGATTGTTGCGCAGGACGTTGTGCCTCCCATCTTATGCACCTCTAGCCATTTAGACTGGGCGTCATTTAATAGCGGAACATGGATCCTTGAAAAGGGCCGGCAAAATCCGCATGCAAGTGCACCCAAGGCCGCCCTGCCCATTCCCAGTGATGTAGGGGCGCGGCCAGCGGAAGCTTCTGATGCTCCTGGCAAATGGAGCAGTTTTGGGCCACCTTCTCAATGTCGGTGTCGAGGCCTGGCCACCAGACATAACTCCGGGCCAACATTTTCATTTTGGTCACACCTGGATGCCCATTGTGTAAGTCTCTCAGTATCAGCATGGCCATCTTAGATGGCTACACTCTCAATGCCCCCCACAATCTAAGAAAGCCAGGAAGCATTGTGGTTTCTCCATGGACTCTCTGACTCTCACAGCGTATCCACGTTTTCCCTCATCAATTCTACCTGCCGTTCCATTATCACTCTTGCCTATTGTGGATAGCATAATTGCTTCACAGCTCCAGGGTCCCAGGTTCGATTCCGCCTTGGGTCACTGACTGTGTGGAGTCTGCACGTTCTCCCCGTGTGTGCGTGGGTTTCCTCCGGGTGCTCCGGTTTCCTCCCACAGTCCAAAGATGTGCAGGTTAGGTGGATTGGCCATGATAAATTGCCCTAAGTGTCCGAAATTGCCGTCAGTGTTGGGTGGGGTTACTGGGTTATGGGGATAGGGTGGAGGTGTTGACCTCGGGTAGAGTGCTCTTTCCAAGAGCCGGTGCAGACTCGATGGGGCGAGTGGCCTCCTTCTGCACTGCAAATTCTATGAATCAGCTCCTGTCCTTTTTCTGTGACAATCACATGTGTCCCCACAAAAGGATGCCGTCTTCCACGCTGAATTCGGACAGCTCGGAGGAAAATGCCTGCAACTCGCCTGGGAGCTGTCTATGCTGCACACCATACAGGACTATGTGCCGAACCTTTGACAGGACTGGCTCCGTCTGGGTCCACTCATGGATCTGTGATGCCGTGACAGGCAAGGTGTCCATAAAATTTAGGGTTGCAACCACCTCACCGGTCGTGGGGGTCGACATGGGGTCGGTCGATAAAGGCAATCGGCTCAGTGCGTCGGTATTCCCTATCTGGGTTCCTGGTTTGTGCTCCAGAGAATACTCGTCTGCAGTGAGCAACAAAGCCCAGCGCTGGATCCGTGCTGAAGCAATGGGCGGTATTGGCTTATCCTTTGAAAAGTCCCAGCAGAGGCTTATGATCAGTCATGATAGTGAAGTGGTGGCCATATACGTACTGGTGGAAACGTTTCATCGCAAAGACCACTGCCAGGCCCTCCTTCTCGATCTGTGCGTACTGTTTTTCTGCTGCGGTCAGTGTGCGGGAGGCGAAAGCTATCGGCCGCTCGGCCCCGTTCTCCATCTTGTGGGACAGGACAGCCCCAATACCATACGGCAATGCATCACATGTGACGAGCAAAGGCATTCCAAGATCATATAGAACGTATCCACCCTATACCAGTAACCCAACAACCCCCCCCCCAATTAACCTTATTTTTTAGGACACTAAGGGCAATTTAACATAGCCAATCCACCAAACCCGCACATCTTTGGACTGTGGGAGGAAACCGGAGCACCCGGAGGAAACCCACGCACACACGGGGAGGACGTGCAGACTCCACACAGACAGTGACCCAGCCGGGAATCGAACCTGGGACCCTGGAGCTGTGAAGCATTTATGCTAACCACCATGCTACCGTGCTGCCCCATTATGAGTTAGTGGGTTAGTAACCCAGACGACGACAATTGTTGTTTTACCCGCCGGAAAGCGGTTTCTTGCGGCTGACCCCAAACCCAGGTGTAATTCCTCTTCAGCAGAAGGTGCAACGGGGCCAGCGTAGTTGCCAGTTTGGGGAGGAACGTTCCGGAATAGTTTACGAGGCCGAGAAACGAACGAAGATGCGAAGTGTCAGTCGGGGCGGGGGCTGTTGAATCACAAGCACCTTCTCTGCGACGGGGTGCAAACCTTCGAGGTCCACCCGATAACCCAGGTAGACTACTTCCTTCGCCTGAAAGACGCACTTTGTGCGACGTAAACGGACTCCAGCCTCCGAAAAGCGTCAAAGGGCAGCCTCCAAATTTTCCAGATGTTCCTGCTCCGACGTCCCTGTGATCAAAACGTCATCCAAGTAAACCTGTAAACCTCTCAAAATGCCCTCCATAACACGTTGAAAAATAGCGCAGGCAGAGGATACTCCAAAGGGCAAATGTTATATTCATACAGGCCCCGGTGTGTATTAATCGTTACATATGGCCGGGAGGCAGGGTCCAGCTCCAACTGCAGGGAGGCGTGACTCATATCTAATTTTGTGAACGAGAGTCCGCCTGCAAGCTTCACGTAGAGATCCTCTATGCGAGGCATGGGGTATCGGTCAAGTCGGGAAGCCGTATTCACTGTAAGTTTATAGTCGGCGCACAAGCGAACTGTGGCATCTGGCTTCATTACAGGTACAATTGGTGCTGCCCAGTCAGCGAAACGGACGGGCCTGATGATACCCAAAGTTTCCAAATGAGTGAGCTCCCCTTCTACCTTCTCGAGCAAGGCGTAAGGCACCGGGCACGCCTGGAAATAGCGCGGCGTGGCTCCTGGTTCGACTTGGATACAGGCTACAGCCCCTTTTATTTTCCACAAACTGGGCTGGAATACATCTGGGTATCGTCCTAGCACCTCAGTCAACCCTCCAGAAACTGTTTGGAGGATGTGCGGCCACTGCAATGGCAAATGGTAACCAGTCCCGACCCAACAGGCTGGGCCCATGGCCGCGCACCATGACAAGTGGTGAAACTCCCCTCCTGGCGTCCATAAACAACAGTGGTCATCGTAGTTCCTGAAATTCTGCAATGGTTCCCCCGTGTAGATGGCCAACCTGGCCTGTGTGTCGGTTAATGTAAGGGTCTGTATACCCTGCTTGATGCAGTCGAATGTCCTCTGGGCAATCACGGAGACCGCTGAGCCAGTGTCCATCTCCATCTCAAGCGGGTGACCATTGACCCGTACTGTCACTTTAATGGGGGCCACACGGGGAGCTGCCACACAATGCAGCTGCAGGCAGTCGTCCTCCGTCTCCACGTCCTCGGGAGTAGTCGCCGCAGGTTCATCCAAATGAAAGGTACGGCCCCTGGGCTGGCCCCAGTTTCGGTCGGAACGACAGTGCCTCTGACGCCCCCAGGACCGGCGTCCGCAACAGGGTCGGCGCCTACAAGTCTGACACGGACATGGCTCCTCATCCATTGGTTCTGGAGAAGACTCCCTTCGGGGAGGAATGTCCGACAGCCACTGGCGTCGATCCGGATGTCGCCTCACCCAAGGTAGTGCAGGGGATGCTTTTGGACAGAAGGGGTTGCGCCCTAAGGCATGCACCTCCATTCCCTGTAGCTCCTGCACTCCTCGTTCTGCGCTCTCTCGGGACAGTACTATTTGAATGGCCTGCTGAAAAGTCAATGTTGGCTCGGCTAACAACTTTCTCTGGGTGGCCGCATTGTTAATACCGCAAACCAAACGGTCGCGTAACATTTCTGATAAGGTCTCACCAGAGTCACAGTACTCCGCAATCCTGCGTAGCCTGGATAGAAACTCAGCAAGGGATTCTCCTGGGGTCCTCTCAGCGGTATTAAACCGGTAACATTGGACTATCGTGGATAGAGTTGGGTTAAAATGTTGCCCCACTAAGTTCACAAGTTCAGCAAACATTTTGGTGTCCGGCGCAGCTGGGTACGTAAGGCTCCTAATCACCCCAAACGTATGCGGGCCGCAGGCGGTGACCAATATGACCACCTGCCGCTCGTTTTCGGTGATGTTGTTTGCCCGGAAATAGTAACGCATCCGTTGTGCGTACTGGTTCCAGCTTTCCAGCGCAGCATCAAAAACATCCAAACGTCCATACAGAGGCATGGTGTAACAGAAAACAACTTCCAACCTGTATCCAACAAAAATCCAGGGAGGTGGCTTCAGCAGTGTAGACAGCTATTCACTTTATATTTATTTCTAGAATTTACAGTGCAGAAGGAGGCCATTCGGCCCATCGGGTCTGCACCGGCTCCTGGAAAGAGCACCCTACCCAAGGTTAACACCTCCATCCTATCCCCATAACCCAGTAACCCCACCCAACACTAAGGGCAAATTTTGGACACTAAGGGCAATTTATCACGGCAAATCCACCTAACCTGCACATCTTTGGACTGTGGGAGGAAACCGGAGCACCCGGAGGAAACCCACGCACCACACGGGGAGGATGTGCAGACTCCGCACAGACAGTGGCCCAAGCCGGAATCGAACCTGGGACCCTGGAGCTGTGAAGCGATTGTGCTATCCACAATGCTACCGTGCTGCCGGATTAACCCTCGTCGCCAGTTTTGTGAGGGCCACGAAGAATCCAGCACGAGTCTTCAGGATACAAAGAAATAACATTTATTTACAATAACATATATATACAGCAGCAGCAACTTCCCTTGCAGCTCACTCCTCTCTCTCTCTGCTGGTTCCAAACTGGCCAGCTCTATTTATTTATGCAAGGAGTCGGCTAATGATTTCTCCGCCCCCCTCATTGGGGAAGCTCATACTCCCACAGGATTGTGGGATTGTCATTAGTCCCCAGCCAATGGTAAGCAGGCAGGTTATAACTGTCGTCATTGTGTTACCTATGGAAGCAATTGGGTCGGCCATGTACAAAAGTCTGCATATCCTCCATTCCTATAAATACTCCTCCGCTGATCAGAGGCCCCCAGCGTGATCGAGGGAGGCTCAATAGCCAAGGCGAAGAGCAGCAGGGAGAGAGGACATCCCTGTCTAGTGCCCCTTCCCAAGGGAAAGTAATCTGAGGATACCGTGTGTAGTGATCTCTGAAAATGTTGATACATGATTAGTTAATGTGCAGTCAGTACAGCCAGATGATCACTAGATGGCAACACTAACAGGAACTATATAAGAAGTTTCCTGCTCTTTCTTAGTGTTATTGTGTGTGTGTTGCAGCTAGAGGATAGACGAGACCAGCTCAGAGTGTAGTGTATTATAATCATTGTTAATTTAATCTAATCTTAGTTAATTATATTACTAGTCAAAGTATTAAAGTAAAAGAACTCACAAGTATATTATTTTGTTACTCAATAAATAATTTGTCATCAATGGAAGACTTTGACTGTTTCTCATCAAGTTAAATACAACTCGGCAAGACAAATGAGTAATATATATATTACATCTCGGTAATAGAACACCGTGTTTGTATAAATACCGGCCGTGGGGGCCATTATACAACAGGCACATCCAGGAGGCAAATTTAGGGTCAAATCCAAATCTACCGAGAATCTCGAGCAGATTGTCCCATTCCACCCTATCATTGCTTTTTCTGCAACCAGAGACATTATAACCTCAGCTTTTGGGGCTGTGGAGGGGGAGAGGCTGACGTTCGACTGTTCCCAAAGCCCGTTTGATCCTCTGATATTATGCTCCGGGAGACAAGGCTCCAGTTGGAGCACCAGGACTGAGCCAGCAGCTTGTCGTCCGTATTCAAAAGTGAGATGGATCGGTATGTCGGTATGACCCACATTGTTCTGGGTCCTTGCCTCCCTTAAGGAGCAAAGAAATTGAGGTTTGAGTGAGGGGCGGAGGCAGTGAACCCTGGGACAGTGAGTCATTAAGCATGACCATTATTCAGGGTATGAGCTGTGATGAGAACTTGTTCTAACACTCGGCTGGGCCCGGGGCTTTCCCAGAATCCAGCAGCCCAATACACTTCAGAATCTCTCCCAGGCACAATGGGGAATCCAATTCTTGTCTCCTGCTCTTTTCAATGGTTGGGATATGCAAACTATCCAGAAAGTCCATAGGGACTTCTGACTCATACAGCTCACGGCAATATGAACCGAAACTCGTGCCTACCTGGAAAGGGGTGGAGATAAGATTGCCGTCTTTGTTATGAATGATAGTGATCTCTCGCGAGTCTGTCTGCCGCTTGAGATGATGTGCCAGAAGACGACTGGCTTTCTCCCCATGCTCGTAGAAGGTACCCCTGGAGCACCTTAGCTGACTCACAGCCACACTAGTGGACACCAGTTCGAATTGGAATTGTAACTTTTTTCTGGGGTGAGTGACCCACCCCCAAGATTGAGTCCACCAACGCTTGTTGCTCCAACCACTCCATTTCCGTGGTGTAAGCCCTATATGAAATAATTCCCCCCCCCCCTTACAACGGCCTTGGGAGCCCCCCAAAGCGTAGGAGGAGAGATTGAATCTGATTTGTTGAGCCATCCCAGAAGGAACCGATCCAATTTAGGATTCAGGACACAATTCGGGTCATCTCCTAGAATCATCCGATGTGGATCAAAGCTGGGGAGAGAGTTTATGAGCGAGTTTATAAAGTTTGGTCATCCCAGTTGGGGGGCATAGATGTTTACCAGGGCTACTGGAGTGTGCATCAGTGAGCTATAAACAATAATATAGCGACCATTAGCGTCAGCTATAACCTGTGAGGAGGAGAATTGTATTCTTTTATGCATTAAGATTGCCGTGCCCCTGAGCCTGCCATTCAAAGTGGACAGTAAGAAGTCTTACAACACCAGGTTAAAGTCCAACAGGTTTGTTTCAAACACTAGCTAGTGATTCGAAACAAACCTGTTGGACTTTAACTAGACTTCTGACCATGCTCACCACAGTCCAACGTCGGCACCTCCACATCATTAATACTGGAGTGGAAGACCTGCCCCATCCGATCCTTACGCAGCCTTGTCTGGTCCATTACATGCAAGTGGGTTTTCTGTGAAAGCACAACATTAGAATTTAGATTATAAGACGGGTAAAAGTCCGGGACTGCTTTACTGGCCCATTCAGATCTCAGATATTCCAGGTTACCAAGTAAATTGAAGGTCTCCCATTGCTCCCCAGCCTGGAGTCACCCATTTCCCAGGATGAATACCAGACAAGGGATCTCGGAAGTCGACGAGCCCCACCTTAGATGGCCCCCTAGTCAAGTCATACAGCCTGACAAAAAAGGACTTATAAACACCGCCGGCCAACGTACATTATAACCCCTCCCCCCAAACCCAATAACCCCCCCCCCCCCAACCCCTTTGTAACACTAACAAACAATACCCTATCTCTAAACCCCCAACTAACAAATCCCCACAAACTATATTGTTATGGGCCAGGGTTTAGAGAATCCCAAAGTGTATCATAGAGTTCACCTGACCCACGACTTTTAATAAATTGTGGTATGGGGACCACACGGCCCACTTTACAGGTGTGGTACAGCAGAAAATGGACCAGTGGTTTTTAAAACAAAACAATGTTTATTCTATGAACTCAGGTTAACCTTTTTAAACAAACAGTGAATATCTTAGCAATCAGTAAATCAAATACACCCCCAAAAGAATACAACACTAAGTAACCTGTATGCTGTCCTTTTACACCAAAAAGACTTAATAAACCTTAAAACAGGAGCACATTAGGTTTACATTTAATACTAAGACCTTTTTACAATTCTGAGTTCACCAAATGATCCATAGATAGTCTTTGGATGGCAGAGATCACAGCAGTGCAGCTCGCTGAAAGACACACACACCCAAGCTTTTCTCAAAGTGAAACTAAAAAGCAGATGTAGAGCTCAGCTCCACCCACACTCTGACATCACTCCAGTAACATGAGTAGGTACATTTCTTAAACACTAATTTCTTAAAGGGTACTCTCACATGACAATATATACTAAGCTCATGTTCACAAACTGTTTGCGAAGAGCTGCAGTAACCCCTCCCTTACTACTTTTCATCATTAGCCTCGAGACTCCCCCCCCCCCCCCAAGAAGATAAAAAACAAACCTGTCTAATTTGCAACACAATAACAGTCAAATATCAAACCGAACAGTAACTACAAACCCCAAATATGATAGAAACGTGGAGTATGAGATTCCCAGACACCAGTATACATAACAGAACAAACATAGAACATAGAACATTACAGCGCAGTACAGGCCCTTCAGCCCTCGATGTTGCGCCGACCTGTGAAACCACTCTACACTATTCCCTTAGCATCCATATGTTTATCCAATGACCATTTAAATGCCCTTAATGTTGGCGAGTCCACTACTGTTGCAGGCAGGGCATTCCACGTCCTTACTACTCTCTGAGTAAAGAACCTACCTCTGACATCTGTCCTATATCTATCTCCCCTCAACTTAAAGCTGTGCCCCCTCATGCTAGCCATCACCATCCGAGGAAAAAGGCTCTCACTGTCCACCCTATCTAATCATCTGATCATCCTGTAAGCCTCAATTAAGTCACCTCTTAACCTTCTCTCTAATGAAAACAGCCTTAAGTCCCTCAGCCTTTCCTCATAAGATCTTCCCTCCACACTAGGCAACATCCTGGTAAATCTCCTCTGCACCCTTTCCAATGTTTCCACATCCTTCCTACAATGCGGTGATCAGAACTGCACGCAATACTCCAAATGCGGCCGCACCAGAGTTTTGTACAGCTGCAACATGACCTCATGGCTCTGAAACTCAATCCCTCTGCGAATAAAAGCTAACACACCGTACGCCTTCTTAACAACCCTATCAACCTGGGTGGCAACTTTCAGGGATCTATATACATGGGCTCTTTGCTCATCCACACTTCCAAGAATCTTACCATTAGCCCAGTACTCTGTCTTCCTGTTACTCCTTCCAAAATGAATCACCTCACACTTTTCTGCATTAAACTCCATTTGCCACCTCTCAGCCCAGCTCTGCAGCTTATCTATGGGTCTCTGTAACCTGCAACATCCTTCTGCACTGTCCACAACTCCACCGACTTTAGTGTCATCTGCAAATTTACTCACCCATTCTTCTACGCCCTCCTCCAGGTCATTTATAAAAATGACAAACAGCAGTGGCCCCAAAACAGATCCTTGTGGTACACCACTAGTAACTGAACTCCAGACTAAACATTTCCCATCAACCACAGCGAGCCAATTTCTGATCCAAACTTGAAATCACCTTGAATCTCATACGTCCGTATTTTCTGCAATAGCCTACCGTGGGGAACATTATCAAACGCTTTACTGAAATCCATAGACACCACATCAACTGCTTTACCCTCATCCACCTGTTTGGTCACCTTCTCAAAGAACTCAATAAGGTTTGTGAGGCACGACCTACCCTTCACAAAACCATGTTGACTATCCCTAATCAAATTATTCCTTTCTTGATGATTATAAATCCTATCTCTTATAAACCTTTCCAAGGCTTTGCCCACAACAGAAGTAAGGCTCACTGGTCTATAGTTACCGGGGTTGTCTCTACTCCCCTTCTTGAACAAGGAGACAACATTTGCTATCCTCCAGTCTTCTGGCACTATTCCTGTACACAATGACGACATAAAGATCAAAGGCTCAGCAATCTCCTCCCTAGCTTCCCAGAGAATCCTAGGATAAATCCCATCCAGCCCAGGGGACTTATCTATTTTCACACTTTCCAGAATTGCTAATTCTCCTTATGAACTTCCTCCTTATGAACCTCAAGCCCTTCTGGTCTAGTAGCCTGTATCTCAGTATTCTCCTCGACAACATTGTCTTTTTACTGTGTGAATACTGCCGAAAAATATTTGTTTAGCACCTCTCCTATCTCCTCGGACTCCAAGCACAACTTCCCACTACTGTCCTTGACTGGCCCTACTCTTACCCTCGTCATTCTTTTATTCCTGACATACCTATAGAAAGCTTTGGGGTTATCCTTGATCCTACCTGCCAAAGACTTCTCATGTCCTCACCTGGCTCTTCTTAGCTGTCTCTTTAGGTCCTTCCTAGCTAACCTGTAACTCTCAAGTGCCCTAACTGAACCTTCACGTCTCATCTTTACATAAGCCTCCTTCTTCCTCTTGACAAGTGATTCAACTACTTTAGTAAACCACGGTTCCCTCGCTCGACCACTTCCTCCCTGCCTGACAGGTACGTACTTATCAAGGACATGCAGTAGCTGTTCCTTGAACGAGCTCCACATTTCAATTGTGCCCATCCCCTGCAGTTTCCTTCCCCATCCTATGCATCCTAAGTCTTGCCTCATCGCATCATAATTGCCTTTCCCCCAGCTATAAGTCTTGTCTTGCAGTATATGCCTATCCCTTTCCATCGCTAAAGTAAACATAACTGAATTGTGGTCACTATCACCAAAGTGCTCACCTGCCTCCAAATCTAGCACTTGTCCTGGTTCATTACCCAGTACCAAATCCAATGTGGCCTCGCCTCTTGTTGGCCTATCTACATGCTATGTCAGGAAACCCTCCTGCACACATTGGACAAAAACGGACCCATCTAAAGTACTCGAACTATAGCGTTTCCAGTCAATATTTGGAAAGTTAAAGTCCCCCATAACAACTACCCTGTTACTTTCACTCCTATCCAGAATCATCTTTGCAATCCTTTCCTCTGCATCTCTGGAACTTTTCGGAGGCCTATAGAAAACCCTTAACAGGAGTTTCTTATCTCAGCCCATACTACCTCAGTATTCGAGTCCTCATCAAATGTTCTCTCAGCCGCCGTAATACTGTCCTTGACTAACAATGCCACCCTTCCCCCTCTTTTACCACCTTCCCTGAGATTACTGAAATATCTAAACCCTGGAACCTGCAACAACCATTCCTGTCCCTGCTCTAGCCATGTCTCCGAAATGGCCACAACATCGAAGTCCCAGGTACCAACCCATGCTGCAAGTTCACCCACCTTATTCCGGATGCTCCTGGCATTGAAGTAGACGCACTTTAGACCACCTTCCTTCCTGCCGGTACACTCCTGCAACTTTGAAACCTTACTCATGACCTCACTACCAGGGGCTTTTCACAGTAACTTCATTGAAGCCTACTCGTGACAATAAGCGATTTTCATTTTCATTCATCTTACGCAACAGAATCAGTAGGGGTGCGGCCCTCCAACACCCCTCCCCCACCCCCAGCAATCCCACAAGGCAAACATTTTGCCTTCTTGAATGGATTTCAAGGTCACTTATCTTGGCCTTGAGGATTTTATTGCGCTGAGGGTTGTCCCGCTTCCAAAGATCCAGTCACCATGATCCGTTAGGGCTGTTTCAATGCCTTTGAGTGTGGCACCATTTAGGGAAGGCAGTGGTCGAGTGGCATTGTTGCTGGACTAGTACTCCAGAGGCCCAGGATAACAATCTGGGGACCCGGGTTCCAATCCCACCACGGCAGACGGTGAAATATGAATTCAATACAAATCTGGAATTAAAAGTGTAATGATGGCCCCAGGAAACCATTGTCGTAAAAACCCATCAGGTTCACTAATGTCCTTTAGGGAAGGAAATCTGATGATGATTGCACATGGTGATCTGGCTTACATGTGACTCCAGATTGACAGCAATGCGTTTGAAGATGAACTGCCCTCTGGGATGGGCCCGCGACGTCCACATCCCATGGACTAATTTTTTAAAAGTGCCTCGATAATTTTATTCATTTTTTTCCAGCTTCGAATTGATGTGGGCCAAAGCCTCCTCAACTGATCTTTTTTCGGCCGAATGCCAGTCTCTGGGGATGTTTTTCTAGCTGTCCCACCATTATGCGGCTGAGATTGTCAGCTGTCAGTGGCTCCCGCCATCTTATCAAGGGCGGCACGGTAGCACAGTGGTTAGCACTGTTGTTTCACAGCTCCAGTGTCCCAGGTTCGATTCCCGGCTTGGGTCACTGTCTGTGCGAAGTCTGCACGTCCTCCCCGTGTGTGCGTGGGTTTCCTCCAGGTGCTCCTGTTTCCTCCCACAGTCCAAAGATGTGCAGGTTAGGTGGATTGGCCACGCTAAATTTCTCCTTAGTGTCCAAAGGGGTTGGGTGGGATTGTTGTGTGACGGGTATGGGGCGGGGATGTGAGCTTGGGCGGGGTGCTCTTTCCAAGGGCTGGTGCAGACTCGATGGGCAAAATGGCCCCTGCACTGTAAATCCTGTGTCTAAGCACCGAGTCCTGCAAAGTTTCGGAGCTTGAAGAAGGGCTGCGGTCTGAATACTTTTTCCCTTTCTCTTTCTGGGGCATCCTTTTGCAGTGTGAATTTTCACACACAAAATCGTTTGTTTTTTACTTTGCTTAAACTGCCGTTGTGCTTAAGATAATCATTTCTTTGGGGGAGAGCCTCCACGTGAGTACTACCTCGCGCATACGTCACTGGAAGTCCATGGTAGAGCAGCTTTAATGGGCCGAATGGCTTCTGGTCTTGTCTGGACCCAGTGGCTGAAGGTTGCAAATGCGGAAACTTAAATACTGAATTTATCAGATATAGAGTAATTGTAGGAGTGGCAGACAATACACTCAAATATGCTGCAAGTGTTGGAAGATAAGACCATAAGACATAGGAGCAGAATTAGGCCACTCGGCCCATCGATTCTGCTCCGCCACTCAATCATGGCTGATGTTTTTCTCATCCCCATTCTCCTCCCTTCTCCGCATAATCCCTGATCCCCTTATTAATCAAGAACCTATCTATCTCTGTCTTAAAGACACTCGTGATTTGGCCTCCACGGCCTTCTGCGGGAAAGAGTTGCACAGATTCAAGTTCTAATGCTTGGGAGAGCTACCAGACTATTAAACAGTGTGAACTCCAATTGCAGCACAATATAAGAAGAGAATGTAAACCCGGCTACAAGGGAAACCCTGCAGTCCAGTTAAAGAGCAGAGAAACAGGGAGACTCTAGGCCAAGGGATGCAATACCCTAACCAACCAGTAGAGGGACCATTCTAGCACCGTGGAGCAAAGGGCACCACCTAATGTCCACTAAATGTAGCCCATAACTTTCAATGTAACAGGACTGGACACTTCAGCAGACTTTGCAAAGCTACAACATCTAAGCACACAGAAGACCCAAATGTGATTCAAGAGGTGGACAGCTGTGCTTTTTGGGTGAACTCAAAGATCCAGGATTTTTGGAGTCAGAGGGCAGGATTCTCCGTTTGCCGACGGCAAAATCGGGAAAGGCGATTGTGCGCAGATTTGGTTCCGACTCTGAAATCGCGGCAGGCGTCGATTTGATGCAAAATCTCAATGCTCTAGCATCTCTACAGCGGTGTCCGAAATCACATACTCTGCCTCCACCATCCCCATCAGCACCGCCCGACTCCCCACAAAGAAATCGATTCTAGAATATTCCTTATACACATGCAAGAAGAAGGGTTCCTGAACCCCCACGGATCCACCATCCCCATACACTCCATAAACTCTCCCAGAACCTTCGGCATCCTCGACCCTCCCATCGACTTGGGGCTCGACCTGTCCACTTTCGGCTCCATCACAAAATCTCCGTCCGTAATCAGTTGGTGCCTATCCAAGTCCGGGATCGCTCCCATATGCCTTCTTAACCTCCTTATCTGTGGGAAATAGATCACTTGGTTGCATGAAAACAACCTCTCTCTAAATGTCGGAAAGACCAAGGAACGGATCATTGATTTCAGGAAGCGTAGCACGACACACACTCCCGTCTGCATCAATGGCTCCGAAGTGGAGATGGTCGATAGCTTTAAGTTCCTGGGGGTCACCATCACCAACCGTCTGTCCTGGTCCACTCACATTGATGCAACAGTCAAGAAAGTCCAACAACGTCTCTACTTCCTACGGAAGATAAAGAAATTCAGCATTTCTGCATCGACTCTCACAAACTTCTACAGATGTGCCATAGAGAGCCATCCTATCCGGCTGCATCACAGCCTGGTATGGCAACTGCTCGGTCCAAGATCGCAAGAAACTGCAGAGTGTGGTGAACTCAGCCCAGCGCCCCCCCCCCCCCCCCCCCTCCGGGTTGCCGCTGCTGCTGACCTAGTTCCCTATCGTTGAGCCTGAAAGTCGAGGAAAGGCTGCCACCGCCTAAAGAACCCTTGTACCGATCCCATCAGGGCGAATTTGACCCTCTCCAGCTTAATGAATCCCGCCATGTCATTGATCCAGGTCTCCACGCTTGGGGGTCTCGAATCTTTCCATTGCAACAAAATCCTCCGCCGGGCTACTAGGGACGCAAAGGCCAAAACACCGGCCACTTTCGCCTCCTGCACTCCCGGCTCCACCCCAACCCCAAATATCGCGAGTCCCCAGCCTGGCTTGACCCTGGACCCTACCACCCTCGACACCGTCCTCGCCACCCCCTGCCAGAATTCCCCCAGTGCCGGGCATGCCCAAAACATATGGGCATGGTTCGCTGGGCTCCCCGAACACCTAATGCACCTGTCCTCACCCCCAAAAAACCTGCTCATCCTTGTCCCAGACATATGAGCCCTGTGCAGTACCTTGAACTGGATGAGACTAAGCCTCGCACATGAAGAGGAGGAGTTCACCCTCTCCAGGGCGTTCGCCCATGTTCCCTCCTCAATCTGCTCCCCCAGCTCCACTTCCCACTTAGCCTTAAGCTCCTCTACCAACGCCTCCTCCACCTCCTGCATCACCTGGTAGATGTCAGACCCCTTCCCATCCCCGATCCACACCCCCGAAAGCACCCTATCCCTTACCCCCCGCGGGGGCAGCAAAGGGAACCCCTCCACCTGCCGCCTAGCAAGCGCCTTGACCTGAAGGTACCTGAACATATTCCCCGGGGGGGAGCTCAAACTTCTCCTCCAGCTCACCCAGGCTCGCAAACCTCCCGTCAATGAACAGGTCTCCCAACTTCCTTATGCCCGCCCTGTGCCACCCCAGGAACCCGCCATCAATGTTCCCTGGGACAAACCGGTGGTTCCCCCGCAGCGGGGCCTCCACCGAGCCGCCCACTTCCCCCCTGGGTCGCTTCCACTGCCCCCAAATCTTGAGGGTAGCCGCCATCACCGGGCTCGTGGTGTACCTCGTTGGAGGGAGCGGCAACGGCGCCGTTACCAGTGCCTTCAGGCTCATGCCTCCGCAGGACTCCATCTCCATCCTTTTCCATGCTGCCCCCTCCCCATCCATTACCCACTTGCGTACCATCGAGACATTAGCCGCCCAATAGTACCCAGAGAGGTTGGGCTGCGCCAGCCCCCCTCCATCCCTGCCCTGCTCCAAAAAGACCCTCTTCACCCTCGGACTCCCTGCGCCCAAACAAATCCCGTGATGCTGCTGTTCATCCTCCTAAAAAAGGCCCTCGGAATAAGGATGGAGAGGCACTGGAACAAAAACAAAAACCTCGGGAGCGCCGTCATTTTAACGGACTGTACTCTACCCGCCAACGACAGCGGCAGCATGTCCCACCTTTTGAACTCCTCCTCCATCTGCTCCACCAACCTAGTAAAATTAATCTTATGCAAAGCCCCCCAACTCCTAGCCACCTGAACCCCCAGGTACCTAACACTCCTCACTGCCCTTTTTAGCGGGAGCCTACCAATCCCCTCCTCCTGATCACCCGGGTGTACAACAAACAGCTCGCTCTTGCCCAGGTTCAACTTGTAGCCCGAGAAACACCCAAACTCAGCAAGAATCTCCATCACCTCCGGCATTCCCCCCACCGGGTCTGCTACATACAGCAACAAGTCATCTGCATAAAGTGACACTCGGTGCTCCTCCCCACCCCGCACCAGACCCCTCCACCTCCCCGACTCCCTTAGCGCCATGGCCAGAGGCTCAATTGCCAACGCAAAAAGCAAGGGGGACAGGGGGCACCCCTGCCTCGTCCCACGGTAGAGCCTGAAGTACTCGGACTTCCTCCCATTTGTCGCTACACTCGCCATCGGGGCCTCGTACAGCAACCTCACCCATTTAATAAACCCCTCCCCAAACCCGAACCTCTCTAACACCTCCCACAAGTACCCCCACTCAACCCTGTCAGAGGCCTTCTCTGCATCTAATGCCACCACAATCTCCGCCTCTCCTTCTGCCGCCGGCATCATTATCACATTTAGCAGCCTTCGCACGTTAGTGTTCAGCTGCCTCCCCTTCACAAATCCCGTCTGATCTTCATGTATCACCCCCGGCACACAGTCCTCTACTCCAGTGGCCAAGATCTTTGCCAGCAACTTGGCGTCCACGTTCAACAGTGAAATTGGCCTATATGATCCACACTGCAGGGGGTCCTTATCTCGCTTCAGGATGAGGGAAATCAGCGCCCGTGACATCGTCGGGGGCAAAACTCCCCCCTCCCATGCCTCGTTAAAGGTCCGAACCAACAGGGGGCCCAACAGGTCCGCATATTTTTTATAAAATTCAACCGGGAACCCATCCGGTCCCGGCGCCTTCCCTGACTGCATGTGGCCAATCCCACTGACCAGCTCCTCCAACTCGATCGGCGCCCCCAGTCCCTCCACCTGCTCCTCCTGCACCCTTGGAAATCGCAGCCTCCCCCGCCCATCACCACCGGTGGCTCCGACCGGTACAGTTCCCTGTAGAAGTCCCTGAAGACCCCATTAACCTCTACCCCCTGCCTCACCACATTCCCACCCCTATCCTTCACTCCACCAATCTCCCTAGCCGCGTCCCGCTTGCGGAGCTGATGCGCCAGCATCCTGCTCGCCTTCTCCCCATATTCGTAGACCGCTCCCTGCGCCTTCCTCCACTGTGTCTCCACCTTTCTAGTGGTCAGTAAATCAAACTTAGCCTACAGGCTACGCCACTCCCCCAACAATCCCTCCTCCGGGGCCTCCGCATACCTCCTATCTACACTCAGCAGCTCCCCTATCAGTCTCTCCCTCTCCCTCGTCTCCCCCCTCTCCCTATGGGCTCGGATGGAGATCAGCTCCCCACTAATCACTGCCTTCAGAGCCTCCCACACCATCCACACCCGGACCTCCCCAGTATCATTGGCCTCGAGGTACCTCTCGATACATCCCCGGACCCTCCTACACACCTCCTCACCAGCCAACAACCCCACGTCCAAACGCCAGAGCGGGCGCTGGTCCCGCACCTCCCCCATCTCCAGATCCAACCAATGCGGAGCATGGTCCGAAATTGCTATAGCCGAATATTCGGCATCCTCCACCCTCGGGACCAGCCCCCTACTCAGGACAAAAAAATCAATACGGGAATAAACCCTGGGCACATGGGAGAAAAAAGAGTACTCCCGAGCCCTCGGCCTCCCGAACCTCCAGGGATCCACCCCTCCCATCTGGTCCAGAAACCCCCTCAACACCTTGGCCGCCGCCGGCCTCCTGCCCGTCCTAGAACGAGAACAATCCAGTGGGGGATCCAGCACCGTATTGAAGTCCCCCCCCATGATCAGGCCCCCCACCTCCAGGTCAGGAATGCGGCCCAACATACGCCTCATGGAACCAGCATCATCCCAATTTGGGCATATACATTTACCAACACCACCCTCTCCCCCTGCAGCTTACCTCTCACCATCACATATCTGCCGCCCCTATCAGCCACCACCTCAGACGCCTCAAACGCCACCCTCTTCCCCACCAGGATCGCCAACCCCGGTTCTTCGCGTCGAGCCCTGAATGGAAAACTTGCCCCACCGTCCCCTTCCTCAGACGAACCTGGTCCGCCACCTTCAGGTGAGTCTCCTGAAGCATGGCCACGTCCGCCTTCAACCCCTTCAGATGCGAAAACACCCGGGCCCGCTTAACCGGCCCATTCAACCCCCTCACGTTCCATGTGATCAGCCGGATCAGGGGGCACCCCACCCCCCTCCCCCGCCGACTAGCCATAGCCCATCGACTGCTCGCCCCTGGCCAGCACCCCCCACTAGGCCCGTTTCCCATGGCGATAGAACCTCACCCCGACCCCTCCGACCCGCACCAGCTCCTCCCTGGCCAATCCAGCAGCAACCCGATATCATTCCCCCCCCCCCCCTTCCCCCCCAGGCTAGGACCCCTCCTAGCCGTGACACTCCCTCCATAGTGCTCCCGTGAGCCAGCTGACTTCTGCTGACCCCGGCAGCTCCCGCCCTAACTCCGACCCCTCCCGATATGGGGTCACCCCTCCCCTCCCCCCCTGCATCAGCTCCTTGGCACCGCTCCAGCACGGGAAAACGGAACTGATATCCACGCCCCTTGCCTCCAGCTCCACCCCTCTCGTCCCGCAGCGCGGGAAACCAGAGGAAAGCCCGCGCTTTCACACTGCCCCACCCCACCCCCTCAACGCTGCTCCCAAATAGCAGTCCCACCCCATCCACCAACCCCGTACAAAAAAAAACAGACCCCAACACCCCCCCTTAAAACACAAAACCCTAACCAACACCATCCGAAAGCAGAAAAAAAAAACAAAATAGCCAGCAACAGCATAAACAGTGATACAAAACCCCCCCACAGTCCCCAATCCCTAGTTCGAGTCCAACTTTTCAGCCTGCGCAAAGGCCCACGCCTCCTCCGGGGACTCAAAATAGTGATGCCGGTCCTTGTAGGTGACCCACAAGCGCGCAGGCGGCAGCATGCTGAACTTCACCTGCCTGCCGTGGAGCACCGCCTTCGTCCGGTTGAACCCGGCCCTCCGCTTAGCCACCTCCGCACTCCAGTCCTGGTAGATGCGCACTACCGAATTCTCCCACTTGCTGCTCCTCACCTTCTTGGCCCAGCGCAGCACACACTCCCGGTCACTGAACCGATGGAACCGCACCAGCACCGCACGCGGGGGTTCATTCGCCTTGGGCCTCCTGGCCCGTACTCTGTGGGCCCCCTCCAGCTCCAGGGGCAGATGGAAAGATCCTGCCCCCACCAGCGAGTTCAGCATCACGGCCACATAAGCCGGCAGGTCCGACCCCTCCAGCCCCTCCGCGAGGCCCAGGATCCGCAGGTTCTTCCTCCTTGACCGAAACTCCATCTCCTCAAAACGGTCTTGCCACTTTTTGTGGAGCGCCTCGTGCATCTCCACCTTCCCCACGAGGGCTGAAACCTCCTCCTCGCGCTCAGAGGCCTGCTGCTGCAACTCCAGTATCGCTGCACCCTGGGTTGTCTGGGTCTCCAGCAGCTTACTCGTCGTCACCTTCAGGGATTCCAACAACTCCCCTTTCAGCTCCGTGAAATAGCGCAGAAGGGCCGCCTGCTGCTCCTCCGCCCACTGCCTCCACTCCTCGGGGGCTCCACCGGCCGCCATTTTGTCCACCTTGCCCCGCTTTTCCAGGGGAGCTGCTGCCGTTTTTTTCCTCGCCCCACTCCGGGTCTGCACCATACATCCCGGGGGATATTACTCCAGCCACCTTCACACACCGGGAATCGTTGAACCAGCACCGTTTGGGGCCCTTAAAAGAGCCCAAAAGTCCTCCGATAGCGGGAGCTGCCAAAAGTGCGGCTTAGCTCCGCATTGCCGCCACCGGATGTCCGTGACAATAAATAGTAATCAATCAACCTGTCCTGCTGCTTTCAGGGATCTTTGTTCATGTACCCGAGTGTTACTCTGTACTTCCTGGTGTCCTAATATTCATTGTATATTCCCTTGCCTTGTGAATCCTCCCACCGTTCAGTGTTAAATTGCCATGTGTTCTGCCCATCTGACCAGCCCGTTTTGTATGGGAATGTGGTCATGTTGGTTCATGGCCATCTCACAATCTTTAAATTGGACACAGGAGCCAGTGTTGTGGTCCTCACGGAGAGGGCAGCACGGTGGCGCAGTGCTTAGCACTGCTGCCTCATGGCGCCGAGGACCCGGGTTCGATCCCGGCCCTGGGTCACTGTCCGTGTGGAGCTTCCACATTCTCCCCGTGTCTGCGTGGGTTTCGCCCCCCCACAACCCAACGATGTGCCGGCTGGGTGGATCGGCCAGGCCTAAATTGCCCCTTAATTTGAAAAAAATGAATTGGGTGCTCCAAATTTATATTTAAAAAAAAGAACCATGGCCGAGAGACTCTGGCTTTGAACAGCTGACACATCATTTTATAGGTCCAGAGGAATACGACTTCCGGTCATTAATTCACGGGAATGTCAGAGTCCCTTGAGGGTTCCTTCATGTCGGAGCTAAAGTTCAGGCAGATTCAGTTAGCTGGAAGCAGGAGTTGCCAAATCCCTTCAAAGTTGAGAATGATGCAACAAGTTGGGATTGGTCCACTCTGTAGGCAATGCCAGTTATCTTCCAAAGAGTCAGACTTCGAGGAGATTTAAACTTTTTTTTTTAAATTTAGATTACCCAATTATTTTTTCCAATTAAGGGGCAATTTAGCACGGCCAATCCACCTACTCTGCACATTTTTGGGTTGTGGGGGCGAAACCCACGCAGACACGGGGAGAATGTGCAAACTCCACACGGACAGTGACCCAGAGCCGGGATCGAACCTGGGACCTCAGCGCCGTGAGGCGGTTGTGCTAACCACTAGGCCACCGCGCTGCCGAGGAGATTTAAACTTGAGACTTTGTTGACAGACTGGATATTAACAGAAGACCCGCTCTGGGAGTTTAGCATTAAAACTTTCCAAAGGCCAAAGAAGCCTCGGTCATGTGATGTTGCCAAATAATGAGCCAATTTCAGGTTAGCAATCAGTTTCTATGGCCCAAAACATCTGGGTCCGCCAGTGTCGGATTTAGAGGGTATCCCAATGATACGCTGGAGAATCCCGCAAGTATGTTCCCCCGCGAGGTCCCCACTGCATGGTGGAGGCGGGGGAAATCAAGGATTTTGGAAGGCCGTTAAATTGGTTTCTGAAAAGGAAGAATACAGTGGCATAGTAGTTATCAGAATTGCTTCACAGCTCCAGGGTCCCAGGTTCGATTCCCGGCTGGGTCACAGTCTGTGCGGAGTCTGCACGTTCTCCCCGTGTCTACGTGGGTTTCCTCCGGGTGCTCCGGTTTCCTCCCACAGTCCAAAGATGTGCATGTTAGGTCGATTGGCCATGCTAAATTGCCCTTAGTGTCCAAAAAAAATGTTAAGTGGGGGTTACTGGTTTACGGGGATAGGGTAGATACGTGGGCTTCAGTAGGGTGCTCTTTATAAGGGCCGGTGCAGACTTGATGGGCCGAATGGCCTGCTTCTGCACTGTAAATTTTACTAAAAAAAATAGCACTTGGCGGATGGCTCATTTGGAGAGCCGGTGCCGACGTGATGGGCTGGATAGACCCCTTCTGTGCTGATTTGAAACAATTCTGCGATATCTGTACTTTATATGTGCCAAGTTTTTAATCCACACACACACACACAGCCTATCTGTAGCACTTTGTTAAGTCGTCATAGTCCCAGATGAGCGTAAGCTCACTCTGCAATTTGCGTGAATTGTAGACAGAGCAAGTTACTGCAATATCTCATTTAGCAAATGACAGAGACAGTAATGGATACACGGCAGTGAGTTACAGGCTGGAATCTAATCAAGGGGTTTGGCTGGTTCACGTACAGAGTACTCAATCGCCAGGAGTAAAGTAAAAGGTAAAGTCGCCACAGTCCCAGATGGCCAGAGGCTGCTTTCCCTTTTGAGGGGGAGAGCTGACTGGTGGTTGTCATAATATCCATCCAGGTATATGATGGCGCACAGACAGGCAGTGATTGACACACAGGATGACCAATGAACACACAGAACACATCAGCCAATCACCAGACAGGACACGAACACTATGAAGCCAGAGGGCACTAGTTTTCCCGCTCACTCGGGATCCAGCCTCTGAGACAGTCAGAGCCCGTGAGCAGCAACTAGAACAAACACCATGTGGTAGTAAGATAGACTGGTCAGGTTAGCCTCAGGTCTCCAGTCAAGTCAGCATAGTGTCAACCCACAGTTAAAGTATGTGATGGAACCATGAATTCTACGGACACGTGCTTGTAGGATTAGAATAGCGGTTTAAATATACTTACAACAGAGCCAGCCTGTTAGCCGTTGAACTTTCGGTGAACTGGCTGGTTGACTCTGTGGCACGGATCTTTATACAGCAGCTCCAGGGGGAGGAGTTCCGGGCGGAGCCAAGGGGGAGCCCAGTACAAACTCTCGAGTACTCCCAGAGCTACTCCCCCTGGTGGTCAGGCAGTGCAACTGCAGTTACAATATGGGTACATAGATGCAATGGGAACAGAGTGACATTGATAACTTATAATGCCGTGTGAATCTCATTCACCACAGTATGTATGATCGTTAAGAGTTCAATAAAATCGAGTTGCATTTCTTCAAGTGTTGGAAGCCTGTCTCTCTCACTGCTGCAGTAAACGCAGTCCTCGCAGACCCAGCTTACCCAACATATCAGTGGTGATTTAACCTGAGAGTCACCACACCTCAGGCGAGAGGCAAGGCAAGAATACTTTTCGTCAGTATTCACTCAAGAAAAAGATAATATTGTGGAGGAGAATGCTGAGACCCAGGCTATTAGAATAGATGGCATTGAGGTGCGTAGGGAAGAAGTGTTGGCAATTCTGGACAAGGTGAAAATAGATAAGTCCCCGGGGCCGGATGGGATTTATCCTAGGATTCTCTGGGAAGCCAGGGAAGAGATTGCTGAGCCTTTGGCTTTGATTTTTAGGTCATCATTGGCTACAGGAATAGTGCCAGAGGACTGGAGGATAGCAAATGTGGTCCCTTTGTTCAAGAAGGGGAGTAGAGATAACCCCGGTAACTATAGGCCGGTGAGCCTAACGTCTGTGGTGGGTAAAGTCTTGGAGAGGATTATAAAAGATATGATTTATAATCATCTAGATAGGAATAATATGATTAAGGACAGTCAGCATGGTTTTGTGAAGGGTAGGTCATGCCTCACAAACCTTATCGAGTTCTTTGAGAAGGTGACTGAACAGGTAGACGAGGGTAGAGCAGTTGATGTGGTGTATATGGATTTCAGTAAAGCGTTTGATAAGGTTCCCCACGGTCGGCTATTGCAGAAAATACGGAGGCTGGGGATTGAGGGTGATTTAGAGATGTGGATCAGAAATTGGCTAGTTGAAAGAAGACAGAGAGTGGTAGTTGATGGGAAATGTTCAGAATGGAGTTCAGTTATGAGTGGCGTACCACAAGGATCTGTTCTGGGGCCGTTGCTGTTTGTCATTTTTATAAATGACCTAGAGGAGGGCGCAGAAGGATGGGTGAGTAAATTTGCAGACGACACTAAAGTCGGTGGAGTTGTAGACAGTGCGGAAGGATGTTGCAGGTTACAGAGGGACATAGATAAGCTGCAGAGCTGGGCTGAGAGGTGGCAAATGGAGTTTAATGTGGAGAAGTGTGAGGTGATTCACTTTGGAAAGAATAACAGAAATGCGGAATATTTGGCTAATGGTAATATTCTTGGTAGTGTGGATGAGCAGAGGGATCTCGGTGTCCATGTACATAGATCCCTGAAAGTTTCCACCCAGGTTGATAGGGTTGTGAAGAAGGCCTATGGTGTGTTGGCCTTTATTGGTAGAAGGATTGAGTTCCGGAGCCATGAGGTCATGTTGCAGTTGTACAAAACTCTAGTACGGCCGCATTTGGAGTACAGTTCTGGTCGCCTCATTATAGGAAGGACGTGGAAGCTTTGGAACGGGTGCAGAGGAGATTTACCAGGATGTTGCCTGGTATGGAGGGAAAATCTTATGAGGAAAGGCTGATGGACTTGAGGTTGTTTTCGTTAGAGAGAAGAAGGTTAAGAGGTGACTTAATAGAGGCATACAAAATGATCAGAGGGTTAGATAGGGTGGACAGCGAGAGCCTTCTCCCGCGGATGGAGGTGGCTAGCACGAGGGGACATAGCCTTAAATTGAGGGGTAATAGATATAGGACAGAGGTCAGAGGTGGGTTTTTTACGCAAAGAGTGGTGAGGCCGTGGAATGCCCTACCTGCAACAGTAGTGAACACGCCAACATTGAGGGCATTTAAAAATTTATTGGATAAGCATATGGATGATAAGGGCATAGTGTAGGTTAGATGGCCTTTAGATTTTTTCCATGTCGGTGCAACATCGAGGGCCGAAGGGCCTGTACTGCGCTGTATCGTTCTATGTTCTATGTTGAGAAGGTGGGGCCTTCATCCTGTCTGCATCACAGCCTGGTATGTCAACTGCTCGGCCCAGGACCGCAAGGAACTTCAGAGAGTTGTGAACACCGCCCAGTCCATCACACAAACCTGCCTCCCATCCATTGACTCCATCTACACCTCCCGCTGCCTGGGGAAAGCCGGCAGCATAATCAAAGGCCCCTCCCACCTCGACTATTCACTCTTCCAACTTCTTCCATCGGGCAGGAGATACAAAAGTCTGAGAACACGCACAAGCAGATTCAAAAACAGCTTCTTCCCCGCTGTTACCAGACTCCTGAATGATCCCCTTATAGACTGATCTGATTTCTCCACACATCTTCCCTACTGAGTAGTACTACACTCCATATGCTTCACCCGATGCCTGTCTCAATGTATTCATTGTGTATTTTATGTTTGCCCTATTATGTATTTTCTTTTCATGTCTGGAACGATTTGTCTGGACAATACGTTCCACTGCACCTCGGTACACGACAATAAATCAATCTGTGCTGAATTGAAACAAATTTTTAATCCGTACACATGGCCCCTTTGTTAATCTGCAAAGTCGCTATTGTCCCAGATGACCATCGGCTGTTTTCCCCTTTGAGGGGGAGAGCTGACCGGTGGTGGTTTAACCTGAGGGTCACTGCACCTCAGGCGAGGGGCAAGGGTGAGAAGGTGGGGCCTTTGTGAATGCCACAGCCGATTTGGGAATTGAACCCTGCGATGGTGGCCTTGCTCTGTATCATAAACCAGCCGGCCAGCCAACTGAGCGAAACTGGCCCCAAACTCTTTGTATCCTCCTCACAACCTGCTCCCATCACCAGGGGAGGGGGAGTGCTGCTGATGCTCCTCACTGTTCTAATTATTTTAGGGGAGGGGGTGTGCTGCTGGTGGATGTTGCTCAGTGCTGTAATTTTACTTAGGGGAGGGGGTGGCTGTTGCTCAGTGCTGTAATTTTATTTAGGGGAGGGGGTGCTGTGCTGGTGGATGTTGCTCAGTGCTGTAAGTATATTTAGGGGAGGGGGTGTGATGTTGCTCAGTGCTGTAAGTTTATTTAGGGGAGGGGGTGTATGTTGCTCAGTGCTGTAAGTTTATTTAGGGGAGGAGTTGTGGTGTTGCTCAGTGCTGTAAGTTTATTTAGGGGAGGGGGTGGATGTTGCTCAGTGCTGTAAGTTTATTTAGGGGAGGGGGTGTGATGCTGCTCAGTGCTGTAAGTTTATTTAGGGGAGGGGGTGTGATGCTGCTCAGTGCTGTAAGTTTATTTAGGGGAGGGGGTGTGATGTTGCTCAGTGCTGTGAGTGTATTTAGGGGAGGGGGTGTGATGTAGCTCAGGGCTGTAATTTTATTTAGGGGAGGGGGTGTGATGTTGCTCAGTGCTGTAAGTTTATTTAGGGGAGGGGGTGTATGTTGCTCAGTGCTGTAAGTTTATTTAGGGGAGGAGTTGTGATGTTGCTCAGTGCTGTAAGTTTATTTAGGGGAGGGGGTGGATGTTGCTCAGTGCTGTAAGTTTATTTAGGGGAGGGGATGTGATGCTGCTCAGTGCTGTAAGTTTATTTAGGGGAGGGGGTGTGATGCTGCTCAGTGCTGTAAGTTTATTTAGGGGAGGGGGTGTGCTGCTGGTGGATGTTGCTCAGTGCTGTAAGTTTATTTAGGGGAGGGGGTGTATGTTGCTCAGTGCTGTAAGTTTATTTAGGGGAGGGGGTGTGATGTTGCTCAGTGCTGTAATTTTAGTGCGGGGAGGGGCTGTAGTACTGGTGGATGTTGCTCAGTGCTGTAAGTTTATTTAGGGGAGGGGTGGATGTTGCTCAGTGCTGTAAGTTTATTTAGGGGAGGGGGTGTGATGCTGCTCAGTGCTGTAAGTTTATTTAGGGGAGGGGGTGTGCTGCTGGTGGATGTTGCTCAGTGCTGTAATTTTATTTAGGGGAGGGGGTGGATGTTGCTCAGTGCTGTAATTTTATTTAGGGGAGGGGGTGTGATGTTGCTCAGTGCTGTAAGTTTATTTAGGGGAGGGGGTGGATGTTGCTCAGTGCCGTAATTGTATTTCGGGGAGGGGGTGTGATGTTGCTCAGTGCTGTAAGTTTATTTAGGGGAGGGGTGGATGTTGCTCAGTGCCGTAAGTTTATTTGGGGGAGGGGGTGTGATGCTGCTCAGTGCTGTAAGTTTATTTAGGGGAGGGGGTGTGCTGCTGGTGGATGTTGCTCAGTGCTGTAAGTTTATTTAGGGGAGGGGGTGTATGTTGCTCAGTGCTGTAAGTTTATTTAGGGGAGGGGGTGTGATGTTGCTCAGTGCTGTGAGTGTATTTAGGGGAGGGGGTGTGATGTTGCTCAGTGCTGTAAGTTTATTTAGGGGAGGGGGTGTGATGTTCCTCAGTGCTGTAATTTTATTTAGGGGAGGGGGTGTGATGTTGCTCAGTGCTGTAAGTTTATTTAGGGGAGGGGGTGTATGTTGCTCAGTGCTGTAAGTTTATTTAGGGGAGGGGGTGTGATGTTGCTCAGGGCTGTAAGTTTATTTAGGGGAGGGGGTGTGATGTTGCTCAGGGCTGTAAGTTTATTTAGGGGAGGGGGTGGATGTTGCTCAGTGCTGTAAGTTTATTTAGGGGAGGGGGTGGATGTTGCTCAGTGCTGTAAGTTTATTTAGGGGAGGGGGTGTGATGTTGCTCAGTGCTGTAATTTTAGTGCGGGGAGGGGCTGTAGTACTGGTGGATGTTGCTCAGTGCTGTAAGTTTATTTAGGGGAGGGGGTGGATGTTGCTCAGTGCTGTAAGTTTATTTAGGGGAGGGGGTGTGATGCTGCTCAGTGCTGTAAGTTTATTTAGGGGAGGGGGTGTGCTGCTGTTGGATGTTGCTCAGTGCTGTAATTTTATTTAGGGGAGGGGGTGGATGTTGCTCAGTGCTGTAAGTTTATTTAGGGGAGGGGTGGATGTTGCTCAGTGCCGTAAGTTTATTTGGGGGAGGGGGTGTGATGTTGCTCAGTGCTGTAAGTTTATTTAGGGGAGGGGGTGGATGTTGCTCAGTGCTGTAATTTTATTTGGGGGAGGGGGTGGATGTTGCTCACTGCTGTAAGTTTATTTAGGGGAGGGGGTGTGATGTTGCTCAGTGCTGTAAGTTTATTTAGGGGAGGGGGTGTATGTTGCTCAGTGCTGTAATTTTATTTAGGGGAGGGGGTGTGATGTTGCTCAGTGCTGTGAGTGTATTTAGGGGAGGGGGTGTGATGTTGCTCAGTGCTGTAAGTTTATTTAGGGGAGGGGTGGATGTTGCTCAGTGCCGTAAGTTTATTTGGGGGAGGGGGTGTGATGTTGCTCAGTGCTGTAAGTTTATTTAGGGGAGGGGTGGATGTTGCTCAGTGCCGTAAGTTTATTTGGGGGAGGGGGTGTGATGCTGCTCAGTGCTGTAAGTTTATTTAGGGGAGGGGGTGTGCTGCTGGTGGATGTTGCTCAGTGCTGTAAGTTTATTTAGGGGAGGGGGTGTATGTTGCTCAGTGCTGTAAGTTTATTTAGGGGAGGGGGTGTGATGTTGCTCAGTGCTGTGAGTGTATTTAGGGGAGGGGGTGTGATGTTGCTCAGTGCTGTAAGTTTATTTAGGGGAGGGGGTGTGATGTTCCTCAGTGCTGTAATTTTATTTAGGGGAGGGGGTGTGATGTTGCTCAGTGCTGTAAGTTTATTTAGGGGAGGGGGTGTATGTTGCTCAGTGCTGTAAGTTTATTTAGGGGAGGAGTTGTGATGTTGCTCAGTGCTGTAAGTTTATTTAGGGGAGGGGGTGTGATGTTGCTCAGGGCTGTAAGTTTATTTAGGGGAGGGGGTGTGATGTTGCTCAGTGCTGTAAGTTTATTTAGGGGAGGGGGTGGATGTTGCTCAGTGCTGTAAGTTTATTTAGGGGAGGGGGTGGATGTTGCTCAGTGCTGTAAGTTTATTTAGGGGAGGGGGTGTGATGTTGCTCAGTGCTGTAATTTTAGTGCGGGGAGGGGCTGTAGTACTGGTGGATGTTGCTCAGTGCTGTAAGTTTATTTAGGGGAGGGGGTGGATGTTGCTCAGTGCTGTAAGTTTATTTAGGGGAGGGGGTGTGATGCTGCTCAGTGCTGTAAGTTTATTTAGGGGAGGGGGTGTGCTGCTGTTGGATGTTGCTCAGTGCTGTAATTTTATTTAGGGGAGGGGGTGGATGTTGCTCAGTGCTGTAAGTTTATTTAGGGGAGGGGTGGATGTTGCTCAGTGCCGTAAGTTTATTTGGGGGAGGGGGTGTGATGTTGCTCAGTGCTGTAAGTTTATTTAGGGGAGGGGGTGTGATGTTGCTCAGTGCTGTAATTTTATTTAGGGGAGGGGGTGGATGTTGCTCAGTGCTGTAATTTTATTTGGGGGAGGGGGTGGATGTTGCTCACTGCCGTAAGTTTATTTAGGGGAGGGGGTGTGATGTTGCTCAGTGCTGTAAGTTTATTTAGGGGAGGGGGTGTATGTTGCTCAGTGCTGTAATTTTATTTAGGGGAGGGGGTGTGATGTTGCTCAGTGCTGTAAGTTTATTTAGGGGAGGGGGTGTGATGTTGCTCAGTGCTGTAAGTTTATTTAGGGGAGGGGGTGTATGTTGCTCAGTGCTGTAAGTTTATTTAGGGGAGGGGGTATGATGTTGCTCAGTGCTGTAATTTTATTTAGGGGAGGGGGTGGATGTTGCTCAGTGCTGTAAGTTTATTTAGGGGAGGGGGTGTGATGTTGCTCAGTGCTGTAAGTTTATTTAGGGGAGGGGGTGGATGTTGCTCAGTGCTGTAAGTTTATTTAGGGGAGGGGGTAGGTGTTGCTCAGTGCTGTAAGTTTATTTAGGGGAGGGGTTGGATGTTGCTCAGTGCTGTAAGTTTATTTAGGGGAGGGGGTGGATGTTGCTCAGTGCTGTAAGTTTATTTAGGGGAGGGGGTGTGATGCTGCTCAGTGCTGTAAGTTTATTTAGGGGAGGGGGTGTGCTGCTGGTGGATGTTGCTCAGTGCTGTGAGTGTATTTGGGGAGGGGGTGTGATGTTGCTCAGGGCTGTAATTTTATTTAGGGGAGGGGGTGGATGTTGCTCAGGGCTGTAAGTTTATTTAGGGGAGGGGGTGCATGTTGCTCAGTGCTGTAAGTTTATTTAGGGGAGGGGGTGGATGTTGCTCAGGGCTGTAAGTTTATTTAGAGGAGGGGGTGTATGTGGCTCAGGGCTGTAAGTTTATTTAGGGGAGGGGGTGTGATGTTGCTCAGTGCTGTAAGTTTATTTAGGGGAGGGGGTGTGATGTTGCTCAGTGCTGTAAGTTTATTTAGGGGAGGGGGTGTGATGTTGCTCAGTGCTGTAAGTTTATTTAGGGGAGGGGGTGTGATGTTGCTCAGTGCTGTAAGTTTATTTAGGGGAGGGGGTGTATGTTGCTCAGTGCTGTAAGTTTATTTAGGGGAGGGGGTGTGATGTTGCTCAGTGCTGTAATTTTATTTAGGGGAGGGGGTGTATGTTGCTCAGTGCTGTAAGTTTATTTAGGGAAGGGGGTGTGATGTTGCTCAGTGCTGTAAGTTTATTTAGGGGAGGGGGTGGATGTTGCTGATGCTCCTCTTGGACAATGGGCGGGATTTGAGCGGCGGGGGCGGGGCTCCGCTCCCCCGTTGCCCCGGTAACCGGCGGCGTGCTGGTGGGTTGTTAGGGTGAGAGGTCAGGCGGCGCGGGGGCCGCCGGGAAGGCGAGGCCTCTGCAGCGGCGCGGAGCCGGCGGCAGCGGCGGCGAGCGAGAGCAGAGAGCGCGGCGGCGGCGGCCCGGAGTCGCGCACAGGGCGAGCCCCGGCGGGAAGTGGCGGCCAACTTGGGGTGAGGAGAAGGAAAGGCGGCCGTTTTGTTCGGTCAAATGCGCGGTTTGATGACGTAACGGCCGTCAACAGTCGCCCGCCGCCCCCGTCAGGGCGGGAAATGCCGGCGGCGGCTTCAAAACCGTCTGGGTCTCCGGGGAGCCGGCGGAGGCGCCGCCGCGTCCCTTACACCCGGTCCTCGCCGCTCAACATCACGGCCACCCCGGGGATTCGGCTGCAGGTGGAAGCCTAAATGTAGGCCTTCCGGTGCCGAATCGGGTCATCAGTGACCCCGCCCCCTTTAGACCGGAAGCTACGTCGGACCCCGCCTGTCATTGGTGAATTGGGGCGTGGAATCCCCGCCTGCCATTGGTGGATTGAAACATGGTATCCCTGCCTGCCATTGGTGCATAGGGATGTGGGATCCTCGTCTCCCATTGGTGCATTGGGATGTGGGATCCCCGTCTGCCATTTGTGGATTGGATTGTGGGATGCCCACCTGCCATTGGTGCATTGGGACGTGGGAACTCCCTGTGGGTTCGGAGGTTTGATTCCCTCCTGCCATTGCCGGATTGGAGCGTGGGATCCCTGCCTGCCATTGGTGGATTGGGGCGTGGAATCCCCGCCTGCGATTGGGGCGTGGAATCACCGCCTGCCATTGGTGCGTTGGGACGTGGGATCCGGGTCTGCCGTTGGTGGATTGGGAGGTGATTAACATGAGATCCATATAGTTTCCTCGCATTAAATTACTAAATCTGTAACAGTGGCCTTGACATTGTTGATCAACCCCATCTGGTTCATTAATGTCCTTTAGGGAAGGGAATCTGTGGACCTTACCCGGTCTGGCCTACATGTGACTCCAGACCCATGTGGTCAACTCTTAATTGCCCTCTGAAACGGCCAAGCGAGCCACTCAGTTCATACGTAATCAGGGCTGGCCAGCAAATTCTGATCTTGCAAGCAAAGGCTACATCTCATAAAGTAATAAAGGAAAAACACATTGACTGGCATTTTACAAGGGGTTTCGGTCTGTGTTTTGTTTCTCAGATGTCTGAAATGGCGGCAGAGGAGGTGTTGGTGGACCATGTTCATGAGGTACCAAGTCACTACAAGGTGGTACTGGACAGACTGAATGAACAACGGCAGCAGGAGCAATTTACCGACATTACTCTAATTGTGGACGGTCAGTACTCAGCACTCACGTTTGGTGTGTGAAGCTTAGGTCTGTTGGGAACCACATTCTTTGGATTGGAAAGGAAGGTATTTTGTTAGTTTTGCCACCCAAAAAAAACCCCCAAGTGGCACATAATTTTTAAAAAATTGATGAAAACTGTTGAACTATTTAGAGGAAGGACCTATTTCCATTAGAGAGTTTGGTGACCTGATTTAAAGTAATCACTGGAAAGATTTGAGAGGAACCAAAGACATTTTTTTTCACCCAGACGATGGTGGGGATCTGGAATGGTGGACCCAGAAACCCCCATTGTATTTTAAGGAAACACCTAGGTATGAACTTGAAGTGTTATAAGCTATGAGCTAGAGACCTGGAGCTGGAAAGTTGGTTTTGGGTATGGGCTGGTATAGACAAGATGACCAAATGGCCTCCTCCTGAGCTGTAAATTTTAATGAAAACGGCAGGAGCAATAACTTGTCTTCTTTCCTTCCTCGGCTCCGTTAGTGGCCCTTGTCCTGCGAGGTAGCGATGATGGATTTAAGTACATGATCCTCAGTGTTGCACTGAGTGAATGCTGCATGGTTAGAGGTGCCGCCTCCTTACACTCCAGGGTAGTATTGGAGGGCGCCTACCTTTCTTTGCTTCCAGCACTATCCCAAGAAAATTTGAAAATAGTCAAGGAGCTGACCAATATTCCCTTTAAGATTTTGTTATGCATCGCACATTTTTCTCATTGCGCGATCCCTTTTAAATGTCTAGCATAGCCACGAGTTATTTATCACAGAACAAGGCCTGTGCGGTACCCCCCCAGACTGCTGCATGGCTGTGCATCGGCTTAGCTAGAGCGTTGACCCTTCCCGAAAATCCACATTTAACGAGTACAGCCAGAAACGTGCCACATAGCTCATAAAATATGGCCCGCCAGTTTGATCCCCTGTCAATATTACATCCGAACCTTCCATTACAGCTTATGGAAGAGACACACAGGATCCGGTGTAATGTATCACTGCAGCTCTTGCAGAACAACGTCTGCTCCCTCAGCCCCTGCTGCTCTGGGATATCTGGGGGGGACGGCGTAGTTTTATTGTCACTGGACTATTCATCCAGAGACCCAGAGTAATGCTCAGGGTAAACCCAGGTTCAAATCCCGCCACTGCAGTTGGTGAAATTTGAATAAAAAAATAAATAAATCTGGAATTAAAAGTCTAATGGTGACCATGAAACCATTGTCAATTGTTGTAAAAACCCATCTGGTTCACTAATGTTCTTTAGGGAAGGAAATTTGCCATCCTTACCTGGTCTGGCCTACATGTGACTCCAGACTCCAGCAATGTATGTCATTCACCTCATGGGTGTACATGTGATGTTGTTGCTGAAGAGTAGCTGTATTTGACTACATAAACTCAGTAATCTATTCAGTGAAATAATAAAGTGCAGAATAAATGCATTTCTTTTCATATTTGTCAGCCTATTTACTTCATTATTTTGACGGACAGCATTGGGGGTGTGTTATCTGCTACTCTAAGATTATTAATCATTGTGCTGTCTGTGTCCTAGAGACAGCTACAATTTTAATGTGTTAATAAGAAAGACCGACATTCTCAAGCTGTTCTTGCCTCAAGCCACTCCAAAGTTCTTTATAGTCACTTAAGTACTTCTGAAAGGGAGTAAACGTTGCAGATTGACTCTTAACTGCCCTCTGCAAACCATCCAGTTGTGTCAAACACTACAGCGACTTCAATTCAATAAGGCTACTCAGCACCTCCAGTCAGGGTTGGACAATAAATGCTGGCCTTGCCTTCACTGTTCACATCCCAGGAATGAATAAAATCAAACGCAGAAACGGCAGCAGCTAGTGTGTATGCACAGCAGACTCCCACAACCAGCGATGTGAGGTTTGGCATCCTTCCGTCTGCCAGGGAAGTTGGGAAAGAAGCTTCAGAACGTTGACGAGGTCGGATGAGATAATCTACCGCACTTCTTTTGATGGTTGGATGTGACGACGCTCTGTTTTAATGAGGTCGGGTGAGGTACAAGAATTGGGCAGCGCACCGGAGAGAATGCCCCAGTTCATCTTCAAAAATAGTCAACTGACCTTTTACATCCAACTGACAGGGCCTCTGTTTAACATCTAATCTTAAAGGCATCATCTCTGACAGTGCAGCACTCCCTCAGCACTGGGGTGTCAGTCGGGACCTTGCACCGAGCTCTCTGGAGTGGGACTTGAACCCATAACTTTCTGACTCCCGAAGCAAGAGTGTTCCTCCTGAGCCACTATTCTCACCAAATATGATTGTCCACCCTACCCAAACACCATGTCCAGGGAACAGTTTCTTTTACAAAATGATTTATTCCTGCCACTTTTATTCTGCAGGTCACCATTTCAAAGCCCACAAGGCTGTCCTTGCTGCCTGCAGCCAGTTCTTCTGTCGTTTTTTCCAGGATTTCCGGGAAGAGCCCTTGGTTGAGATCGAAGGTGAGTTTTCTAAACAATAGGAACTGCTTCAAAAGATCAGCGGATGCTGAAGAAGGCTATATGGTCCCTATGATACCCCCCTTTGCTTGGAGACCCCCGATCCCACCCAGTTCAGCAACCTCTTGAATGACTTCTGAGCTTTTGCACGCCACCATACCCAGAGTCACTCCAGCTGTTGGTCAGTCTCGGTGTGGACAATTGTGCCCTCCCCCCATGGCCAGTTTTATGGCGGGGGAAGGGGGACATCACCGTACCTCCTCCAGCCCGATATAAGTCTGGCTGCAAGGCCTGTGGCCAGGCTTCCCTCTCCGCCCCAGTTGAGGCCCTTGAGTGGGCATTAATTACTCACCCCACCGCCACTGGTACTAATGCACCTGTGCTGGCACTTCAGGAAGCACCACAAGGGAACCCACAGGGTGGTGTGTGGGCTCACAGGGAGGATTCTCTTTCAAAAGCAGGGCCCGGCATGTAAAAGGAAGGGTCTTGGGGGGGGGGGGATTCTCGCTAAGAGCCAGCCCCCTTCCCTTGATGCAAACCCTCCTCCCCTGAAACTCCCAGTCCCGCCATCATTCACCTACGGCCTGAGTCCCCTGGTATGTTGCGGCCTTGGTAAGGAGTTACCAGAAACTCCCACAGCCTCTCTGGTGGCGCTGGTGAGCACAGAAGAGCTGCTGGATTCCAACCAAGTACGAAGGGTAGAATCTAGTGGAGTCTGGGTCTTGGCCCTCCATCATCCCCTTTCAGGAAGGCCCAACGCATCTTGTGCCGCTCAGGAGTTTGACCACCTTCCCCCGGGTCAAGGACTCCTGAGGTTGAATCTTTCCCCTCAATGTTAATGAAGGATGGATAATAAATGCTGGCCCAACCAGCGATGTCCACATCCCATACG
The DNA here is from genome assembly GCF_902713615.1 of Scyliorhinus canicula. Taxonomy (NCBI): domain Eukaryota; kingdom Metazoa; phylum Chordata; class Chondrichthyes; order Carcharhiniformes; family Scyliorhinidae; genus Scyliorhinus; species Scyliorhinus canicula. Next base: position 192,229,628 of record NC_052153.1, read on the forward strand.
GCACAGTGGCACAATGTTTAGCACTGCTGCCTCACAGCGCCAGGGACCCGGGTTCAATTCTGACCTTGGTGTGGAGTTGCACTTTCTCCCTGTGTCTGCGTGGGTTTCCTCCCACAGTCCAAAGATGTGCAGGTTAGGTGGATTGGCCATGAGCAATTTCCCCTTAATGTCCAAAAGGTTAGATGGGGTTACGGAGGTGTAGGCTTAAGTGGGGTGCTCTTTTCAAGGGCTGCAGACTCGATGGGCCGAAAGGCCTCCTTCTGCACTGTAAATTCTATGATCTAAAAGGCGGAGGTCCTGCCTGCTGGCCAATCAGAGGCTGGTAGCTCCTCTGTACTCAACAGCGCCACTGAGGAGGCAGTGGCTGCTGCTGGTACAACACCCAACTGAGGTCTTGGATCGTCAAGGACCCCCGGCAACAAGTGAATGATGGGGGAGGGGGGTTGGTAGAGGTAGGCTCTCAGCAGACTCCCAGCATTCCCACTTTGAGGTCCTTCCAATAAAATGGTTCATTCGGGTAGACGTAGGCAAAATGTTCCCACTTGTGGAGGAATGCAAAGCTCAAAGTCATAAACGTAAGTGATTACTGATATATTCAACGAGAAATTTGTTACTCAGAGATTGATTAGATTGTGGAACTCTTGCTACCACAATGAATCGTTGAAGCGAATGGCATAGTTGAATTTAAGCGGAAGCTGGATAAACGAGGGGGGAAGGAAGAGAAGGAAATACTGGTCAATGAAAGAGGGTCTGAGGAGGTTAGTGTGGAGCTGTTTCCGTGCAATACTCGTGCACTTGTACATGTGTAGCTTAACAACAAACCTCATGAGGGTGTTTCACCGTGAGGGAGAGAGGGGAATTAATGAAAAAATGAAATGAAAATAGCTTATTGTCACAAGTAGGCTTCAAACGAAGTTACTGTGAAAAGCCCCTAGTCGCCACATTCCGGCGTCTGTTCGGGGAGGCTGGTACGGGAATTGAACCCGCGCTGCTGGCCTGCCTCGGTCTGCTTTCAAAGCCAGTGATTTAGCCCTGTGTGCTAAACCAGCCCCTAATTCGACACTTTGCTGTGATTTGGGGGCACGTCCCAAAGTCAGATTGTAGAGGGAGCTGTTGTGTTTGGCACGGTTTGGGATTTATAGATAATGCTTTCTGAGAGGAAGGTGGGGAGGGAGTGACAGAGAAGCTGGAACCTGGAGTGGGGATTCACTGATGCCGGGGTGTTATTCGTCCAACTTCCTGCCGTTACATTTATGTCAACAAAGGTGATGGCCAAGGAGCATCTTATTGGTCAACACCTCCGGCCACCAGTCCTGTCCTCGCCAGCTGTCCAGTGAATTGGTTCAATTTCTGGAGCTGTACATTGACAAGATAGGAGTCAGCAGTGTTGATTCCCAGTAACTGGATATGGGCAACTTTGTTGATGGGCAGGTTGTAGTATTCAAAGTTCTCCTCGTAGCCAGACTGGATTAACTATTGTCAATGTTCATTTAGTTATAAACTGTTGTTGGGATGGGCTGGAATGCAGAGTGTAAGGTGTGGAGTATATAGTGGCAGTTGAACAGGTTGCTGCTGTCTTGCCACTGGTGTAGCTGTGTCTTCTCCACGTTTTAGTGCCACGTAGGCAGTCTTTTACTTCAGGGTAGTGACAGGGAATTGGACTTGGGTCTTACTTTCATTCCTGTGGAGACTGCTGTAATCGTGTTAACCAGATTTCACTGGTACAATCTTCACTCCCACCATTAACATTCTCCCCCAAGTCCACGATTGCACCTGAAATGTTCCCAATAGGCTGACCTCAGAGAGGTGCATGAAAGGACCACATTTCAATTTGGATTTTGGATTTGTTTATTGTCACGTGTACCGAGGTACAGTGAAAAGTATTTTTCTGCAAGCAGCTCAACAGATCATTCAGTATATGGAAGAAAAGGGAATTAAACAATTCAAGAAAATACATGAGAATACATAATAGGGCAACACAAGATATACAATGTAACTACATAAGCATTGGCATCGGTTGAAGCATACAGGGTGTAGTGTTAATGAGGTCAGTCAATAAGAGGGTCATTTAGGAGTCTGGTGACAGTGGGGAAGAAGCTGTTTTTGAGCCTGTCTGTAATTCACCAACACCAAATTCACCCAGAACAACACCAAGGGCAACTGTGTGCTGACCATTAATGCACAGTAAGGGATTGTGCTGTCCTTACTCTGAGACAGCTTTACTCTGTATCTGACCCCGTGCTGTACCTGTCCTGGGAGTATTTGGTAGTGACAGTGTTGAGGGAGCTTTACTCTCTATCTAACCCCGTGCTGTACCTGTCCTGGGAGTGTTTGATGGGGACAGTGTAGAGGGAGCTTTACTCTGTATCTAACCCCGTGCTGTACCTGTCCTGGGAGTGTTTGATGGGGACAGTACAGAGGGAGCTTTACTCTGTATCTAATCCCATGCTGTACCTGTCCTGGGAGTGTTTGATGGGGACAGTGCAGAGGGAGCTTTACTCTGTATCTAACCCCGTGCTGTATCTGTCCTGGGAGTGTTTGATGGAGACGGTGTAGAGGGAGCTTTACTCAGTATCTAACCCCGTGCTGTACCTGTCCTGGGAGTGTTTGATGGGGACAGTACAGAGGGAGCTTTACTCAGTATCTAACCCCGTGCTGTACCTGTCCTGGGAGTGTTTGATGGGGACAGTATAGAGGGAGCTTTACTCTGTATCTAACCCTGTGCTGTACCTGTCCTGGGAGTGTTTGATGGGGACAGTGTAGAGGGAGCTTTACTCTGTATCTAACCCCGTGCTGTATCTGTCCTGGGAGTGTTTGATGGGGACAGTGTAGAGGGAGCTTTACTCTGTATCTAACCCCGTGCTGTACTTGTTCTGGGAGTGTTTGATGGGGACGGTGTAGAGGGAGCTTTACTCTGTATCTAACCCCGTGCTGTACCTGTCCTGGGAGTGTTTGATGGGACAGTGTTGAGGGAGCTTTACTCTGTATCTAACCCCGTGCTGTACCTGTCCTGGGAGTGTTTGATGGGGACAGTGTAGGGGGAGCTTTACTCTGTATCTAACCCCGTGCTGTACCTGTCCTGGGAGTGTTTGATGGGGACAGTGTAGGGGGAGCTTTACTCTGTATCTAACCCTGTGCTGTACCTGTCCTGGGAGTGTTTGATGCTGTTACGGTACTGGACCAGATACCAATTTATATTAGGGAACAACAGCTTTTTAAATTAATTCATGGGATGTGGGCCTACATTTATTGCCCGTCTCTAGTTGTCCTTCAGAAGGTGGTGGCGAGTTGACTTCTTCAATCACTGCAGTCCATGTGGTACAGGTACACCCCCTGTGCTGTTAGGGAGGGAGTTCCAGGATTTTGCCCCAGCGACAGTGAAGGAACTGTTGATATATTTCCAAGTCAGGGTGGTGAATGACTTGGAGGGTGGTGGGGTTGCCAGGTATCTGCTGCCCTTGTCCTTCCAGGTGGTAGTGGTCGTGGGTTGGAAGGTAACCTTGGTGAGTTACTGCAGTGCACCTTGTAGATGGTACACACGGCTGCCACTGTTCGTCAGTGGTGGAATGTTTGTGGAAGGCGGGCCAATCAAGCGGGACTGCTTTCCAATTTGTAAAACTGTGAGGAAAGGATACTTCGCTCCAGGAGTGGTCCCACTGACAAATAGAGGGGGGTTTTATATTAAAACAAATGTTATTATTAACACAGGATTAAACACATTAATATCACAGAAAATAACGTTCAATTGACAGTTAAACATTTCTTAAAATAAAAGGAAATATTTTAAGTATTAACTCATGCCTTCTCTGTCTAGAATTAAGCCAAGCCCATAACAAGTCAAAATCCATTGATAAATAAAGTTAGCAAACACATGGATACTTGCTGTACTATTGTGTAGAGATTTCCTTTCAGAAATGTAGAGAGAGAGACCCTTTCAGACACAACCTGCAAACCCTTCTGTCTCTGTCAGACTTCTCAGCCTGATAGCAGGTGGCAAAACTGCTGTTCAACTTAAAAACTCCTAGCACACCGCAAGACTATAGACAGACCTGGCTCCTCCCGTTAATTACATCAACACTATCCCACTCAGATCCCATGACCTGCTTACCTAAGTCTAAACATAATGGGCGGGATTCTCCGTCCCACCAGCCCTGTTTTCTGGCACAGCGCGCCCCCGCTGGCAGCGAGATTCTCGGTTCCCGCAGCTGGCCAATGGAGTTCCCCTTTGTGGTCACCCCACGTGGGTGCGCTCCCAACGAAGCGGAGGATCCCACCGACGGAGAATCCCGCATTATGTCTCAAATTATCTACTCTCCAGGGAATCTCCAGCAATCGTAACAAAGTTCCACTAGGCATCTCTTTGTTAACAAGCGTGTGGTTGGAATGAATGATTATCCCACTTTTACAACATCTTAATTAGATCATTGCAGATAGACTGCCTGCCTAAGTTAAACCAGGAGTTTAAAAAATATTGCTGCAACAGAAATATAAATAAATGTATATTATAATATATATATATTTATACACACATACACCTTAATCCAGGTTTTTAACAACATCACTGAAACATATATAATACAATCTATAAAAATTCTTACATTCATCACAATGGGGGCAATGTGGAGGGAACTTTACACTTCAAAAAGGTGGATCACCGCCAGATATCATGAAAAATATTCAAAAAAAATTACTGTTTAAAGAACCTGAAGTTCAAGGCATCAATGGGGTTCAAAGCATAAGTTAAGGTAAAGCAGGAAGCAGTTGCTTGAATGGTTTAAAACCCACTGACAATATCGGGGAAGAGACTGACTTAGAACATAGAACAGTACAGCACAGAACAGGCCCTTTGGCCCTCGATGTTGTGCCGAGCAATGATCACCCTACTCAAACCCACGTATCCACCCTATACCCATAACCCAACAACCCCACCCCCCTTAACCTTACTTTTAAGGACACTACGGGCAATTTAGCATGGCCAATCCACCTAACCCGCACATCTTTGGACTGTGGGAGGAAACCGGAGCACCCGGAGGAAACCCACGCACACACGGGGAGGACGTGCAGACTCCACACAGACAGTGACCCAGCCGGGAACCGAACCTGGGACCCTGGAGCTGTGAAGCATTTATGCTAACCACCATGCTACCGTGCTGCCCACTTCTTGGAAGTTTATCTCAGCTCCATAATTAATTGCAACTCACTGAACTCCTTGACCACATCCTGACCCAATTGTTCAGTACAACCAGCCTCATCCATTTACTGTGAGCCCATTGATCAGTGCTTCAAAATCCCGTACCAGCCTCCCCGGACAGGTGCCGGAATGTGGCGACTAGAGGCTTTTCACAGTAACTTCGTAGAAGCCTACTCATGACAATAAGCGATTTTCATTTTCATTTCAAATTCATGGGCCTTGTCCACTTCGAGAACTGGCCCGCTGCCTCAGCAACCTCCTGTTCCCCAACCTTTTATTATCCATAGAACCCCTACAGTGCAGAAGGAGGCCAATCTGAAGCTCACTCTTTCAGCTTGGGGCCCAGAGCTTTACAGCTCTGCCCTCCCTACCACTGAAACACACTAACTCACTCACTCTCTCTCTCTCTATCTGTCTCCCACACACACTTTCTCGTACACACACTCTCACACATAGTCATCAGGACGTAGAAGGTCATCCAACCCATCAGGCCCACTCTGGTTCTCTGGAGAACAATCCGGTCGGTCTCGTTCCTCTGCTCTAGCCTTGTAGCTTTGCAAGTTTATTTCACTCGAATCCAAGGTTATCCAATTTCATTCTGAAATCATTGATCATCTCCGCCTCCCCCACCCTCGTAGGCAACGAGTTTCATGCCACCACCACTCACTATGTGTAAAGAAATGTACTTTGCCATGTTCCTCCCCCTGTATCTCTTACCCCAAATCTGAAAAGTGTCCACATAGCCTGTATGATCAGCTAATGAGTTCTCTTTATATACCTCATCTAACCCTGTCATTATCTCGTACACATCCATGAAACCCCTCTCTATATCCTTTTCTTCAGGGAGAACAACCCAAGATTCGTTAACTTAACTGTATAAAATACTACTATACTACCTATACACACACCTATATACACCCCTACTATACCCCCTATACACACACGACTGCATGGCAAAATGTGGCTCCAACTTCATCTACAGGTTTGCTGACGACACTGCTGTAGTGTGTCGGATCTCAAACAAGACGTAAAGAAACTTCAGAGCGTCATGAACACCACCCAGTCCATCACACGAACCCACCTCCCATCCATTGACTGTCTACACCTCGGGCAGCATAATCAAAGACCCCTACCACCCGGCTTACTCACTCTTCCATCTTGTTCCACTGGGCAGGAGATACAAAAGTCTGAGAACTCGCAATAACAGATTCAAAACAGCTTCTTCCACGCCGTTACCAGACTCCTGAATGACCCTCTTATGGACTGACCTGATCACTTCACGCATCTTCTCTACTGAGTAGTACTACACTCCATGTGCTTCACCCAATGTCTGTGTCTATGTATTTACATTGTGTATTTTACACTTGCCCTATATATTATCTTTTCATGGACGGAACGATCTGTCTGAACTGTACGCAGAACAATACTTTTCACTGTACCTCAGTACACATGACAATAAACAAATCCAACCATCCATCTTATATCTAAATTCCCTAATCTCTGGAACATTTCTGTTAAATCTCCTCTGCACCCTCTTGAGCACCTTATCCGACCTAAAGCATAGTGACCAGAACTGACCGCAATAGAACATAGAACATAGAACAGTACAGCACAGAACAGGCCCTTCAGCCCTCAATGTTGTGCCGAGCCATGATCACCCTACTCAAACCCATGTATCCACCCTATACCCGTAACCCAACAACCCCCCCCTTAACCTTACTTTTATTAGGACACTACGGGCAATTTAGCATGGCCAATCCACCTAACCCGCACATCTTTGGACTGTGGGAGGAAACCGGAGCACCCGGAGGAAACCCACGCACACAGGGGGAGGACGTGCAGACTCCACACAGACCGTGACCCAGCCGGGAATCGAACCTGGGACCCTGGAGCTGTGAAGCATTTATGCTAACCACCATGCTACCCTGCTGCCTAGTGTTCCAGGTTTTCTCCTAACCAGAGTTCTGGTAAAGATTTGGCATAACTTCCTGCTTTTGTACTCAGTGCCTCTATTTTTGAAACCCAAGATCCCACATGCTTTTTAAAAATCCATTTACGGGATGTGAGTGTCTCTGGTTAATAGAATCCCTGCAGTGCAGAAGGAGGTCATTCAGCCCATCGAGTCTGCACAAACTCGCTGAAAGAGCACCCTAACCTCAGCCCACTCCCTGCAGTAACCCCACCTAACCTGTGGGTCAATTTTATCAAGCCAATCCGCCTAACCTGCACATCTTTAGACTGTGGGAGGAAACTGGAGCACCCGGAGGAAACCCACGCGGACACGGGGAGAACGTGCAGACTCCACACCAGGGGTGGGCAAACTACGGCCCGCGGGCCGCATGCGGCCCGCCAAAGGTATTTCTGCGGCCCACCAAGTCATTAAAAAAAAAAATCTTTAAAAAATTTTTTTTTTTTTTTTTTTTTTAAATTTTTTTTTAAAGGTTAATGGGTGGGGGGGCTGTTGGGTTACTTACTGGTATAGGGTGGATACGTTGACTTGAGTAGGGTGATCATTGCTTGGCACAACGTCGAGGGCCGAAGGGCCTGTTCTGTGCTGTACTGTTCTATGTTCTATATGAGGCGCCCAGAATCATAACCGGGTGAAGTAATTATTTTACTTAATATACTATGTGGCCCTTTGTGAATTGTGAATTTCTGAATGCGGCCCTTGCACGGAAAAGTTTGCCCACCCCTGCTCCACACAGTCTGCCAAGGCCAGAATTGAGTCGGGGTCCCTGACGCTGTGAGGCAGCAGTGCTAAACACTGCTGCCGTGCCGTCACGATGCTGGTTAGGCCAGCATTTCTTGCACATCTCTAACTGCCCTTCAGAAGGTGGTGGTGAGCTGCCTTCTTGAACCGCTGCAGTCCCTGAGGCGTAGGTACATGCACAGTGCTGTTAGGGAGAGAGTTCTAGTATTTTGGCCCAGCGACAGTGAAGTGCAAGGGAGTGACGGTAGCACAATGGTTAGCACCGTTGCTCCACAGCGCCAGGGACCCAGGTTCGATTTCCAGCTTGGGTCACTGTCTGTTTGGAGCCTGCACGTTCTCCCCGTGTCTGCGTGGGTTTTCTCCGGGTGCACCAGTTTCCTCCCACAAGTGCCGAAAGACGTGCTTGTAGGGTAAATTGGACATTCTGAATTTTCCCTCAGTGCACCCGAAGAGGTGCCGGAGTGTGGCGACCAGGAGATTTTCACAGTGACTTCTTTGCAGTATTAATGTAAGTCTACTTGTGACACTAATAAAGATTATTATTAAGTCAGAGTCTTGAGTGACTTGGAGGGGAAGCTTCAGGTGGTGGGGTTCCCAGGTATCTGCTTCCCTTGTCCTAGATGGTTGTGGTCAAGGTGGAAGGTGCCTAAGGAGCAGGAGGAGGTCTTTTGGCCCTTCGAGCCTGCTCTACCATTCATCCCGATCATGGCTGATCATCCAACTCAATGGCCTAATCCTGCTTTCTCCCCATAGTGATTGATCCCATTCTCTCCAAGTGTTATATCCAGCCGCCTCTTGAATATATTCAAAGTTTTAGCATCAACTACTTCCTGTGGTAATGAATTCCACAGGCTCACCACTCTTTGTGTGAAGAAATGTCTCCTTATCTCTGTCCGAAATGCTTTACCCTGAATCCTCAGACTATGACCCCTGGTTCTGGACACACCCATCATTGGTCACATCTTCTCTGCATCTACCCTGTCTAGTCCTGTTAGAGGGGTCTCTATGAGATCTCCCCTCATTCTTCTGAACTCCAGCGAGAACAATCCCAACCTCGTCAATCTCTCCTCGTATGACAGTCCCGCCATCCCTGGAATCAGTCTGGTAAACCTTCGCTGCATTCCCTCGAGAGCAAGAACATCCTTCCTCAGAGAAGGAGACCAAAACTGCACACAATACTCCAGGTGTGGCCTCATCAAGGCCCTGTACAATTGCAGCAACACATCCCTGCTTCTATACTCGAAACCTCTCGCAGTGAAGGCCAACATACCATTAGCCTTCTTTACCGCCTGCTGCACCTGCATGCTTACCTTCAGCGAATGGTGCACAAGGACACCCAGGTCCCGCTGCACACTCCCATCTCCCAATTTACAACCATTCAGGTAGTAATCTGCCTTCCTGTTTTTGCTTCCAAAATGAATAACCTCACACTTATCCAATAATAATAATAATTATTATTATTGTGTGGCGCAAATGCAGCTTGCCACTTGTCAGCCCAAACCTGGATACTCTCCAGGTCTTGCTGCCTTTGGACATGGACTGCTTCATTATCTGAGTTGCGAATGGTGCTGAACATTGTGCAGTCATCCGCAAACAACCCCACTTCTGAAATGAAAATGAAATGAAATGAAATGAAAATCGCTTATTGTCACGAGTAGGCTTCAATGAAGTTACTGTGAAAAGCCCCTAGTCGCCACATTCCGGCGCCTGTCCGGGGAGGCTGGTACGGGAACTTCTGACTTTATGATGGAAGGGAGGTCATTGATGAAGCAGCTGAAGGTGGTTGGGCCTAGGACACTACCCTGAGGAACACCTGCAGTGATGTTCTGGAGCTGAGATGATTGACCTCCAACCACCACAACCATCTTCCTTTGTGCCAGGAATGACTCCAACCAGAGGAGAGTTTTCCCCCTGATTCCCATTGCCTCCAATTTAGCTCAGGCTCCTTGATGTCATACTTGGTCAAATGCTGCCTTGATATCAAGGGCGGACACTCTCACCTCTGGCAATCAGCTCTTTTGTCTGTGTCTGAACCAAGCCTGTAATGAGGTCAGGAGCTGAGTGACCCTGGTGGAACCCAAACTGAGTGTCTGTGAGCAGGTTATTGCTGAGTAAGTGCTGCTTGATAGCACTGTTGATGACTCCTTGCATTGCTTTTCTGATAGTGATTGATAGAGTTGTAATTGACTAGGTGGGATTTGTCCTGTTTTTTGTGTACAGGACACCTGGGCAATTTTCCACATTGCTGGGTAGATGCCAGTGTTGTAGCTGTACTGGAACAGCTTGGCTAGGGGTGCGACCACTCTCAATATGATTTGCCACCTTCAAAGATCAATATGAGCCCCCAGGTCTCTCTGTCCCGGCACACTCTTTAGAACTGGGCCATTGTGTATAGATTGTCTCTGCCAAAATGCATCACCTCATCATCACCTCATGTAAAGTCCCTTACAGTCAGAAGCAGGGGAATGTATTGCAGGGGACAAAGAAATGGCTGAGCAACTAAATATATATTTTGGTTCTGACTTCACAAATGAGGACACAAATAACAAACCAGAAATGTTGGGCTTAGTGAGAAGGAGGAACTGAAGTGATTAATATCAGTTGAGAAATGGTGCTGGGGAAATTGATGGGATTAAATTGATTGGGCGGCACGGTGGCACAGTGGTTAGCACTGCTACCTCACAGCTCCAGGGTCCCGGGTTCAATTTCGGCCTCAGGTGACTTCGAAAACAGTGGCAGGATAGGACAGAGTCAGCATGGATTTATGAAGGGGAAATCATGCTTGACAAATCTACTGGAATTATTCAAGGTTGTAACTAGTAGAGTTGATGAAAGGGAGCCAGTGGATGTGGTGTATTTGGACTTTCAGAATGCTTTTGACAAAGTCCCGCGTAAAATATTAGTGTGTAAAATTGAAGTGCATGGGATTGGGGGCAGTGTATTGAGATGGATAGAAAACTGGTTGGAAACAGTAGGAATTAACGGGTCTTTTTCAGATTGGCAGGCAGTGACTAGTGGGGTCCTCAGCGATCAGTGCTGAGACCCCAGCTATTCACAATATATATTAAGGAATACTGAGTGCAGTTTTGGTCTTCTTGTCTAGGAAGGATGTTCTTGCTCTGGGGGGAATGCAGCGAAGGTTTACCAGACTGATTCCTGGGATGGAGGGACTGTCATATGAGGAGAGATTGAATCTGTAAGGATTGTATTCGCTGGAGTAGAGAAGAATGAGGGGGGATCTCATAGAAACCTATAAAATTCTAACAGGACTGGACAGGGTAGATGCCGGAAGGATGTTGCCGATGGTGGGTGTGTCAGGAACCAGGGGTCACAGTCTGGGGATACGGGGTAGACCATTTAGGACAGAGATTAGGAGAAATTTCTTCACCCAGAGAGTGGTCGGCCTATGGAATTTGTTACCACAGGAAGTAGTTGAGTCTAAAACATTGCATGTTTTCAAGAAGCAGTTAGATATAGCACTTAGGGCAAAGGGGATCAAAGGATATGGGGGGAAAGCGGGATTAGGCTATTAAGTTTGATTGGATTGGATTGGTTTATTGTCACGTGTACCGAGGTACAGTGAAAAGTATTTTTCTGCGAGCAGCTCAACAGATCATTAAGTACATGAAAATAAAAAGAAAATACATAATAGGGCAACATAAGATACGCAATGTAACTACATAACACCGGCATTGGGTGAAGCATACAGGGTGTAGTGTTAATGAGGTCAGTCAATAAGAGGGTCATTTAGGAGTCTGGTGACAGTGGGGAAGAAGCTGTTTTTAAGTCTGTTCGTGCGTGTTCTCAGACTTCTGTATCTCCTGCCCGATGGAAAAAGTTGGAAGAGAGAATAACCCGGGTGGGAGGGGCCTTTGATTATGCTGCCCGCTTTCCCACGGCAGCGGGAGGTGTAGATGGAGTCAATGGATGGGAGGCAGGTTTATGTGATAAATTGGGCTGTGTTCACGACTCTCTGAAGTTTCTTGCGGTCTTGGGCCGAGCAGTTGCCATACCAGGCTGTGATGTAGCCAGATAGGATGCTTTCTATGGTGCATCTGTAAAAGTTGGTAAGAGATGGTCAGCCATGACCATAATGAATGGCGGAGCGGGTTTGAAGGGTCAAATAGCCTGCTCCTGCTCCTATTTTTTCTATGTTTCTATTTCTTTGTATTAAAGTCCAATCACCGCTTATATAAACAAATGACTTCGGAAGCTGGAATCTCAAACAAAAACAGAAAATACTGGACAATCTCAGCAGGTCTCACAGCATCTGTGGAAAGAGACTCTTGGAGTCATCCAGATTTGAAACGTTGTCAGACCTGCTGAGATTGTCCAGTATTTTCAGTTTTGCTTCCAGTCACTCTTGTCTGTTCATTATGCGCGCCTATCTACGTCTTGTTGCAGTCGATTTGTATAACCCCAACTGTTTACCACTATCCTAAATTTGGTATCATCAGCAAATTGTTAAATTTAATTTTGTAAACTGTAATCCAAGACATTTATTCATATCAAAAAATTCAGTGGTCTTAGCACTGACCCTTGGGGAACATCACTGTTTGAAAAAAACAATTACCACAACTTGCTGCTTTCTATCCTTAAGCCAATTTTGTTGTCCATCTTGACCCTTGTTGTGGTATTGTCACTAAACTAGTAATCCAGAGAGCCAGTTTAATTTGGGGAACAGGGTTCAAATCCCAGCACCGCAGGTAGTGAAATTTTGAACTCCACCGAACTCTGGATTTCAGTCTAATGATGACCTTGGCCGAATAACCCATCCCCACTGACCCCGACACATAACCCATCCGCACTGACCCCGACACATAACCCATCCGCACTGGCCCTGACACATAACACATCCCCACTGACCCCGACACATAACCCATCCCCACTGACCCCGACACATAACACATCCCCACTGACCCCGACACATAACACATCCCCACTGACCCCGACACATTACCCATCCCCACTGATCCCGACACATAGCACATCCCCAATGACCCCGACACATAACCCATCCCCACTGACCCCGACACATAACCCATCCCCACTGACCCCGACACATAACCCATCCCCACTGACCCCGACACATAACACATCCCCACTGACCCCGACACATCCCCACTGACCCCGACACATCCCCACTGACCCCGACACATCCCCACTGACCCCGACACATCCCCACTGACCCCGACACATCCCCACTGACCCCGACACATCCCTACTGACCCCGACACATCCCTACTGACCCCGACACATCCCCACTGACCCCGACACATCCCCACTGACCCCGACACATAACCCATCCCCACTGACCCCGACACATAACCCATCCCCACTGACCCCGACACATCCCCACTGACCCCGACACATAACCCATCCTCACTGACCCCGACACATAACCCATCCCCACTGACCCCGACACATAACCCATCCCCACTGACCCCGACACATAACCCATCCCCACTGACCCCGACACATAACCCATCCTCACTGACCCCGACACGTAACCCATCCCCACTGACCCCGACACGTAACCCATCCCCACTGACCCCGACACATCCCCACTGACCCCGAGACATAACCCATCCCCACTGACCCCGACACATAACCCATCCCCACTGACCCCGACACATAACCCATCCTCACTGACCCCGACACATAACCCATCCCCACTGACCCCGACACATCCCCACTGACCCCGACACATAACCCATCCCCACTGACCCCGACACATCCCCACTGACCCCGACACATAACCCATCCCCACTGACCCCGACACATAACCCATCCCCACTGACCCCGACACATAACCCATCCCCACTGACCCCGACACACCCCAACTGACCCCGACACATCCCCACTGACCCCGACACATAACACATCCCCACTGACCCCGACAAGTCCACTTCCATTTCAAATGGGCGTTGATTGGCAGCTTCTGTCCGCCTTTGGCAGGAAGTCCCGCCTTGGAGAGCTGCTGACCAATCAGATTGGCTGACAGCTCTCCAGTCCCGCCAGACATAGCCTAAGGTCTGAGATCAGAGGGTGAGGAGGGAGGGCCGGAAGTCCGGTTCCCAAGGGAGGGCACCCCTAGAATCTTTATTTCTCAGCGGACTGTATCTTTGCAGAGTGTCATGAAATATCCCATAACTGTCTGCCACTGCATCCACATTGTCTTATCCCATAACCTAATTTCCCAGTTCACTTTAGGCACCTCTGTCTTCATACCCACATAGCTGCCCTTATTTAAGTTCAAAACATTGATCTTAAATCCACTCCTCCCCGTGAACTGATTGCGAAATTCAATCACGTTATGATCACTACTTTCGAGGGGTGCTTCTGCTACGTGGTCATTACTTAATCCTGTATCATTACACATGATCAGATCTAGAATAGCCTCCTCTCTGGGTAGCCCTCACACATGCTCTATATGGAACTGTGTCAAGAAAACCTGGCAGAAGGGCAGCACGGTGGCCTAGTGGTTAGCACAACCGCCTCACGGCGCTGAGGTCCCAGGTTCGATCCCGGCTCTGGGTCACTGTCTGTGTGGAGCTTGCACATTCTCCCCGTGTCGCCCCCACAACCCAAAAATGTGCAGAGTAGGTGGATTGGCCACGCTAAATTGCCCCTTAATTGGAAAAAATAATTGGGTAATCTAAATTAAAAAAAAAAGAAAACCTGGCAGAGAAACCCAAGAAATTAGAGTATTTTTCTGTCAGTAATATTCTGGTCATATTTTTAAACTGTGAGGATATGTGAATGGGAATAGACTGACCGTGTGAATGTGAACTGTGAGTTTGATATGTTCATGAGTCTTATCGAGCAAGATCTGAAACAGATGTTTACTTAAGGTAATTTAATAAGGATGGTAGTAGAACAGGAATAGATTTATAAGGCTTTTGTATTTCAAAGGATAAGATAAGCAAGTGGTGAAATAAAGGTGCCATAGGTAAAGTATGGATAAAGGGAAGCTAAAGTAAAGCGATTAATTTAATCAATTCTGGGAGAGAGCAGTTTGAAAGAAACTGGGTTAGGTAATGAGAAACCAAAGGAACAGAGTGTATTTGAAGAGATATTGAAACTTATGCAGGGGGCTATTTTAGATCTCAGCCAATTGCAGGAATAGCGGTGTAGCTCCCAGTACTATGTGACAGCTTTGTCATGTTTAAGTGTATTTCTATTTTAGTTTATTGCTTTTCCTATTTCTTTGCTATAAAATCATCACAAGTAGTAGGGGACATCATTTCTGGATTTCAAAATTTCCCCTCATTCTGTACAAATTGTAAAGAAACATGGGGGAAGTTGTTTCAAATTTCCCTTCTGGGGTTTGTACAGCAAGACATTTACCATCAGCCGGGTGTTTAGCAAAAGTCCTAAAATCATTCTGTGACTCACAAGCTTTCCCAAAAACGCTCTGACAAACTTAGGCTCAACAATCTCGCAAAAACAGCAAAGATAATAACCAGTTTTTGTCCTGTCGATTTAAAGTAAATATTGGCTGAGACGCGGAGGATAAACTGCTCTATTCCTCTTTAAAATAATGTCACGAGAGCGATTACGTTAACTGAGAGGGCAGCTGGGGCCTTAGTTTGACATGTAACCAGAAAGGTGCCAGGTCCCAACAGTTTGCACATCCTGACTGCCGCACTGGAGCGTCAACCTTGATATCCGTGCTCAGCTTTCTGGAGTGGGACTTGAACGCGGCGCCTCGTAACACAGAGGCAGGAGTACGACTTGAGCCACCGCTGACACAAATGGTATTTTCCTAAATTCAAGTAGAAGCGCTGCTTGTAAAGTGAACTTGACTTTACAATGTTCCTTTCGAACAGCAGAGGTGAACACCATGGTCTCACGATGAGAAGCAATCGGAGGCTGCAGTGGGGAGATTGAAGGCCTCTTTCAGATGGATGAGGCCCCGCGGGGGCCTTACTCATCTGTATTTCCAAGAGTTTTATAAAATAGTTTGTTGAGAAACTACACAGTTTGAGGCCCTCGGGGAAGGGTGAGTTTCAGCAGGTTGGGGTGGGGCTTGTTGCAAAGTAGCCTAGCTATGACGGGACTGTGTTTTTGATACATGTTGCTCTGTTGCCTCAGGGGTGAGTAACCTGGCATTCCGGCACTTGATTGAGTTCACCTACACTGCCAAGCTGATGCTGCTGCAGGAAGATGAGGCGAGTGATGTGTGGAAGGCAGCCGAATACTTGCAGATGGAAGAGGCGATGAAAGCACTCAACAACCGGTAATAAAAATGAAAATCCCCTAGTCGCCACACTCTGGCGCCTGTTCAGGTACACTGAGGGAGAATTCAGAATGTGCAATTCACCTAACCTGCACATCTTTCGTGACTTGTGGGAGGAAACTGGAGCACCCGGAGGAAATCCAGGCAGACATGGGGAGAACGTGCAGACTCTGCACAGTCAATGACCCAAGCCAGGAAGCGAACCCAGGACCCTGGTGCTGTGAAACAACAATGCTAAACACTGTGCTACTGTGCCACCCATGATAATAACTGAAATAAGTAGCATTGGGAAGTTTCTTTATGGAATGATGCAGCACAGAAGGCAGTAAATTAACCCATCCTGCTTGTGCTGGCAAAGACTTGCATTTGTATCGCATCTGATTACATCTCTCAAAAGCCTTGGTGCTTCCCAGATATTGAATGACCCGCAGTGCATTGTCTAGTTGTGCAAACACGTGCAACAACGAATTTCCGCATTGGAAGAGCCCACAAACAGCAATGGGGCGAATGGTCCATTTTTCCGGTTGTTTGCTTGGTGTCTTGGACATTATGAGCAAACATTTGGTTGAAAGGGTTACTCACCCCATTCTTTTAAGGATCCTGCAACAGTGGCCTCACTTCAAAATAATTCACTGGAGACGTTTGTGATTGAGTGTTCAATTAATGCTCTAGTCTGGTCCCATTTTAACTAAAGATTTGTTAGCTGTTATAAATTTAGAGATATCCTTCCTTTCTCTTCAGTGTCCTTGTGCTGTGTTACTCCTCCCTGTCGCACTGACTGTCCCGCTCTGTGTCGTCGAGCTGTTACTGTTCCCTGTCGCACTGACTGCCCCGCTCTGTGTCGTCGAGCTGTGTTACTGTTCCCTGTCGCACTGACTGCCCCGCTCTGTGTCGTCGAGCTGTGTTACTGTTCCCTGTCGCACTGACTGCCCCGCTCTGTGTCGTCGAGCTGTGTTACTGTTCCCTGTCGCACTGACTGCCCCGCTCTGTGTCGTCAAGCTGTGTTACTGTTCCCTGTCGCACTGACTGCCCCGCTCTGTGTCGCCGAGCTGTGTTACTGTTCCCTGTCGCACTGACTGCCCCGCTCTGTGTCGCCGAGCTGTGTTACTGTTCCCTGTCGCACTGACTGCCCCGCTCTGTGTCGCCGAGCTGTGTTACTGTTCCCTGTCACACTGACTGCCCCGCTCTGTGTCGCCGAGCTGTGTTACTGTTCCCTGTCGCACTGACTGCCCCGCTCTGTGTCGCCGAGCTGTGTTACTCCTCCCTGTCGCACTGACTGCCCCGCTCTGTGTCACCGAGCTGTGTTACTGTTCCCTGTCGCACTGACTGCCCCGCTCTGTGTCGCCGAGCTGTGTTACTGTTCCCTGTCGCACTGACTGCCCCGCTCTGTGTCGCCGAGCTGTGTTACTGTTCCCTGTCGCACTGACTGCCCCGCTCTGTGTCGCCGAGCTGTGTTACTCCTCCCTGTCGCACTGACTGTCCCGCTCTGTGTCGCCGAGCTGTGTTACTGTTCCCTGTCGCACTGACTGCCCCGCTCTGTGTCGTCGAGCTGTGTTACTGTTCCCTGTCGCACTGTCTGCCCCGCTGTGTGTTGTCGAGCTGCGTTACCGTTCCCTGTCACTCTGTGTCACTGAGCTGTGTTACTGTTCCCTGCCGCACTGACTGCCCCGCTCTGTGTCACCGAGCTGTGTTACTCCTCCCTGTCGCTCTGTGTCACTGAGCTGTGTTACTGTTCCCTGCCGCACTGACTGCCCCGCTCTGTGTCGCCGAGCTGTGTTACTCCTCCCTGTCGCACTGACTGTCCCGCTCTGTGTCGCCGAGCTGTGTTACTGTTCCCTGTCGCACTGACTGCCCCGCTCTGTGTCGTCAAGCTGTGTTACTGTTCCCTGTCGCACATGTCTGCCCCGCTGTGTGTTGTCGAGCTGCGTTACCGTTCCCTGTCCCACTCATCGCCCTGTTCTGTTCTTCAGAAATCATGCAGAATCCCCGGACCAAGTCAAGACACCCGGCAAGAGGAAAGCCAAGAAGCGGACAATAGCCGAAACATCGAATGTCATTACGGAAACCCTGCCGTCCATCCAAGAGACTGAGACGGTGGAAATCGACCAGGAGAATGTCTTTGCTGCCGAGATCGTGGAGATCAATGCGGAGGAGATGGAAGAGGACGCCAGGGCTGCTGTGCAGGAAGCGGTGGAGAACCTGCCCACGGCAGACGAGCCGGCACAGCCGCCTGGTGATGACGTGGCGGACACGGAGCAGCCAGTGGAATCCGCACTGGCCCTGCTCGCTGACATCACCAGCAAATACCAGCAGGATGAGCTGGACAAGGAGCTAGAGAAGGAAGGGGAGCGGGAGTCCGCGGGCCGGTCCCGCGAGGAGTCCGAAACGTCAATTGTGAGCGAGGACGGGATCCACATTGTGGAAGTGCTGGCGCAGGGCGATAAACTGTTCTGCTGTGAGAAGTGTAACCGCTCCTTCAGACTCTTCTACCACTTCAAGGAGCACCTGAAGGTGCACTCTGGGGAGAATTACATTTGTCACCTGTGTAGCAAGCAGTACACGCGGGAGAGCGCCTGGAAGCAGCATCTCTCCTCCCATCGTGAAGAGGAAGGTGGGAACAAGAAGGCGCGCTGTGTCCGCAAGGTGCACGTCTGTCAGTATTGTGAGAAACAATTTGACCACGTTGGACATTTTAAAGAACATCTTCGAAAGCACACGGGTAAGAGGTGTCAGCAGCTGGGTCTTTCCCCACCCACATCTTAATCCGTATCCTCGAATCTTTGAATGGCACAGCACAGAGGAGGCCATTTGGCCCATTGTGTTGCGTCTGTTCTGGCTGTTTGAAAGCACTGTCCAATTTGTCCCAGTCCCCTGCTCTGCAAATTGTTCCTCTTCAAATATTTATCCTGCTCCCTTTTGAAACTTGTTATTTGTTTCGACCGTTCTTTCAGAAAGCATGTTTCAGATCATAACAATCCACTGTGCTTCAGAAAGACGCTTATATCTGTGCCTTCTGGTTGCTGAGCCTGTTGCCAGTGGAAACAATTTCCCCTTATTTCCTCAATCAAACCCTTGAAAATTTTGACCCCCAATATTAAATCTCCTCTCAGGCGAACAGTCCCAGCTGCTCGGGTTTCTCCGCTTAACTCATCTCTCATCTCTGCTACCGTTCTTCTTGATCACTTTTGTCAACTTTTCACGGTCTTGACTTTTCAGGAGGATGTGGGGATTAGTTTTGGATTGCCCTCGTAGGAGCCATCGCAGAGCTGTTGGACCAAATGGCCTCCTTCAGTCCTGTAAACTCCTTCTACTGTTTCAGACACCTCAATGTTTGAGGTGTTCACACTATAGAGTCGGGCAGCGCAGAAAAGGCCCTTTGGCCCACCGAGTCTGCACTGACTACCCCTAATCTGGTGCTAATCCCACTTACCAGCACTTGTCCCATCTCCTTAATGTGATGGTGTTTCAAGTGCTCATCCAAGTGATTTTTAAAGGTTGTGAGGTTTCCAGTCTCCACCACCTTCCCAGGCCGTACATTCCAGAGTAAAGTTCTGTTTTTTCAAATCCCCTCGGTATCTCCTGCCCCTCACCGTAAGACCATGCCCCCTTCTGATTGACCCTTCAACCAAGGGGAACAGCTGCTTCCTATTTACCCTGTCCGAACCCCTCAGAATCTGATACACCTCAATCATAACCACCCTCAGCCTTCTCTGCTCTAAAGAAAACAATCTAAGCCTATCCAGTCTCTCCTTAGAGCTCAGATGCTCCGCCCCAGGCAACACATTGGTGAATCTCCTCTGTACCCCCTCCAGTGCAATCACATCCTTCCTATAGTGTGGCGACCAGAACTGCACACAGTACTTCAGCTGTTCTGTACAGCTCCAACCTAACCTCCTTGTTCTTATACTCTATGTCACGACTGATAAAGGCAAGTGTCCCATATGTCTTCTTAACCACCCTATTCACCTGCACTGCCACCTTCAGGGATCTGTGAAAAAGCACCCCCAGATCCATCTGTTCCTCTGAGCTTCCTATTGTCCTGTCATTCTTTACATACTCCCTTGATATTCTTTACATACTCCCTTGTCCTGTTTCCTCTTCCAAAGTGCATCACGTCACACTTCTCAGGGTTAAATACCATGTGCCACTGCTCTGCCCATCTGACCAACCCATCTATATCTTTCTGTAACCTATGACCCTCTTCTTCACTGTTAACCACCCGACTAATCAAGTGTCCTTTAATTCCAGGTGTTGCAACCTTCTCAATCAGTCTCCTGTGTGGGATCTTGTCAAAGGCTTTGCTAAAATCCATATAAACTACATCAACCGCACTTCCTTCATCCGCACATCGGTCACTTTATCATAAAGGTCTTATCAAATGTGTTAGGCATGACCTCCCTCTGACAAAGCCATGCTGACTACCCCTAATCAACCCAGGCCTTTCCAAGTTGAGATTCCTTCAGGATTTTCTCCAAAGGTTTCCCTACCACTGACGGGAGACTCACCGGTCTGTATTTCCCTGGTTTATCACTACCACCCTTCATGAAAAGTGGAACAACATTCGCTGTTCTCCAGTCCTCGGGCACATTCCCTGTGGCCAGACAGGAATGGAAAACTTGAGTCAGAACCCCAGCAATTTCCTGCCTCGCCTCCCACAGCAGCCTGGGATGCAATTCAACCGGGGGCCCGGGGATTTGGGGTAAAGGTGGATAAAGATAACAACTGGGAAAAGGCCATTCAGCCCATCTAATCTCATCCTTTCAGACAGAATCTTCAGTCCAACCATCAACTGTTTTTAAAAAAAGTTTTTATTCTCTATTTTCACATTTTCCTCCAAAATTCCCCCCCCCCCCAAACAGTAAACGGTAACAAATACAAAGTCAATCCCCTTAACAATAACAACGATCCCATCCTCCCACCACCCCAAACAACGGCCCACCTGTCAATATATGCATCCAATAAAACAAACCCACGGTGGAAACAGAAAAACAAAGGAGAAAAAAGAAAGGAGTCCGGGACCGCCCATGGTCACCCTAGAGTCCACTCCCCCGCCCTTATAAGGGTGACTTATAAGGGTGACTATTGGGGCAGGGGGAGGATCCCTCCTGATATGAACTGGATCGGGCTCATCGGTCGGGGAGGCCTGTACCAAAGAGTTTAAACCGGCCAGCGCGGAGGCCCCCGCCCAGGTCCTTTTCCCCCTTGCCCAGCCCTCGGAAAGCCCAGAAATCCCCTTTTAGCGCACACACCCCGCCTATCCCCCCCAAAGAGCCCTCGCTTCGAGTGCAAATCCCATCCCTTCCCTTGTCCAAATATATACCCCATTGGCTCCCCATACACCCGGACGCAGTGAAACAAAAAAAGAAGAGACAAAAAAAAAGAAAAAAATACAGTCCTGAGGTGACATCGGCACATGGCCATTTCTCAATTTCTCAGTTCTGCCACAGTCCTTCTGCCTTCGCAAACTCCTCCACTACTTCCGCCGTCCCAAAATAAAAGTCCTTGAGCTTATAAGTCACCCTCAGCTTCGCTGGATATACAATCCCGCACTGCACCTTGCTGATGCACAGTGCCCTCTTCACCCGGTTGAAAGCAGCCTGCCTCCTCGCCAGCTCCACCGTAAAGTCCCGGTATACACGTATACCAGCTCCAGCCCACTGCACCACCCGCTTCTGCTTGGCCCAGTACAGGACCTTCTCTTTCACACAGTACCTATGGAAGCACAAAGTCACTACTCTTGGCGGCTCACCCGCCTTTGGTACAGGCCTCCCCGACCGATGAGCCGATCTCCTTCCCAATCGAGGTAAGTTGATCACCGTGCTGCGCCACCGTCTCCTCCACTACTTTCAGCGCCTCCCCTTGCGCCCGCACCTCCGCCACTGCACTAGCCACCACCGTCGTCACCGGGGAAATCACCTTCTCCACCAGCACACTCAAAACCTCCCTCATCTCCTTCCTCATCGCCTCCAGGTGTTTTGTAAACTGCCTTTTGAATTCTGCAGCCATTACCTTAGTTATTTCAGCCTTCAGCAATGCGGCCTCCCCTGGTGCTCCAGCCTTCTTTTTCCCTGGTGACCCCATGGTGACCTCTCCACTCCCCGACGGGCCCTCAGCTGTTCTTTTACCGGCCGATTTCTTGCTGATCCTGTGCCTCCTCCGTGCCTTCTCCCTGCCTCCTCCGTGCCTTCTCCCTGCCTCCTCCGTGCCTCCTGCCTGCCTCCTCCGTACCTCCTCCCTGCCTCCTCCGTGCCTTCTCCCTGCCTCCTCCGTGCCTCCTCCGTGCCTCCTCCGTGCCTTCTCCCTGCCTCCTCCGTGCCTTCTCCCTGCCTCCTCCGTGCCTTCTCCCTGCCTCCTCCGTGCCTTCTCCCTGCCTCCTCCGTGCCTTCTCCCTGCCTCCTCCGTGCCTTCTCCCTTCCTCCTCCGTGCCTCCTCCGTGCCTTCTCCCTGCCTCCTCCGTGCCTTCTCCCTGCCTCCTCCCTGCCTCCTCCGTGCCTTCTCCCTGCCTCCTCCGTGCCTTCTCCCTGCCTCCTCCGTGCCTTCTCCCTGCCTCCTCCGTGCCTTCTCCCTGCCTCCTCCGTGCCTTCTCCCTGCCTCCTCTGTGCCTTCTCCCTGCCTCCTGCGTGCCTTCTCCCTGCCTCCTCCGTGCCTTCTCCCTGCCTCCTCCGTGCCTTCTCCCTGCCTCCTCCGTGCCTTCTCCCTGCCTCCTCCGTGCCTTCTCCCTGCCTCCTCCGTGCCTTCTCCCTGCCTCCTCCGTGCCTTCTCCCTGCCTCCTCCGTGCCTTCTCCCTGCCTCCTTTGTGCCTTCTCCCTGCCTCCTGCGTGCCTTCTCCCTGCCTCCTCCGTGCCTTCTCCCTGCCTCCTCCGTGCCTTCTCCCTGCCTCCTCCGTGCCTTCTCCCTGCCTCCTCTGTGCCTTCTCCCTGCCTCCTGCGTGCCTTCTCCCTGCCTCCTCCGTGCCTTCTCCCTGCCTCCTCCGTGCCTTCTCCCTGCCTCCTCCGTGCCTTCTCCCTACCTTCTCCCTGCCTCCTCCCTGCCTTCTCCCTACCTTCTCCCTGCCTCCGTGGACCCTGAGACCGCGCCTAAAGCCCCGAAAATGCCGTTCCGGATCGGGAGCCCTCTGTTGCGCAGCCGCCTCCCGCCCGCCGTCACTGGAAGTCAGATACACAAGCTATTAAACTCATAAGCTCTTTTGTCTCTATTTACTGGAGCAAGTTCAGTAGTCTCATTCTCCCAGTGGGGAAGGCTTAGATTGAGGGGAGCTTGAGTCAGAGACAGGTTTACAAACCCACTATCAACTGTTTTTTAAACACTTTCAAGAATTCTGGCTCCATGACTCTAACTGAGATATGATCAGTTATGTTGGTCACTTTGTGATCCTAGACCAGACCGCCAAGTTTTGATGGTTAGGGACTAATAACCTTTTGTTTTAAGTATACAACGTTTGAGATTCAAGACTCTTGCTAATGGAATAAAGCCACAAGATTCCACAGGTTTTGAACAAACAAAAATAAACTTCACTGTACAAGGTCAGAAAAGCAAAATAAGTTACAATATCTGCCTTATACTCTAATATTAAGAATTAGCGTGAGGTAAATGTGAATTAACAGGCAAACTCGTAGTTCACAGTCCACACTACACGTTAAATAGCGAATGCAGCCAAGACCAGTCCCGCTGATTTCTCAGCTCCCTGCCTGATATCAGTGAACAATCTTGTTAAAACTCTGGCCGCAGTTCTCCGGCCCCGCCCACGGCTGGATGCTCCAATCCCACTGCACGGAATGGAGTTTTGGCTGAACGTCAATTCTTCCATCGTCACTGGCAGTGGTGGCAGGGTCAACAAGATTGGAGAATCCCACTCTCTGTCTCCCTAATTTCACTTTGGAAAATCGAGCTTCTGAATTCCCTCAAATGCCACACTG
This sequence comes from Scyliorhinus canicula, assembly GCF_902713615.1. Lineage (NCBI taxonomy): Eukaryota > Metazoa > Chordata > Chondrichthyes > Carcharhiniformes > Scyliorhinidae > Scyliorhinus > Scyliorhinus canicula. The sequence continues at coordinate 192,253,687 of NC_052153.1, forward strand.
ATTCTATTTACCTCAATGACTGCACACCTCCCAGGGTTTCAATCTCGTTTCCCGACTCTCCGTCCCCCGGGATTTCCAAGCGCGCACGAACCTGTAATTACTCGTGCAATTTCAGCTCTTTAATAGCCAGCTGGCTTCACTGAGCTGATTTAGCACCTGGATTTCATGAAGCTCCAATCTCCCCAGCTACACTAAGCAATAAATGGCTCCCCAAGCTTCTTCTTCAACCACTTCCGGCACAGAGCCGGTGACCTTCTGACACCTGGGCAGCACGGTAGCACAAGTGATTAGCACTGTGACTTCACAGCGCCAGTGTCCCAGGTCCGATTCCCCGCTGGGTCACTGTCTGTGCAGAGTCTGCACATTCTCCCCGTGTCTGTGTGGGTTTCCTCCGGGTGCTCCGGTTTCCTCCCACAGTCCAAAGACGTGCAGGTTAGGTGGATTGGCCATGATAAATTGCTCTTAGTGACCAAAAGAGGGGTTATTGGGTACCGGGAATAGGGTGGAAGTGAGGGCTTAAGTGGGTGGTGCAGACACGATGGGCTGAATGGCCTCCTTCTGCACTGTATGTTCTATGTTCCTGTGTTCCACCTGCTCAGCTCCCCAGAACTTCTCCTGAGCCCTAACTGTGCAGAGCTATCAAATTGCTCCAGTAACTTCTCCTGAGCCCCAACTGCACAGAGCCACCGGACTTTTTCGGTGTAATCTTTCCCCTGCTGCAGAGTACTCTCTCTCTCTCCCTGCAAACATACTTAAATTGAAATCCTGGAACTTTCTTAAGCTCCAACCATCTCCATGATGATATTGCCTTTCTTCCAGGACTCACTGAATGCTTTTAAATTAATTGTAGCTCTAACGTCCAAACAAGATAACTTTCTGGCCTGCATTTCTTTACAAGCAGTGTAGACACGTTGGGTGGGATTCTCTACAAATGCGGCTGTGTCCCCCACGCTGGTGTGAAAACCGGCGCCAATGACTCCGGCATCAACAGCCCTCGAAAGTGAGGAATTCTCACCTTTCTAGGGGGCTAGGTTGCCGCTGGAGACGTCCTCGCAGCTCTGTCCGAAATGGTTTACCCTGAATCCTCAGGCCCTGGTTCTGGACACACCCATCATTGGTAACATCTTCCCTGCATCTACCCTGTCTAGTCTCGCTAAAATGTTATAAGTCTCTATGAGATCTCCCCTCATTCTTCGGAACTCCAGCGAGAACAATCCCAACCTCGTCAATCTCTCCTCGTATGTAGAGTAGGCGTGCTGCTGACTGAAAGTCAAAATAAGAGAAAAATCTAAGCAACAAAGAAAAGGAAACATAATGACAGAGTTTGCTGTCTGAAATAGTTGGACTCAATGTTGAGTCCAGAAGACTATAAAGAATCTGAATGGGAGATGAAGCACCGTTCCTGAAGCTTCACTGTACCAGTGCAGCAGGCCAAGAATGTTAATACCGACATCACCTCTAACTTTGCCCAGTTCTGATAAAAGGTCACAGCCCTATAACGTCAACTCCATTACTCTCTCCACAGACGCTGTCAGACCCGCTGAGCAATTCCAGCATTTTCTGTGTTTACATTTATATCGCGCCTTTCACAACCCCAGCATGTCCCAAGCACTTTACAGCTGATGAAGTACTTTTATAGCATCATCACTTTTGTAAAGTAGCAAAAGGAGATGTTAAAATGGCTTCTGATTAATAACCTATTTGGGGGACGGCATCTTAACTCCCTGGCATCATTTCTGTTTCTGGTAAAATTAAAAATTCATGTTCAATTTTGTTTTGGAAGTGAGAGTATGATGTTTGGATTGTTTGCAGTGAATGGTGAAATCTACCTTTTAATTTCTCCAGGAGAGAAACCCTTTGAGTGTCCAAACTGTCACGAGCGATTTGCCAGGAACAGCACACTGAAATGCCACCTGGTGGCATGTCGAACGAGTGTGGGCGCAAAGAAAGGAAGGAAGAAGATGTACGAGTGTCAGGTACGGTGCTGAGCGACACAGGCCACAGTGAACAACAACTTGCATCCCTGTAGCACCTTTAACTTAATATAACATCCCAAGGCGCTTCGCCGGGAAGTTATCAACCAACGTAATGGGGGCAGCACGCTAGCACAGTGGTTAGCACAGTTGCTTCACAGCGCCAGGGTCCCAGGTTTGATTCCCGGCTGGGTCACTGTCTGTGGAGTTTGCACGTTCTCCCCGTGTGTGCGTGGGTTTCCTCCGGGTGCTCCGGTTTCCTCCCACTGTCCAAAGATGTGCAGGTTAGGTGGATTGGCCATGCTAAATTGCCCTTAGTGTCCAAAAATGTTGGGTGGGGTTATTGGGTTACGGGGATAGGGTGGAGGTGTGGGCTTGGGTGGGGTGCTCTTTCCAAGGTGCAGACTCGATCGGCCAAATGGCCTCCTTCTGCACTGTAAATTCTCGGAAACTATGAAACGTTTGCCAAGTAAGGAGATGTCGGAAAGAGGACCAAAAGCTTGGTCAGAGGTTTTTGAGGAGGATCTTACGGGAAGAGTGAGATAGGAGAGGTTGAGGGTCGGGCATTATGGAGTTTAGGGTGCAGGGAACTTAAGGCCTGGCTGCAATGCTGAAGCGATTCAAATCAGAGATCAGGATGATGGGGAACCAGAGAAACGTAGTGGTCTCGGAAGGGTTATGGATGCAGGATATGGAGAATCCGAGGACGTGGAAGGATTTGTCAAGCAGGATGAAGTGTGCTGAGTGGGTGTTATAATTGCATGTTGAGAGGGGATTAGAAAATCATAGCCAAAACATTCTCACCCGCAACACCCATATAGATCAGCTCTGCCAGTAGCATGTGTGGCACAATTGGGCCTTTCATCATGTGTGATGGTTGCAGCAGGAGGCAAGACAGTATTGTGCCGGAGACTAGATTAGGGCTACTGTGCAATGAAAGCACCCTGATCGTGCTCCCCCTTGACATTCCAATGGGTTTCCGGGCCAGGTGCACAGTGTTGATGAGGTGAAGGCTGATGGGTCAGCATCCTTTCCGGGGTGGAGGTCACACTGCTGACTCCAGTTGTTGTTTTTATTCCCAGGTTTGCTCCAGTGTCTTCCCCAGCTGGGACCAGTTCAAGAATCATCTGGCAGTCCACACGGGCGAGAAACCCAACCACTGCACCATTTGCGACATGTGGTTCATGCGGGCTTGTGAGCTGAGGCAGCACGTCAAGGATGTCCACGGCGCTGCCGAGCAGGAGGTGGGTGAGGTGACCGAGATCGTGGTGCCCGTGGAGGTGATTGACACCGAGACGTTGGAGGGGGAGACTATCATTGAGCAGGTGACGGTGTAAGGAGATTGCCGCGAGAGTTGGGGGGAGGGCAGATCAAATTCTTCCATGCCCAACCAACTGACTGGCTGAATGCAAGCGAGTGCGAGAAGAACTTGCCGACCTGTGGTGGGGTCAGCATGGCAAGGCAGCAGCACAGACATCAGTTGTGATGACAGCTGGCAGTGCCCGTGCCAGCACAGAGGCCATTCAGCAGCTGCATTTCCACCTGTGTTAGACTTCCACGGTTTTAAGTTTTTACAACGGCAGCCAAATTGCTTTTGCCTCCTGACTTAAACTGAATTGCACTCCCAAGACCGTTCAAATGGGGTTGTCTTATCTGAGTGCACCAGGACTGCCACAGTCCTACTGAGGGTGTGGCAGGCTGCCATCACTTGGGTCTGCTGACGTGCTGGCCCGGGGTTATCAGCAACCAGAAGCGACAGTGATGCCCTTTCTGCCACTGGCTGACAATTCTGGCTCTCCATTTCCCGACTCGTGGACAAAACAGCAATGGACGCACCGTAGATTGTACACATCACACTACTGCTGGATACACCCCTGTTGCAAGTTACCTGTGTATGGGAAGGTTTTGTCAATGTTAACTTTGATAGTCTGTGCTAGTCTGCCAGGAAACGGCGATCCGCTGGACCTTTTTTCGGGGAATATTGGTGAAAGCAGAGCGGACCCGAGATGTGCTGGAGTTATTCCAGTCACCCAGCTTTCTGTAAACTGTAAACGTTCACAAAGAACGCAGAACAGTTAAATCAATTTATAGGCCTGTTAATAAAGACAGTGGCTGATTCAGAACACAGCATGCATGTCGTCTTTCATTAATGTATTGTGTTGCTTCCCATCCTCACCTCTCTCTCACTCGACTGCTTAACCGGTGACTAACGAGAGCAGCAAAGTCCTAGCTCTGTGCTGCTGTCGGCCACGGGCTGAGGGAAGAGCGCTGTAATTGGTCTCTGTTCCCCTCCCGGGGCTAGACAAACAACAATAGCTGACACTTGTGTAGCGCCATCCACATAGTAACATCTCGAAGCACTTCACAGTGTTATGGGCCAGGGTTTAGAGAACCCCAAAGTGTATCATGGAGTTCACCTGACCCACAACTTTCAATAAATTGTAGTTATGGGGAGCACACGGCCCTACTCAGCAGGTGTGATGCAACAGAGATCTAAAGCACTTTTAAAACATAACCATGTTTATTTATGAAACCAGTTAACACTTTATAAACCCCCAGTAAACATCTTAACAACTATCAACACCAATAAATCACCCAAAGAATACAGTACTCTATAAGTAACTCGTAATCTTTCCTTGCAACATCCACAAGACAAAAATAACCCTTTGTACAGAAAGGCATCAGGTGTAACTTCTCTACTGAGAACAGTTACCACTTTGAAAGCACCAAATTAACTTTATTAAATATTGCAGAGATTCATACATATCCTGCTGTGACTGTAGCTTCTCCAAATCTAAAACGAAACAGACCCTGTAGCAGACAGCCCAAAGTGAAAGTAAAAGCAGACGGACAGCCCAGCTCCACCCACACTCTGACATCACTGATAAACACCCATTTCTTAAAGGTACATCCACTACAGCTATTTTATAAACCCCCATTTCTTAAAGGTACTCTCACATGACAACAGGAACAAACAAAATTTCACACGAGCTGCAGAAAGAGATGTTGGGGAAGACGGCCAAAATCTTGGTTAACGGTTTAGGTTTTAAGAAGTTCCTTAAATGAGAGAGAGATGGAGAGGCTTCAGGGGGGAGCTTCAGTCCTTGCATTTAAAGGCATTTAAATCGGGGATCTTTAAGAGGCCAGGATGAGAGGAGCGCAGATATCGTGGAGGGCAAAACAAAAGGTCCGGGAGCCCCTGGAGAGGGAGGGAGAATGCGGTGTGGATGGGCACCACCGAGGCCTTCCGTGCTTGGTGGGCACCGCAGGGTCTGGGGTGCTTTATTGACCCTTTTTTTAAAAAAAATGTATTTTATTACAAACATGTATCAAAACAGGTTACAACATATAAACACCCCGGGAACATACTTCCCAGCAATCAGCTACACAGTCTGTACAAACTCCCCCCCCCACCCCCCCCGCCGTGACGAACTGCTCCTCAAACACGGTCACAAACATCCCCCACCTTTTCCCAAACCCTCTGCAGAGCCACTTAACTCATATTTTATCTTCTCTAATTGCAGGAAGTCGTACTGGTCGCCCAACCAAGCTGCTGCTCCCCCCCCCCCCCCCCCCCCCCCCCCCCCCCCCCCCCCGGTGGCGATGCCGACCGCCACTCCAGCAAAATTCGCCGCCGTGCAATCAGAGAGGCGAAGGCCACAACATCGGCCTTCCTCCTCTCCATGAGCTCCGGCTTCTCTGAAACCCCAAATATCGCCACCAAAGGGTCCAGGTCCACTCCCTCCTCCACTATCCTGGCTAAGACCGCGAACACTCCCACCCAGAATCTTCCCAATTTTTCACAACCTCAAAACATGTGGCCGTGATTCGCTGGCCCCCACCCACACCTCTCACACTCATCTGCTACCCCCTGAAAGAACCGACTCATTCTCGCCCGAGTCATATGCACCCTGTGCACCACATTAAACTGTGCCTAGCTTATCCTTGCACAAGAGGAGGTCCCGTTTACCCTACGCAGTGCCTCACTCCATACTCCCCAATTGATCTCTCCCAATTATTCTTCCCATTTCTCCTTGATCTGTACCACCCGCTCGGATTGGGAAGCTTTCAAAAGCGACCAGAGGACTACGAAAAAAGCAGTAAGGGGGAGAAGATGGAGTATGAGTGCAAGCTAGCTAGTAATATAAAAGAAGATAGGAAGAGTTTTTGTTCAGTTATATAACAGGTAAGAGAGAGGCAAAAATAGACATTGGACCACTGGAAAATATGGCTGGAGAAATAATAATAGGAAACAAAGGAAATGGCAGAGGAACTGAATATTTACTTTGCATCAGTCTTCACGGTGGAAGACACCAGTGGGATGCCAGAGTCTGACCAGAGGCTGTATAAGTCTCTGGTCAGACCCCATTTGGAGTATTGTGAGCAGTTTTGGGCCCCGTATCTAAGGAAGGATGTGCTGGCCTTGGAAAGGGTCCAGAGGAGGTTTGCAAGAATTATTCCTGGAATGAACAGCTTATCGTACGAGGAACGGTTTAAGGCTCTTGGTCTGTACTCGTTGGAGTTTAGAAGGATGAGGGGGGATCTGATTGAAACTTACAGGATACTACGAGGCCTGGATAGAGTGGGCGTGGAGAGGATGTTTCCACTGTAAGAAAAACTAGAACCCGAGGAAACAATCTCAGGCTAAAGGGACGATCTTTAAAACAGAAAACGAAGCTCCGTCATTGAGCAGGTTCAAGATAGAAATCAATACATTTCTTGACGCTAATGACATCCAGGGATATGTGGACAGTGAAGAAAATGGTGCAGAGATAAATGATCAGCCATTACCTGTTCGAATGACAGACGTCTCAATGGACTGAATGGCCCACTCCTGCTCCTATGTTTCTACACTGTCCCCAACAAACGCCCCCAGGGCCAGGTACAACACAGGGTTAGATACAGAGTAAAGCTCCCTCACACTGTCCCCATCAAACACTCCCAGGGCAGGTACAGCACGGGGTTAGATACAGAGTAAAGCTCTCTCTACACTGTCCCATCAAACACTCCCAGGACAGGGACAGCACGGGGTTAGATACAGAGTAAAGCTCCCTCTACACTGTCCTATCAAACACTCCGAGGACAGGTACAGCACGGGGTTAGATACAGAGTAAAGCTCCCTCTACACTGTCCCATCAAACACTCCCAGGACAGCTACAGCACGGGGTTAGATACAGAATAAAGCTCCCTCACACTGTCCTCATCAAACACTCCAGGACAGGTACAGCACAGGGTTAGATATGGAGTAATGCTCTGTGGTGGTTTGAGACATACCCTGGAGGCTTCCAGTAGTTAACAAGCTGGTTTATTAATGAAAGACAAAGGCAGTTAGATAACCGGCACAGAACACTATACAACCGGCGTTAACACTTCAGCTTCCTGAGCCACACTCCCAAGGGTCCTGCTCCCAGGGCCCCACAAGCTCCCCAGTGTCCGTGGTCTGCATGATTGGCCCCGAGCTGTTTGCATGGTCTGAAACATTTATATAGACAAAGTCAGAGATGCCAGACAATGCTTGGAATGCGAGCATTTGCGGGTAATCAAATCATTACAGATCCAGAGATAGGGGGTAATCCCAGGTTAAAGAGGTGTGAATTGTCTTAAACCAGGATAGTTGGTAGGATTTTGCAAGTCCAGGCCAGATGGTGGGGGGTGGATGTAATGCGACATGAATCCTAGGTCCCGGTTGAGGCCGCACTCATGCGTGCGGAACTTAGCTATAAGTTTTTGCTCGGCGATTCTGCGTTGTCGTGTGTCCTGAAGACCACCTTGGAGAACGCTTACCCGGAGATCAGAGGCTGAATGCCCTTGACTGCTGAAGTGTTCCCCGACTGGAAGGGAACATTCCTGCCTGGTGATTGTCGCACGATGCCCGTTCATTCGTTGTCGCAGTGTCTGCATGGTCTCGCCGATGTCCCGAAGCATCTGGCCTGGACTTGCAAAATCCTACCAACTATCCTGGTTTAAGACAATTCACACCTCTTTAACCTGGGATTACCCCCTATCTCTGGATCTGTAATGATTTGATTACCCGCAAATGCTCGCATTCCAAGCATTGTCTGGCATCTCTGACTTTGTCTATATAAATGTTTCTGGAACATACCTCTGCATTCACCTGAGGAAGGAGCAGTGCTCTGAAAGCTCGTGTGTGAAACAAACCTGTTGGACTTTAACCTGGTGTTGTAAGACTTCTTACTGAACCCATGATTGAGCCTCACCCTGTCACCTGTTGTTTACCAAAGGTTTTATGTCCATTTTAAGTTGTTTTCCCCATCCCAACATCCCGCACACCCCATTGTTCATTCGGGACAGGATATCAGAAGTGGCTTCCTCTTCACTTCATGGATTGTTTCAGACGATATTGAGGAGCATTGATAAAACTTGTTTACGTCCACTATGTAACCTGCTGACCACACATCTCCTGTGTCTCAAAAACATGGGCAAGTTAGCTAGCCTGAATCCCATCATGCATTGTGGCATGATTTACATCATGTTTACATAATTATCACTGCTGAGTCCTAAAATACAGGTTTAATGGTTAATAATGATTACCCAGTACAATTTCTATAATTAATCTCAATCCTTAATAAACTAATTTATGTAAAACTACTCTAGTGGCATCTTAGCTATTCAGTTTTAAGAGGTCTCATCGCTGGACACTCCCTTCAGACACCACATCGGGGGCTGCCACCTTTCGACCCCTCAGGTGGTAGATGTGCTTTTTGATGGTTTTTCCGTTAACACCGACCACGTAAGACACCTGCCCCGACTTCTATCCGTCCTCAGCAAGGCAAACCGGCAGCAAACCTTCGGACCAAAACCGGGTCTCCCACTCGGAATGACCTGTCACCTCTCTGCTCTGACCGCTGACTCTTCTGCGAGGCCTGACCTGCCTCCGCCCTCCCTACCAAATTCGGAAATACAAGGTCCAATTGGGTTCTCTACCAGCGGCCCATGAGCAGCTCAGCTGGTGTGAACCTCGTGGTTGAACAAGTGGTTGAGTTGGACAAGAGTAATAAATTAGACAACCTCTGGTGACGAGGTCTATCAGATTGCTTTTTCGTGGCACTTTTGAAAGTTTGAATGGCCCTCTCAGCCAGACTGTTTGACGCGGGTGATAGGGGGCTGACCTCGTGTGTCCTATGCCATTGTTTCTCACAAAACGCTGGAAGGGGGTGCCATTGTCCAAAACAATTGACTTGGGAAATCCATGAATGGCAAACACTCGGCGCAAGACATCTACTGTGGCCGTCAAGGTAGTGGTCCCCATCTCTTGAACTGACAGTCACTTCGAGTGGACATCTACCAGCACCAAAAACATCTTGCCCTGGAATGTGCCAGGAACTTGCATAATCGTTCACAGGTGACCTGGCCATTCCCAAGGATTAAGGGTGGCAGGAGTCAGCAAAGATTGCTGCCTTTGGCAAGGGTAACACTGTTGTATTAGTTCTTCAATGGCTTTGTCTATGCCTGGCCACCAGATAGAACTGCGGGCCAACATCTTCATCTTTGTCTGCCCTGGGTGAGTGCTGTGTAACTCTGAACAGAGGGGCCACCCTGCCTGAACAGAGGCAGGACGACTACTTACAGAATCTCACTCTCTTCACATGTCGACTCTTCTTGACAAGTAAGTAGGGACTCAGTTGTTCAGACTTCTCGTATCGCCAGCCAGACTGTATCATTCGTTTGACCTTTGAAAAAATTGGGTCTCTTTGGGTTCAGCTGCGGATGTGCCCTGTGGACACTGGCAGGATGTTTAGGACGTTTAGAAATATCTCCTGGGGTACTGGTGGTGGTAGCAGAATTCTCCTGGGTAGGCACAGGTAACTTAATACATCCCGTTAGCAATTTGTGTCCCGGGGGGTGGGAAAAGCACAGTTGTAAATATTTTAGGCGGACCCCTGCAACATAAAACCTCTTTACTACATCCTCTGGGCCGGCCATGTGTTCTTCTGGTGTAGTACCGGTAACTAGCACATCATGAAGATAAACCATGACCTTGGAATACCCTGGAGTAGATCCCCCCCCCCCCCCCCCCCCCCGCACTCCCCACCAGCAGCTTGGAGTTAGAGGGGGATTGAATGCTAATCGACCTGAGCAGCTTGATTTATTGTCAGCTTATAGTCCCCGCAAATCCTTATTGAATGATCAGGTTTAAGTACAGGAACTGCCGGTGCCGCCCACTCTGTAAACTGAACCTACTTGATCATACCCAGCTCTTCCAATCTCTTTAGCTCTGCTTCAATCTCCTGATGCGTGCGCATGACACTGATCTGGTTCTGAAGAACCTGTGTGTCAAAACGCTGGGCGTACTAAATTCTGCAGCAACGTGAAAGATTTTCTGCCAACTGAGCTGAGAAAGGACGCAGCATGCAGGTCTGCTGGTGCCTGATTGGCTTTAAGAAATTACTGGAATCTTTCCTCATAAGAGTTCCATGTCTCCTCCTCATCAAATGGATCCATTGCCCCTTATCTTCCTGCCATTTTTGGATTGCAGCTCCCTGATCTGAGCTACTCCAGCCCCATTGGTTCCCGTTCCCGCCTCGTGCGCAGTCCCCACTACAACGGTGAGTGTACTGAAAACCTCGATCCTCCGTTTGAGGAAAGCCCCCGTGCCTCACGATTGTGCGACAGCATTTAAAAAAAAAAAAACCCTTTTACTCGCACACGCAGCTGCCGCGGTCGACCGGATGATTCGCTGACTCCTCGCTACCAACTGCACGCTGTCCAAATATTTATTGAGAGTTTTTTTTACTTGCCACAACGATGATTTTTGCCTTGGAAGTTGGCGATATTTCTCTCGGCCTCACTCCCGATGCTGTGTGGACCTGGATCTCTATTGATGATACCTTCTTCTGATTCACACAACCCTCATCGAAAGTTGTTCCTCTCTCTATTTTTTTTGCTTACGGCCCAGGTCTCGTCGCCAGTTTCTCTTTTGTTACATTCTTTGTTGCAGTCGCCAAGAGAAAGAATCAGAGGCGGCGCACCTCGAGTTCGTACGGGGTTTATTTATAAGATGCTGCTCAAGAAGGCAAACTCCATAAAAGCCTGCAAAATGCTCCAAATGATGTCATTGCAGAACACGTGGCATTACACAAACCAGTGCTGTTACGCTGATAGGCATCAGATAGATGGGGCGGGATTCTCTTATCCTGCGTCGGGTCGGAGAATCGCCGGGTTTGGGGGGGGGGGGGAGGCGCGAATCCCGTGATGCCGCTCCAACACAGCCCCCCGGCAGGACCTCGGAGTTCTGACTGCGGGGGCCGTCCTGGTGGCAGTCAAGGGCATTCAGCCTCTGATCTCCGGGTAAGCGTTCTCCAAGGTGGCCTTCAGAACGCACGACAACGCAGAATTGCCGAGCAGAAACTTATAGCCAAGTTCCGCACACATGAGTACGGCCTCAACCGGGACTTGGGATTCATGTCGCATTACATCCACCCCCCACCATCTGGCCTGGACTTGCGAAATCCTGGCTTGAGAAAATTCACACCTCTTTAACCTCTTTTACAGATCTCTCTGGATCTGTAAAGACTTAATTACCTGCAAATGCTCGCATTCAAAGTATCGTCTTACATCTTTGACTTTGTCTCTATATATGTTTCTGGAACCTACCTCTGCTTTCACCTGAGGAAGGAGCTGCGCTCCGAAAGCTCGTGTTTGAAACAAACCTGTTGGACTTTAACCTGGTGTGGTAAGACTTCTTACTGTGCTCACCCCAGTCCAACGCCGGCATCTCCACATCACAGTCAATGAAAGTGGAGAGGCAGCTGCAGCAAGCAATTAGAAAGGTAAATGGTACCTTGCTCTTCATTGCAAGAGGATTTGAGTTCCGAAATAGGGGTGAATTACTGAAGTTATACAGGACCTTGGGAAGACCACACCTGGAGTATTGTGTTCAGTTTTGGTCTCCCTGCCACAGAAAGAATTTACTTATCACGGAGGCAGCGTGACGGAGGCAGCGTGACGGAGGCAGCGTGACGGAGGCAGCGTGACGGAGGCAGTGTGACGGAGGCAGCGTCACGGAGGCAGCGTGACGGAGGCAGTGTGACGGAGGCAGCGTGACGGAGGCAGCGTGACGGAGGCAGCGTCACGGAGGCAGCGTGACGGAGGCAGCGTGACGGAGGCAGCGTGATGGAGGCAGCGTGACGGAGGCAGCGTGACGGAGGCAGCGTGACGGAGGCAGCGTGACGGAGGCAGCGTGACGGAGGCAGCGTCACGGAGGCAGCGTGACGGAGGCAGCGTGACGGAGGCAGCGTGACGGAGGCAGCGTGACGGAGGCAGCGTGACGGAGGCAGCGTGACGGAGGCAGCGTGACGGAGGCAGCGTGACGGAGGCAGCGTGACGGAGGCAGTGTCACGGAGGCAGCGTGACGGAGGAAGCGTGACGGAGGCAGTGTCACGGAGGCAGCGTGACGGAGGCAGTGTGACGGAGGCAGTGTGACGGAGGCAGCGTGACGGAGGCAGTGTCACGGAGGCAGCGTGACGGAGGCAGTGTGACGGAGGCAGCGTGACAGAGGCAGCGTGACGGAGGCAGCGTGACGGAGGCAGCGTGACGGAGGCAGCGTGACGGAGGCAGTGTGACGGAGGCAGCGTCACGGAGGCAGTGTGACGGAGGTAGCGTCACGGAGGCAGTGTCACGGAGGCAGCGTGACGGAGGCAGCGTGACGGAGGCAGCGTGACGGAGGCAGTGTCACGGAGGCAGTGTGACGGAGGCAGTGTCACAGAGGCAGTGTGACGGAGGCAGCGTGACGGAGGCAGCGTGACGGAGGCAGCGTGACGGAGGCAGCGTGACGGAGGCAGCGTGACGGAGGCAGCGTAACGGAGGCAGCGTGACGGAGGCAGCGTGACGGAGGCAGTGTGACGGAGGCAGCGTGACGGAGGTTCACTCGGCTGATGATAGGTTGGGGGAACTGTCCTGTGAGGAGGGATTGGTTCGACTGCGCCTGTCTTCACCAGAGTTTAGAAGGATGAGTGGAGATCTGTTTGAAATGTATAAAATTCTAACGGGGCTGGCCAGACTAGCTGGAAAACTCCCGTTTTCCCTAGTTGGGGAATCTAGAACCAGGGGACACAATCTCAGGATACAGGGCGGACCATTTAGGACCGGGATGAGGAAAGATTTATTCACTCAAAGGGTAGTGAACCTGTGGAATTCTCTACCACAGAAGACTGTGGAGGCCAAGCCACTGAATATATTCAAGAAAGAATTGGATATTTTTTTAGATTTTAATGGCATCTGATATGGCCCTGAAATCGAGGATCAGCAGTGACCAAACTGAATGGCGCAGCAGGACCGAAGATCCAAATGGCCTACTCCTCCTGCTCCTAGTTCCTATGATGACTTTGTCATCACTATGAGCTACTCCGAAGAGGGTGCAGCGGGGCGATAGGTACATTTGTCGACTGCATCAAGCTTTTGGCCATTGACTGCAATATTTGGGTCCGCATACTCCCTCTTGTGGAATAGTGGGTGCATGGCATCAGTCTTTTCAACGTCGATGGTGAGACTGATGAGCAGGGTTCATTGCTCTGTTTCATTGCTTGTTCAGAACCGGCATTTCGGGTTTAGTTACCTGTGAATTAGAAAGCCACGAGCCACAGCTTCGTACACTTTGGTTTCAGCCTGTAGCAAATTGAAGACATTGCCTTCCGTGCAATATCTAACGTGGATAGATTAGAGGCCACTTTCCTATTAAAGAATGTTTCAGAAAGCATGGTGTAAGGCATCATGCTGAACAGGGCAGGAGCCAACACACGCGCGCCAGAGTCATGAGCTGGTGTTTAAGTGGGTAGCCCTTATCGCCCAGCAACCAGCCCTGCAGACTCCCTGGCCCCTTAAAGATCCCAGGCACCTGGGAACAACTGAGGAGGTAGGAGTAATGGCAACGCCCAGCGTAGCTTGCACAAATGTGCAAGATGTGCATTCGGTGGTCGCACGCCAATCGTACCATTGATGGAATGGAAACCCTTACGGTTGGAGCACCTCAAGGGTGCTGCCAGGGAGCTTATTTAGCCACATTGGTTCCGTGATGTCTATTTCTCCCTGCACCCTAGGGAAGGTGTGCAGTCCATGAATCTCTGAGTCTAGCTATCCTTGTCCACAGCAAATTTCACACAATGACGGTCCCTCCTGTAAAGGGCACTGGCCACCTGAATACATGGATGCTGCTGACTGAAATGTCTCACACGTCCCCAGTGGCTGCCTGGAAAGTCCCAGAGGCAGAGGAATTGAGTGTTGCTGCCACCTTCTGCGCCATTTGGCAGGGGGAAGTCTCCAAACCCACGTGGCGTCAGGTCTTCCCGGAGCATGTGGCCTCTGTGGTGGAGCAGAACTCTGGGCAATTGCAGCCTGGCCCTGCATTGCCTCTCACTCTCTCATTTGTCGAAAGGAGACTCGTGGACGATGGAGCCTTTGTGTTGCCAGTCATCTCCAGCCTGGGTTCTGCTCCTCACCCTCCTGTTGATGCACACACTTACCCCGCCCTTTCCCACATGCCTGCCGCCCGCGAGAGCAGCACACTCCTTCCCTCCTTCACCTCCTGCATCGAATGACGATGCTCAGAAACTGGACCACTGGATCCATCCTCACTTTTGCCTCCTCTCTTTCCGATCCTGCAATCCTTGGGCCTTGGGGATGAAGATCGGGAGGGATCGGAGCTGGAAGAAGAACCTGGGCAGTACATTTATTTTGAATGTCTGTACACTCCCCGCCAGGGAGAGCGGGAGTGGGCCAGATTGAACCCCCCCCCCCCCCCCCCCCCCCCCCCGAGTTCATGGGTGTACTTAGATTGAGCTTGTAGCTTGTAGCCCAAGAAGGCTCCAAACTCTTTCAGGAGGTCCATTATTGCTCCCATGCTGGCTAACGGGTTTGAGACATAGAGGAACGAGGAGCATGTCATCCGCGTAGAATGAGACTCTGTGCTCTCTGTTTCCTCTCTAGATGCCTCTCCATCCCTTTGTTGATCTGAGGATGACTGTCAGTGGCTCGATTTCCTGGGCAAACAGCAGTGGGGATAAGGGGCACCCCTGCCTCACGCCTCGGTGTAGCCGAAGGTATTCACAGTTGGTGCTGTTCGTCCATGGGCGCGCTGAACAGTAGTTTCACCCACGCGATGAACCTCCGGCCCGAACCCAAACCGTTCGAGCACCTCAATGAGGTACCTCCATTTGACTGTCAAAGGCCTTCTTTGTGCCTAGAGAGTCGATCACCTCTGGTGTCTCCTCCCCGGGTGGGGTCGTCATCACGTTCTGCAGGCGTCTGATATTCGTGGTTAGTTGCCTGCCCCTGATAAAGCCCATCTGATCTTCTGCGACTTCCTTGGCACACAACTCTCCAGTCGCCTTGCCACGGCTTTCCCCAGGATTTTGGCGTCAGTATTCAAGAGTGAGATGGGTCTGTATGATCCGCACTCCGTTGGGTCTTCGACCTTTTTAGGGTTCAGCGATATCGAGGCCTGAGCCAGCGTGGGCGGCAGGGTCCCTCTCGGTAGCGGTTCATTGAGCACTTCCTGCAGGTGCAGGGCCAGTGCTGCGACAAATTGTTTATGGAAGTCCACCGGGAATCTGTCCAGACCCAATGCCTTCCCCGACTGCATGGAGTTGCTGCTCTCCATGACTTCCTCAGTGCTAGTGGTGCTTCCAGTTCCTGCTTTCTATCCTCCCCCATGACTGGTGCGTCCAGTCCTTCGAGAACTGTTTCATGTTTGAGACCCCTCCGGTGGTTCGGAGGTGTACTCCCCCGGTAATTGGTTGCGAACACCTCATTGATCATGTCTGGGGTCGTGGCTAGTCCATCGCTCTTATCTTTTACCTTCGCTATTTCTCTTGTGGCTACCTGCTTCCTCAGCTGGTAAGCCAGTAGGCGGATGGCCTTGTCTCCATGTTCGTAAAAGGTGCCCCGTGTCTGGCGGAGCCGGTTCACTGGTGGAGAGCAGGTTATCCTCCCCACTAGTAGTTCCATGGTCAGGGCCATGGAGTATCGCCAATGCACCTCCAAATTCCAGTTATTGCCTGGCCACCCTGTCCTTTCTGTTCCTGAGCACCCTATATTGGATTCTTCCCCCCATATCACCGCCTTCAGTGCTTCCCAGAATGTGGAGGGTGAAACCTTCCCGTTCTGGTTGCAGGTTACATATCCCTCGATGGCTTGTGATCTTTGTGATGATATGCATAAGCAATCATGTATAGAATGATGTACATGATCTCCGACCAGCAGGTGGCAGTGGAAAACTACCAGATGACTCTGTACCTCGTGGAGTTGGGAGTTAGTCGTGATGGTGGACAGTCATACTTGTAGTAGCTCCAGGATAATTTATTAGTATTAGTAGTTTGTGATATATTTTGTATAGTTATCTTTACCACGCCACGCATTTATTTTATAATAAATTACTTTAACTAGTAAAGAACTTGATGTTCTATTGTGCATCATTCCTACTGGCCTTAGCACAAGAACATGACATGGTACCAGGGTTCACGATCTACTAAAAAAATAATTCTTTGAAGATGCGAACAATTAAAGATAACTCCAAAGAAGGAGATACAAAAAGAAAGAAACCTCGTGAACTACTGACAAATAGTATTCAACGCACTGTAAGACTTTGAAGTCCAGGATGTAAGGTCTGAAGGCACCACACCAGCTTCGAGTCACCGATAACATAGATGAGAATTAGCGTGTGTTCAAACAACAGTTCACTCTCTATGTTGCAGCCCTTGGTCTGCAGGCACAGCTTGACAAGAGGTGTATTGCGTTACTGCTCACTGGAACAGGTCCCCGAGCAATAGAAATATTTAACACACTTACTTTCAATAGCGAGGCGGATAGCAAGAACTTTGAGGAAGTTTTAAAGCAATTTGATTGGCATTGTTCTCTAAAATAAAAAATGAGACATTCGAGCGCTACATATTTTGCACGAACACCCAGAATGCAGGTGAATAGTGACACATTAATTAACTTCAAACTCGACACAGGAGCGAGGACCAATCTTATCAGTTTGTCAAATTTAAAAGAGCAGAGAATGAAACCGCAAGTATTAAATAAAGCAATACCATTGAAAGACTACAATGGAAATTAAATTACGATGTTAGCTCGATGTAAATGTGAAAAACAGAATTCACAGTGTAAAATATTCCATTGTAGAGACGGAACACGAATCTCTCCTCGGAGTGGAAGCGTGTGAAACACTTGAGCTAGTTTACAGTGCAGACAGCACTGCAACCAGACAACATATATCAGATTCCATTCTGAAGATATTTCAAGGCTTTGGCACTTTACCTTTCACGTATGAAATCCAGCTAAAGAAGAACGTGAAGCCAGTAATTCATGCACCGAGACGCATACCAGTTCCATTGAAAGACAAATTGAAGGCTGAGCTGGAAAGGATGACAGCTTTCAGCGTAATTAAATGCACAGAAGAACCTACAGACTGGGTAAACTCTATGGTTTGTGTCAAGCAGAGAAATAACAACCTACAAATCTGTATGGCCCCCAAAGGTCTGAACCTCAACATTTAAAAAAAATTTTAGAGTACCCAATTCATTTTTTCCAATGAAGGGGCAATTTAGCGTGTTCAATCCACCTACCTTATACATCTTTGGGTTGTGGGGGTGAAACCCATGCAAAATAAGGGAGAATGTGCAAACTCCACACGGACAGTGACCCAGAGCCGGGATCGAACATGGGACCTCGGCGCCGTGAGGCAGCAGGGCAAACCCTCTGCACCACTGTGCTGCCCTGAACCTCAACATTAAAAGAGAACATTATCCAATACCGAAATGGGAGGAAATAACATGCGAGATGTCAGGAGCACCATGTTTCAGTACGTTAGATGCTTAACAAGGCTTCTGGCAGATGCCACTTCCCAATGATAAAAAAGGTATACTAAGAGTGCTGGGCATGATAAATTTTGTTTGCAAATTTATACCGAATCTTGCAGCTAAAACTTCACATCTCAGAGAAACTATCAAGCTACCACCAAGAAAGCACAACAGCGCCTATACTTCCTCAGGAAACTAAGGAAATTCGGCATGTCCACATTAACTTTTACCAACTTTTGCAGATGCACCATAGAAAGCATCCTATCTGGCTGCATCACAGCCTGGTATGGCAACTGCTCGGCCCAAGAACGTAAGAAACTACAGAGAGTCGTGAACACAGCCCAGTCCATCACACAAACCCGCCTCCCATCCATTGACTCCATCTACACCTCTCGCTGCCTGGGGAAAGCGGGCAGCATAATCAAAGACCCCCTCCCACCCGGTTTACTCACTCTTCCAACTTCTTCCATCGGGCAGGAGATATAGAAGTCTGAGAACATGCACGAACAGACTCAAAAACAGCTTCTTCCCCACTGTCACCAGACTCCTAAACGACCCTCTTATGGACTGACCTCATTAACACCTATACCCTGTATGCTTCATCCGATGCTGGTGTTATGTATTTACATTGTGCACCTTGTGTTGGCCTATTATGTATTTTCTTTTATTTCCTTGTCTTTCCATGTACTTACTGATCTGTTGAGCTGCTCGCAGAAAAATACTTTTCACTGTACTTTGGTGCATGCGACAATAAACAAAATCCAATCCAACAAAATCCAATCCAACTACCAAGTAGACCAATATTTAAACGGTCCACTCGACATAAACAGGAATGTCAAGCATTCCAAGTATCATTGGCAACAGCGCCAGTCCGGACGTTTTTCAACCCAGCGGAAAAGACAAAAATTTCAATGGTCGCACTAAAGGATGGTTTGGGAGCGATGCTACTGAAACAAGATATGGAAGAAAACTGGCTTCCAGTAGCAAATGTATCCAGATTGATGTCAGAAATGAAAGGCATGTGTGCACAAATTGAAAAGGGATGCCTAGTTTTAATCAATGGTCTTACTACGTTCCGTGACTATGTATATGGTCTTCCAATGCTTGTCGTTGCAACTGACCACCGAACACTGGTTGCAATAGTTTTAAAAAATCTGAACGAGAGGTCCCCAAGGATTCAGCAATGATGATGAAGCTACAACGCTATGACTTACACACTGGGCACGTTTCTCATTATCGCTGATGCACTATCTCGAGCCGCAGGCATAGAAGAGTCACACCAGCTGGATGAAGACGTTCAAGTTCATGTGAATCTTATCACTGCGTCTCATCCGGTATCTGATGACAAATTAAGATTAATAAAGGAAGTAACAACCAAAGACACAGTCTTGCAAAAGGTGATAACGTATCTCCACGTCAATGGCCTTTATTAGTGTCACAAGTAGGTTTACATTAACACTGCAATGAAGTTACTGCGAAAATCTCCCCGTCGCCACATTCCGGTGCCTGTTTGGGTACACGGAGGGAGAATTCAGAATGTCCAATTCACCGAACAAGTACGTCATGTGTTTATGTTAGGGCTGAGTTAAGTGATGCAAATGGGTTTCCGCTGTGACAACAAAGGATTGTCATTCCACAATCATTAAGGTTGGTGATCCTTAGGGCAGCACGGTAGCTTGGTGGTTAGCATAAATGCTTCACAGCTCCAGGGTCCCAGGTTCGATTCCTGCTTGGGTCGCAGTCTGTGCGGAGTCTGCACATCCTCCCAGTGTCTGCGTGGGTTTCCTCCGGGTTCTCCGGTTTCCTCCCACAGTCCAAAGATGTGCAGGTTAGGTGGATTGGCCGTGATAAATTGCCCGTAGTGTCCTAAAAAGTAATGTTAAGGAGGGGGTTGTTGGGTTACGGGTGTAGGGTGGATACGTGGGTTTGAGTGGGGTGATCATGGCTCGGCACAACATCGAGGGCCGAAGGGCCTGTTCTATGCTGTACTGTTCTATGTTCTATGTTCTAAGCTCCAGGAAGGGCACTTGGAGATGGAAAAGTGCAAACGTAGAGCCAGGGATACAGTTTATTGGCCAGGGATCGGCCACAATATTGAAATCATGGTTGATAACTGCGAAACCTGTCAAAAGTTTCAACATAAACAAAGCAAAGAGCCGATGCAGATGGGTGAGATCGTCACAACTTTGTGGCAGCAGGTTGGCATGGATCTCTTTCACCTGAATGGAAAGGAATACCTTCTAGTCATTAATTACTTTTCCAATGATCCAGATGCAGCACAGCTGGCAAACTCCACTGCTAGATGTGTAATGAAGCATGTTAAAGAGATTGTCGCGCACCATGGGATACTCAACGTGGTCATGAGTGACAATGGTCCTTGTCTCAATAGTTTATGAGTGGAATTTGAAATACCACCGGTCTGAACTGTGATATAACTTGGTTCGCCGGCCGGTCTATCTATCAAATGCTTGGTGCGGGCCGTTCAAAAGTAACCCGCCGCCGACAGCTTTTACCATGAATTACCATGAATTTCAATTTTTAGTTGGGCTGGCGATGAGTTGGGCTGGCGTTGAGTTGGCTGGCGATGAGTTGGGCTGGCGATGAGTCAGCGGCGATGAGTCGGCCGCGATGAGTTGTCCTAGACCCAACCTGAGAGACTGAATTTGTGATGGACTGTACATAGTTAAATATCGGCAGCACAGCGGTTAGCACTATTGCTTAACAGCACCAGGGTCCCAGGTTCGATTCCCGCCTTGGGTCACTGTCTGGGCAGAGTGTGCACGTTCTCCCCGTGTCTGCGTGGGTTTCCTCCGGGTGCTCCGGTTTCCTCCCACAGTCCAAAGACGTGCTGTTAGGTGAATTAGACATTCTGAATTCTCCCTCCGTGTACCCGAACAGGCGCCGGAGTGTAGCGACGGGGAGATTTTCGCAGTAACTTCATTGCAGTGTTAATGTAAGCCTACTTGTGACACTAATAAAGATTATTATTGTTAATGTTCTAAAGAATTCTGCATATCACATTGTATCGTAGAAACAAAGTCATGAATGTGAACAAATACATTTCTAAAGGAAAGTGGATGTGATGATATGCATAAGCAATCATGTTTATAATAATGTACATGACCTCTGACCAGCAGGTGGCAGTGTAAACCTACAAGGTGACTCTACATCGTGGAGTTGGGAGTTAGTCGTGTTAGTGGGCAGTCATACTTGCTGTAGCTCTAGGATAATTTAGTAGTTTGTAAGATATTTTTTGTGCAGTTATCTTTACCATGCATTTGTTTTGTAATAAATTACTTTAACTAGTCAAGAACTAGATGTTCTATTGTGCATCATCCCTACCGGCCTTAGCACAAGAACATGACAATATTCTCTCGCAGAACGCCTTGTTGGCGAGGACGGCTATGTCCAACCTCCATGGGGGACCCTTGGTCCGGCCCGTCTCCAACCTCACATCCAAATAGTGTGGTGTGTGGCCAGAGATGACTGTAGTGGAATATCCCGCCCCTACTATCCCTGGAAGCACCGATTTCCCGACTAGAAAAGAAGTCGTTGCGGGAGTATACCATGTGGACTTTGGAGGAGAAGGGGAGCTCCCACTGCCTTGGGTGTATGAACCTACATGTGTCCACACCCCCATCTGTCCCAGAAAGACGTTCAGCTCTCTCGCCATTGCCAATTGTTCTGTCGATTTGGGGCTGGAGTTGTCAATCCCCAGTGGACTCGAAGTGCCGAGAAACACTTGGACATTCAACGCGGATGAATAAGGGCCCTGAACGGGGAATGTGCGGCCGAGGACGTACATAGCCCCATTTTGTACAGTGAGGAGCTCTGCTCGCCGGAGCTCCCCACTGTAGCGAGGGATCGGGATGCCATTTTAAAATGACGTCTCGATCTCCTAGGCCCCTGAAACAAACTCCCCCAACCTGAATGCCCGGGCCCCCACCCCCAATACACACGCCAGGCAAGCTGGCCCGATTGCATGCGTGCACCTTGGCAGTGCCAACCTGGTACCATGGCAGTGCCAATGCCAGCAGGTCATGCCACCTGAACACCATGGCAGTGCCAGATTGGCACCAAGGTAGCATTGCCATGGTATGAGACTGGCACTGTCAGGGTATCCAGGTGGCAGCAGCAGTTCCAAGGCACCACCCTGTCCAGAGGGCACGGGGCTGCCTCCAATCTCCTTGGAGACCCCTAAGCGGTCCATCTGGTCGCTGTTTGTGGGGACCAGCGCTGAATGGCGCTCACCCAAGGCCTCTGAAGCAAAGGGGTTGAATCCCAAACCCTCAGGTACCTCGGGAATCTGCACATTAGAAGGAGGCTTAACGCTTCGCTCTGATATGCAGATTTGCTAAAAAGGTCATCTCGCCCATTGTGGGCGGGATTTACATCGCAATGCCTTGCGAGATCGCGTTGAATTTCGTGAGGCATTCCGAGCCAGGTAGATGCCAGGAGTAGTCCACAGGCTTTCAACGGCTCTGCTGCGCCACGGCGAGCTGCTTTTCCGGTGTAGCGTGGCCGTTGGATCGCGCCCAACGTCTGGGATTTCTGCCATGGTTTATATCGCCTGCATTGTCCCAGTTGGCGGCGTACACATTCGCAAGAACCACCGCTAACCACAATATATCGTCCCTCGGGTCTGTCACCGTCTTCATCGCTGGAAAGTTCATCCTCAGACTGAACAATATGGCCACCCCCCCCAGCCCTCATCCAGTGCCCCCCCCAGTCCTAATCCAGTGGTCCTCCCTAGCCCTCACCCAGTGCCACCCCCCCCCCGAGCCCTCATCCAGTGGTCCTCCTCTAGCCCTCATCCAGTGCCAACCCCCCCAGCTCTCATCCAGTGCCCCCCCAGCCCTCATCCAGTGCCACCCCCCTCTCAGCCCTCATCCAGTGCCCCCCCGGCCCTCATCCAGTGACACCCCCCCCCCTCAGTCCTCATCCAGTGCCACCCCCCAGCCCTCATCCAGTGCCCCCCCCCAGCCCTCATCCAGTGACACCACCCCTCAGCCCTCATCCAGTGCCACCACCCCAGCCCTCATCCAGTGGTTCCCCCCTAGCTCTCATCCAGTGCCCCCCCAGCCCTCATCCAGTGGTTCCCCCCCTAGCACTCATCCAGTGACACCACCCCTCAGTCCTCATCCAATGCCACCCCCCCAGCCCTCATCCAGTGCCCCCCCCAGCCCTCATCCAGTGCCCCCCCCTAGCCTTCATCCAGTGGCCCTCTCCCTAGCCCTCATCCAGTGCCCCCCACTAACCCTCATCTGTCCTATCCCACTCTATCTTCCCCTCAGTCGGTCGTTCTCCCTCAGGTGTCTCTTGGTGGAAGATTACATTGGTCTTCATTCTTTTTACACGGGCGATGACCCTGGATATTTTCACCGGGCCGTCAAGGCCCCTGACCTTCCAGGTGACTATCCTGATGGGATGCTTATGGTCCCCCTCCCCCTCCTGCGGGGTCAGCCATACTCACCATGTGGACGTGCCCCTGCACTCCGGGGTTTACCTTTGTCCAGAGACCACCCAAGATGGCCATCATCAATTTCCTTGTTCCCGTCGTCGCCATGTGCCACCTATTGCAACCAGCATTTTACCCCCCTTCCCCCACCTATTCCCTAATCCCCCCCCCCCCCAAGTCCCACTACTGTCCCCTACCCCCTTTCCCCATACCACTGTCACTCCCTCCTTTACTGCCTACCGCCCCTTCCCCCCCCCCCCCCCCGCCCTGCTGTTTTACCCCACCCCCTTCAGCCAGGCTCTGCCTCCCTCTCGGGGGCTGTGCCGCAGCCCTCCTTCCTACCTCTGTGTGCCCTCACATTGGCTCGCCCGGTGGCTCCCCTCTTGGGAGCGTTTCCTCCAAACTTTGGCCCTCTCCTCCCTTCTCCTTCCTGCTTCTGTGTCCCTTTGTCCTACTCTCCCCCCCCCCCCCCCCCCCCCCTCCTCTCTGGGACACACAGGTGATCAGTCCAATGAGTGTCCTTGGCATATAAATAAAGATAAATCGGGCATAGAAAGACAAAGAACATCTTTCGTGATCCATCTGTGTCTATTCCTGCCGTCTCCCAGCCTGTTTCTCTCAGCGTGTTGACGTAAGCCTCCCTGTTGTTGAATGTCACCCAGAGTTTGGCCGGGGAAAGCATCCCAAAGTGTATTTTGTTCTTGAACAGGGCTGCCTTTTCTTCATTGGACTCAGTCCTGCCTTGGCCAGGTCAGCCCCAATGTCCTGGTATATATGGATCGCGTGGCTTTCCCATTTACTGGACCTCTTGCTCCTCGCCCAATTTAAGGTTCGTTCCTTGTCCTGGTAACTGTGGAGCTTGGCAATGATTCCTCCTGGTGGTTCCCTGATTTGGGCCTTTGCCTGAGTGATATGTGGGCTCTGTCCACTTCTGGGGGTTTAGGGAAGCTTCTCCTCCCCACCCCACCCCAGACTAATTTCCCCAGCATTCGTACTAAACAGTCTGTTGAGTTCCTGCCCTCTGTGCCTTTGGGTAGTCCTGCAATCCTCAAATTCTGGAGGTGGAATCTATTCTTCTGGTCCTTGACCTTCCACCGAGCGTTCCCTGGGCTGCCACTAACCTTGCCACCTCCGTTTCCAGTGCGGCGATCCGGTCACTCTGGTCAGTTGCAGCTCGCAGGGTTTCTCTTCCCGGGTTTCCTCCTGTCCTTCTGTCTTCTCCAGGGCCCCTTTGAAGGGAGCCAAAGCGGTTGCTATGGCCACCTTCACGGTCTCCATGACATCCTCTTTCACCGAATCCCACAGCTTTAGGTGCTCCTGTATCAGGAGCTCCATCCATTGCCCCGTCGGTGGTTGGGTCAGTGCCGGTGGTCACGCCGGTGATCCCACACGGCCAGCCATTGTCTGTTTGGCATCACTCCTCGTATCCGCTGTCTGTGCCCTTCTGTCCTGGCTCTTCCCGCTCCTGCTGTCTTTTCTGTTTCTTGGCGGATTTGAGGGCATTTTCTTGGGTGGTTGTCGTTCGTTCTGTTGCGGGTGAGGGTAGGGAGGTGGGTTTCATCAGTTTAGTGGTCGCTTTTTAGGTGAAAGGGGCTAGGATGAAAGTTTCCAGAGGAGAGCCACCTTCCGTTTGACTGTTCAGCACATCGCCACCACTGGAAATCCGCCGCTCTTTATCAATTGGGTGATGTCGATGTGATTTCCTGCCGGTGTGATGCAGGGTTGGAAGGCCTGACGGGATTCCGTGGCCAGCTGTTTTAATGAGCTTTCATGAGATACAAATGAAGGCCAATGGCGTTTGCGCCACCTGCCAGGAGGAAGAGCCGCCCATCATTAACTCGCCATTGGGAGAATTACAACAGGATTTTATATTGGTAGGTTTCTGACTTTTTGGCTCTCACCAGATTCACCACATCCACCCACCCGTCCGCCCACCACCAGACCTGCCACAAAGTGGATTGGGAACATTCTGTCCTCAGAGTCACACTTCTTGTCCTCAAACTGAATGTGAAATTCAACCATGTTATGGTCGCTATTGCCTAGATGCTCCTTACTATGAGGCCATTAATTCACCCTATCTCATTGTCCTGTATCAGGTCAAGAATACGCTGCTGTCTGGTTGGTTCAAGAATAACCTGTTCTCTGGTTCATTCAAGAATAACCTGCTCTCTGGTTGGCTCTGGAATAACCTGCTCTCTGGTTAGTTCAAGAATAACCTGTTCTCTGGTTGGTTCAAGAATAACCTGCTCTCTGGTTGGCTCTAGAATTAGCTGCTCTTGGTTGGCTCTGGAATAACCTATTCTCTGGTTGGCTCGAGCATAACCTGCTCTCTGGTTGGCTCTGGAATAACCTGCTCTATGGTTGGCTCTAGAATAACCTGCTCTCTAGTTGGTTCAAGCATAACCTGCTCTCTGGTTGGCTCTAGAATAACCTGCTCTCTAGTTGGCTCTAGAATAACCTGCTCTCTGATTGGCTCTAGAATAACCTGCTCTCTAGTTGGCTCTAGAATAACCTGCTCTATGGTTGGCTCTAGAATAACCTGCTCCCTAGTTGGTTCAAGAATAACCTGCTCTCTGGTTGGCTCCAGAAAACTTGCCCTCTAGTTGGCTTTAGGATAACCTATTCTCCGGTTGGCTCTAGAATAACTTGCTCTCTGGTTGGTTCGAGAATAACTTGCTCTCTGGTTGGCTCTGGAATAACCTGCTCTCTGGTTTGCTCTAGAATTAGCTGCTTTTGGTTGGCTCTAGAATAACCTATTATCTGGTTGGCTCGAGCATAACCTGCTCTCTAGTTGGTTCAAGCATAACCTGCTCTCTGGATGGCTCTAGAATAACTTGCTCTCTAGTTGGCTCTGGAATAACCTGCTCTCTGGTTGGCTCTAGAATAACCTGCTCTCTGGTTGGCTCTAGAATAACCTGCTCTCTAGTTGGCTCTAGAATAACCTGCTCTCTGGTTGGCTCTAGAATAACCTGCTCTCTGGTTGGCTCTAGAATAACCTGCTCTCTGGTTGGCTCTAGAATAACCTGCTCTCTGGATGGCTCTAGAATAACCTGCTCTCTGGTTGGCTCTGCAATAACCTGCTCTCTGGTTGGCTCTGCAATAACCTAGCACGGTAGCACAGTAGCATTGTGGATAGCACAATCGCTTCACAGCTCCAGGGTCCCAAGTGCGATTCCGGCTTGGGTCACTGTCTGTGCGGAGTCTGCACGTTCTCCCCGTGTGTGCGTGGGTTTTTACGGGTGCTCCGGTTTCCTCCCACAGTCCAAAGATGTGCAGGTTAGGTGGATTGGCCATGATAAATTGCCCTTAGTGTCCAAAATTGCCCTTAGTGTTGGGTGGCGTTACTGGGTTATGGGGATAGGGTGGGGTTGTTGACCTTGGGTAGGGTGCTCTTTCCAAGAGCCAGTGCAGACTCTATGGGCTGAATGGCCTCCTTCTGCACTGTAAATTCTATGATAACCTGCTCTCTAATTGGTTCAAGAATAACCTGCTCTCTGGTTGGCTCTAGAATAACCTGTTCTCCGGTTGGCTCCAGAATAACTTGCTCTCTGGTTAGCTCTGGAATAACCTGCTCTCTGGTTGGTTCTAGAATAACTTGCTCTCTGGTTGGCTCTAGAATAATCTGTTCTCTGGTTGGCTCCAGAATAACCTGCTCTCTGGTTGGCCCTGGAATAACCTGCTCTCTGGTTGGTTCAAGAATAACCTGTTCTCTGGTTGGCTCTAGAATAACTTGCTCTCTGGTTGGCTCTAGAATAATCTGTTCTCTGGTTGGTCTTAGAATAACCCACTCTCTGGTTGGTTCTGGAATAACTGGCTCTCTGGTTGGTTCTGGAATAACTTGCTCTCTGGTTGGTTCTAGAATACTTGCCCACTGGTTTGCTTGTGAATGTGCTGCATTAAGAAATTGTGCTGAAAACACTCTGAACTAATTTCCTTGTAGCATTTGGAAATCTGATTTGTCCGATCTCCAGTGGGTCTATCCCGCCAGAAGGCTAAGACAAACAGTAGAATGGTGATGGCGGAGTCTGGGACATTGGCGATGAGGTTTGCTTAGGTGAGTATGACCACGTTAGGTTGTTTCTTGACTAGTCTGCGGGAGAGCTTCCCCAATTTTGGCGTAAGCACCCAGATGTTGGTGAGGAAGAGTTGGCAGGGTCGACCGGGCAGAGTTCCATCCAGCACACAGGCCAATGCCAGGTGTCTGTCCCGTTTTATTCTTGCTCTCTCTGTACATCAGATACAACTGAGTGGTTTGCTTGGCATTTTAGGAAGGAGGTTAAGCGCTGACCACATTTCTGTGGGTCTGGGGTGACAGGGTAGTGGACAGAATGCCAGATTTCCTTCCCTAATGGAAGCAGAGAGGTTTTTTCCGACAATCTGGAGGTTAATCACAGTCACTTACTGGTGTGATTTGCCTTGATTTAAGTTGATTGGTTATAAATTGGTGTTAGTTTTAGGTCCCGTTCCCTTGATATGAATCCAAATTTCCAGTGTGAAGTTTTTCTTGCATCATCAGGCAGCACACGTTGGACTCCTTCACACGACATCAGCTCCCACCGGGTCAGTGCCATTGTCAGTAGTGTGGTACATAGAACATAGAACATAGAACAGCACAGCACAGAACAGGCCCTTCGGCCCTCGATGTTGTGCCGAGCAATGATCACCCTGCTCAAACCCACGTATCCACCCTATACCCGTAACCCAACATCCCCCCCCCTTAATCTTACTTTTTAGGACACTACGGGCAATTTAGCATGGCCAATCCACCTAACCCGCACATCTTTGGACTGTGGGAGGAAACCGGAGCACCCGGAGGAAACCCACGCACACACGGGGAGGACGTGCAGACTCCGCACAGACAGTGACCCAGCCGGGAATCGAACCTGGGACCCTGGAGCTGTGAAGCATTTATGCTAACCACCATGCTACCGTGCTGCCCTCGAGGCACTCGAGGCAACGTCAATCATTTAAAAAAACAAAGGCATCCAAGTGAGTTACAACAAAGAACAAAGAAGAGTACAGCACAGGAACAGGCCCTTCGGCCTCCAAGCCTGTGCCGATCATGGTGCCCGAATTTAAAATAACCCTCACTCACACAACCCTGCCAGGGCAATCTCTGCAAGACATGCCAGATCATCGACATGGATGCCACCATTACACGTGGTAACACCACCCACCCGGTACGCAGCCCATACTCGTGCGACTCGACCAATGTAGTCTACCTCATACGCTGCAGGAAAGGATGTCCCGAAGCGTGGTACATTGGCGAGACCATGCAGACACTGCGACAACGAATGAACGGGCATCGCGCGACAATCGCCAGTCAGGAATATTCCCTTCAAGTCGGGGAACACTTCAGCAGTCAAGGGCATTCAGCCTCTGATCTCCGGGTAAGCGTTCTCCAAGGCGGTCTTCAGGACACGCGACATAAGAACATAAGAACATAAGAACTAGGAGTAGGCCATCTGGCCCCTCGAGCCTGCTCCGCCATTCAATTAGATCATGGCTGATCTTTTGTGGACTCAGCTCCACTTTCCGGCCCGAACACCATAACCCTTAATCCCTTTATTCTTCAAAAAACTATCTATCTTTACCTTAAAAACATGTAATGAAGGAGCCTCAACTGCTTCACTGGGCAAGGAATTCCATAGATTCACAACCCTTTGGGTGAAGAAGTTCCTCCTAAACTCATTCCTAAATCTACTTCCCCTTATTTTCAGGCTATGTCCCCTAGTTCTGCTGTCACCCGCCAGTGGAAACAACCTGCCCGCATCTATCCTATCTATTCCCTTCATAATTTTAAATGTTTCTATAGGATCCCCCCTCATCCTTCTAAATTCCAACGAGTACAGTCCCAGTCTACTCAACCTCTCCTCATAATCTGAACCCCTTCAGCTCTGGGATTAACCTAGTGAATCTCCTCTGCACACCCTCCAGCGCCAGTACGTCCTTTCTCAAGTAAGGAGACCAAAACTGAACACAATACTCCAGGTGTGGCCGCACTAACACCTTATACAATTGCAACATAACCTCCCTAGTCTTAAACTCCATCCCTCTAGCAATGAAGGACAAAATTCCATTTGCCTTCTTAATCACCTGTTGCACTTGTAAACCAGCCTTCTGTGACTCATGCACTAGCACACCCAAGTCTCTCTGAACAGCGGCATGCTTTAATATTTTATCGTTTAAATAATAATCCCGTTTGCTGTTATTCCTACCAAAATGGATAACCTCACATTTGTCAACATTGTATTCCATCTGCCAGACCCTAGCCCATTCACTTGACCTATCCAAATCCCTCTGCAGACTTCCAGTATCCTCTGCACTTTTTGCTTTACCACTCATCTTAGTGTCATCCGCAAACTTGGACACATTGCCCTTGGTCCCCAACTCCAAATCATCAATGTAAATTGTGAACAATTGTGGGCCCAACACGGATCCCTGAGGGACACCACTAGCTACTGATTGCCAACCAGAGAAACACCCATTTATCCCAACTCTTTGCTTTCTATTAATTAACCAATCCTCTATCCATGCTACTACTTTACCCTTAATGCCATGCATCTTTATCTTATGCAGCAACCTTTTGTGTGGCACCTTGTCAAAGGCTTTCTGGAAATCCAGATATACCACATCCATCAGCTCCCTGTTATCTACTGCACTGGTAATGTCCTCACAAAATTCCACTAAATTAGTTAGGCATGACCTGCCCTTTACGAACCCATGCTGCGTTGTGCCCAATGGGACAATTTCTATCCAGATGCCTCGCAATTTCTTCCTTGATGATAGATTCCAGCATCTTCCCTACTACCGAAGTTAAGCTCACTGGCCTATAATTTCCTGCTTTCTGCCTACCTCCTTTTTTAAACAGTGGCGTCACGTTTGCTAATTTCCAATCCACCGGGACCACCCCAGAGTCTAGTGAATTTCGGTAAATTATCACTAATGCATCTGCAATTTCCTTAGCCATCTCTTTTAGCACTCTGGGATGCATTCCATCAGGGCCAGGAGGCTTGTCTACCTTTAGCCCCATTAGCTTGCCCATCACTCCCTCCTTAGTGATAACAATCCTCTCAAGGTCCTCACCTGTCATAGCCTCATTTCTATCAGTTGCTGGCATGTTATTTGTGTCTTCCACTGTGAAGACCGACCCAAAAAACCTGTTCAGTTCCTCAGCCATTTCCTCATTTCCCATTATTAAAACTCCCTTCTCATCCTCTAAAGGGCCAATATTTACCTTAGCCACTCTTTTTTGTCTTATATATTTGTAAAAACTTTTACTGTCTGTTTTTATATTCTGAGCAAGTTTACTCTCATACTCTATCTTACTCTTCTTTATAGCTTTTTTAGTAGCTTTCTGTTGCCCCCTAAAGATTTCCCAGTCCTCTAATCTCCCAGCAATCTTTGCCACTTTATATGCTTTTTCCTTCAATTTGATACTCTCCCTTATTTCCTTAGATATCCACGGTCGATTTTCCCTCTTTCTTCCGTCCTTCCTTTTTGTTGGTATAAACCTTTGCTGAGCACTGTGAAAAATCGCTTGGAAGGTTCTCCACTGTTCCTCAACTGTTCCACCATAAAGTCTTAGCTCCCAGTCTACCTTAGCTAGTTCTTCTCTCATCCCCCTGTAATCTCCTTTGTTTAAACACAAAACACTAGTATTTGATTTTACTTTCTCACCCTCCATCTGTATTTTAAATTCCACCATATTGTGATCGCTCCTTCCGAGAGGATCCCTAACTATGAGATATTGAATCAATCCTTTCTCATTTCACAGGACAAGATCTAGGACCGCTTGTTCCCTCGTAGTTTCCATTACATACTGTTCTAGGAAACTATCGCGGATACATTCTATAAACTCCTCCTCAAGGTTGCCTTGACCGATCTGGTTAAACCAATCGACATGTAGATTAAAATCCCCCATGATAACTGCTGTACCATTTCTACATGCATCAGTTATTTCTTTGTTTATTGCCTGCCCCACCATATCGTTACTATTTGGTGGCCGATAGACTACTGCGACAACGCAGAATTGCCGAGCAAAAACTTATAGCTAAGTTCTGCATGCATGAGTGTGGCCTAAACCTGGATCTTGGATTCATGTCGCATTATATTCACCCCCCCCCCCCCCGCCATCTGGCCTGGACTTGCAAAATCCTACCAACTGTCCAGCTTGAGACAATTCACACCTCTTTAACCTGGGATTACCCCTATCTCTGGATCTGTAATGAATTGATTACCCGCAAATGCTCGCATTCCAAGCATTGTCTGGCATCTCTGACTTTGTCAATATAAATGTTTAGAACATGGAACATAGAACATAGAACGATACAGCGCAGTACAGGCCCTTCGGCCCTCGATGTTGCACCGACATGGAAAAAAAAACTAAAGGCCATCTAACCTACACTATGCCCTTATCATCCATATGCTTATCCAATAAACTTTTAAATGCCCTCAATGTTGGCGAGTTCACTACTGTTGCAGGTAGGGCATTCCACGGCCTCACCACACTTTGCGTAAAAAACCTACCTCTGACCTCTGTCCTATATCTATTACCCCTCAATTTAAGGCTATGTCCCCTCGTGCTAGCCACCCCCATCCGCGGGAGAAGGCTCTCGCTGTCCACCCTATCTAACCCTCTGATCATTTTGTATGCCTCTATTAAGTCACCTCTTAACCTTCTTCTCTCTAACGAAAACAACCTCAAGTCCATCAGCCTTTCCTCATAAGATTTTCCCTCCATACCAGGCAACATCCTGGTAAATCTCCTCTGCACCCGTTCCAAAGCTTCCACGTCTGTACATGGACACCGAGATCCCTCTGCTCATCCACACTACCAAGAATTTTACCATTAGCCAAATATTCCGCATTCCTGTTATTCTTTCCAAAGTGAATCACCTCACATTTCTCCACATTAAACTCCATTTGCCACCTCTCAGCCCAGCTCTGCAGCTTATCTATGTCCCTCTGTAACCTGCAACATCCTTCCGCACTGTCTACAACTCCACCGACTTTAGTGTCGTCTGCAAATTTACTCACCCATCCTTCTGCGCCCTCCTCCAGATCATTTATAAAAATGACAAACAGCAACGGCCCCAGAACAGATCCTTGTGGTACGCCACTCGTAACTGAACTTCATTCTGAACATTTCCCATCAACTACCACTCTCTGTCTTCTTTCAACTAGCCAATTTCTGATCCACATCTCTAAATCACCCTCAATCCCCAGCCTCCGTATTTTCTGCAATAGCCGACCGTGGGGAACCTTATCAAACGCTTTACTGAAATCCATATACACCACATCAACTGCTCTACCCTCGTCTACCTGTTCAGTCACCTTCTCAAAGAACTCGATAAGGTTTGTGAGGCATGACCTACCCTTCACAAAACCATGCTGACTATCCCTAATCATATTATTCCTATCTAGATGATTATAAATCGTATCTTTTATAATCCTCTCCAAGACCTTACCCACCACAGACTTTAGGCTCACCGGCCTATAGTTACCGGGGTTATCTCTACTCCCCTTCTTAAACAAAGGGACCACATTTGCTATCCTCCAGTCCTCTGGCACTATTCCTGTAGCCAATGATGACCTAAAAATCAAAGCCAAAGGCTCAGCAATCTCTTCCCTGGCTTCCCAGAGAATCCTAGGATCAATCCCATCCGGCCCCGGGGACTTATCTATTTTCACCTTGTCCAGAATGGCCAACACTTCTTCCCTACGCACCTCAATACCATCTATTCTAATAGCCTGGGTCTCAGCATTCTCCTCCACAATATTATCTTTTTCTTGAGTGAATACTGACGAAAAGTATTCATTTAGTATCTCGCTTATCTCCTCAGCCTCCACACACAACTTCCCACCACTGTCCTTGACTGGCCCTACTCTTACCCTAGTCATTCTTTTATTCCTGACATACCTATAGAAAGCTTTTGGGTTTTCCTTGATCCTACCTGCCAAAGACTTCTCATGTCCCCTCCTTGCTCGTCTCAGCTCTCTCTTTAGATCCTTCCTCGCTTCCTTGTAACTATCAAGCGCCCCAACTGAAACTTCACGCCTCATCTTCACATAGGCCTCCTTCTTCCTCTTAACAAGAGATTCCACTTCTTTGGTAAACCACGGTTCCCTCGCTCGACCCCTTCCTCCCTGCCTGACTGGTACGTACTTATCAAGAACATGCAATAGCTGTTCCTTGAACAAGCTCCACATATCCAGTGTGCCCAACCCTTGCAGCCTACTTCTCCAACCAACACATCCTAAGTCATGTCTAATGGCATCATAATTGCCCTTCCCCCAGCTATAACTCTTGCCCTGCGGGGTATACTTATCCCTTTCCATCACTAACGTAAAGGTCACCGAATTGTGGTCACTGTTTCCAAAGTGCTCACCTACCTCCAGATCTAACACCTGGCCTGGTTCATTACCCAAAACCAAATCCAATGTGGCCTCGCCTCTTGTTGGCCTGTCAACATATTGTGTCAGGAAACCCTCCTGCACACATTGTACAAAGAACGACCCATCTAATGTACTCGAACTATATCTTTTCCAGTCAATATTTGGAAAGTTAAAGTCTCCCATAACAACTACCCTGTTACTTTCGCTCTTTTCCAGAATCATCTTCGCCATCCTTTCCTCTACATCCCTAGAACTATTAGGTGGCCTATAGAAACCTCCCAACAGGGTGACCTCTCCTTTCCTGTTTCTAACCTCAGCCCATACTACCTCAGAAGAAGAGTCCCCATCTAGCATCCTTTCCGCCACCGTAATACTGTCCTTGACTAGCAGCGCCACACCTCCCCCTCTTTTGCCCCCTTCTCTGAGCTTACTAAAACACCTAAACCCCGGAACCTGCAACAACCATTCCTGTCCCTGCTCTATCCATGTCTCTGAAAAGGCCACAACGTCGAAGTCCCAGGTACCCACCCATGCTGCCAGTTCCCCTACCTTATTTCGTATACTCCTGGCATTGAAGTAGACACACTTCAAACCACCTACCTGAACACTGGCACCCTCCTGCGAAGTCAAATCTGTGCTCCTGACCTCTATACTCTCAATCTCCTGTACCCCAAAACTACAATCCAGGTTCCCATGCCCCTGCTGAATTAGTTTAAACCCCCCCAAAGAGCACTAACAAATCTCCCCCCCAGGATATTGGTGCCCCTCAGGTTCAGATGTAGACCATCCTGTCTATAGAGGTCCCACCTTCCCCAGAAAGAGCCCCAGTTATCCAGAAATCTGAATCCCTCCCGCCTGCACCATCCTTGTAGCCACGTGTTTAATTGCTCTCTCTCCCTATTCCTCATCTCACTATCACGTGGCACGGGCAACAACCCAGAGATAACAACTCTGTTTGTTCTCGCTCTGAGCTTCCATCCTAGCTCCCTAAAGGCCTGCCTGACATCCTTGTCCCCTTTCCTACCTATGTCGTTAGTGCCAATGTGGACTACGACTTGGGGCTGCTCCCCCTCCCCCTTAAGGACCCGGAAAACACGATCCGAGACATCACTTACCCTTGCACCTGGGAGGCAACATACCAAACGTGAGTCTCTCTCGCTCCCACAAAATCTCCTATCTGTGCCCCTGACTATTGAGTCCCCAATTACTAATGTTCTACTCCTTTGCCCCCTTCCCTTCTGAGCAACAGGGACAGACTCCGTGCCAGAGGCCCGTACCCCATGGCTTACCCCTGGTAAGTCGTCCCCCCCACAAGTATCCAAAACGGTATACTTGTTACTCAGGGGAACGACCGCAGGGGGTCCCTGCACTGACTGCTTCTTCCCAGTCCCTCTTACAGTTACCCATCTATCTCCAGTCTTTGGTGTAACTACTTTCTGGAACATACCTCTCCATTCACCTGAGGAAGGATCAGTGCTCCGAAAGCTCGTGTTTGAAACAAACCTGTTGGACTTTAACCTGGTATTGTAAGACTTCTTACTGTGCTCACCCCAGTCCAACGCCGGCATCTCCACATCATCTCATAATTTTGTATCAGGCCTCCCCTCAGCCTCCGTCTTTCCGGTGAAAACAATCCTAGTTTATTCAACCTCTCCTCATAGCCAACACCCTTGAGACCAGGCAGCATCCTGGTGAACCTTCTTCCGAGTTCATAAGCATTTCCCCATTTAGAAAATAGTCTATGCCTAAATTCCTCCTTCCAAAGTGCATAACCTCACACTTTTCCACATTGTATTTCATTTGCCACTTCATTGCCCACTCTCCTAGCTTGTCCAAATCTTTCTGCAGCCCCCTTGCTTCTTCAATACTAACTGTCCCTCTACAGATCTTTGTATCATCTGCAAACTTAGCAACAGTGCCTTCAGTTCCTTCTTCCAGATCATTAATGTATATTGTTAAAGGTGAGCTTATCAATTGCAAATGACGCCCCCGTTGGTTCTCTTTTGAACTGGAACTGGACATTCCCAGAAATTCCTTCTGTCCAAATGTTCCATGGTTCAGGTGGAGACAGAAGGTGGCGTTGGAGAGTTGCCGTTCAACCTTTGTAAGGTAGTTGTTTGTTTGTCAGATAAAGACAGCGACAGCAGGTGTAATGACAATATCAGAGAACATTGTGCGACAAACATAGAATGAGTGCGCTGAGTAGAGATAGTGGGATGCTGACGTGCCAATGGAAAGATCTTTTTAATTTTTAAATAATCTTTATTGTTACAAGTAGGTTTACATTAACACTGCAATGAGGTTACTGTGAAAAGCCCCTAGTCGCCACACTCCGGCACCTGTTCGGGTACAGAGAGGGAGAATTCGGAATGTTCCATTCACCTAACAAGCACGTCTTTCGGAACTTGTGGGAAGAAACCGGAGCACCCGGAGGAAACCCACGCAGACACGGGCAGAACGTGCAGACCCCGTAGAGAGAGTGACCCAAGCCGGGAATCGAACCTGGGACCCTGGCGCTGTGAAGCAACAGTGCTAACCGTGCCACCCTCTAGAGATGATATGGAGCCAGGGGTCCAGGTGGAATAAAATTCTGAAGACTTTGAAAGGGTCTGATCGAGCGGGGGAGGGGGAGGGGTGGCGAACCCCTGGCCAAAGATGGACACGGAGGTGGAGATTCCATCACCGTGCAGAGCTCAAAACTAAATGAAGGGGATTGCAAGGAAATGATCATTTGGGGTTTCCAATTGCCAACAGGGCGATAAACACTGGTCTTATCATAATGCACAAATGAATAAATAAAAACAAAAGTTTGGGGAGAATAGGGATAAAGGGTGGGAGTGAAAGCATGACAATATGTGAGATTGGAAGAGGGATTGGCTGGTAGAAAGTTCACCGGGCAGAAGGATCAGGAGGTGCATCGGTACTCAGAGAGTTAATGCAGCTGAAAATCTTACTGCATTAAAAATAGAAGTCTGACCTTCTTTTCTGCTTTTTCTTGGTGCTTGGTTTTTCTGGTTGTTCATTGACACATTGTGAATGAGGAAGTCCTGGTCAAAAGATGCTATCTGGTTGTGGAAGAAGAAAGAACTTGTTATCATAGAATTTGCAGTGCAGAAGGAGGCCATTCGGCCCATCGAGTCTGCACCGGCTCTTGGAAAGAGCACCCTACCCAAGGTCAACACCTCCACCCTATCCCCATAACCCAGTAACCCCACCCAACACTAAGGGCAATTTTGGACACTAAGGGCAATTTATCATGGCCAATCCACCTAACCTGCACATCTTTGGACTGTGGGGGGAAACTGGAGCACCCGGAGGAAACCCACGCAGACACAGGGAGGATGTGCAGACTCCACACAGACAGTGACCCAAGCTGGAGTCGAACCTGGGACCCTGCAGCTGTGAAGCAATTGTGCTAACCACAATGCTACCATGCTGCCCAGTATTATAATCCAGTATTCTCTTCAGAAATGCATAATGAGCAGCAAATGAGCGACAGACAGACAAACGCAACCCTAAATCCATTGTTGCAATGATCACAGGCGTGTGGAATGAATTAGCGTCTTTCAAAAACACATTTTATTGAGCTGGAGGTGCGATGGGTGGGTGGGTGTGAGGTGAATGGGCGTGGGTGGTGGGGGGAGGGGAATGGGCGTGGGTGATGGGAAAGGGGAATGGGCGTGGGTGGTGGGGGGAGGGGAATGGGCGTGGGTGATGGGAAAGGGGAATGGACGTGGGTGGTGGGGGAGGGGGATGGGGGTGGGTGGTGGGGGGAGGGGAATGGGGGTGGGTGGTGGGGGAGGGGAATGGGGGTGGATGGTGGGGGGAGGGGAATGGGGGTGGGTGGTGGGGGAGGGGAATGGGCGTGGGTGGTGGGGGAGGGGAATGGGGGTGGGTGGTGGGGGGAGGGGAATGGGCGTGGGTGGTGGGGGGAGGGGAATGGGTGTATGTGATGGGGAGGGGAATGGGCGTGGGTGGTGGGGGGAGGGGAATGGGTGTGGGTAGTGGGGGGAGGGGAATGGGGGTGTGGGTGGTGGAGGAATGGAATGGGGGTGGGTGGTTGGGGGAGGGGAATGGTGGTGGTGGAGGGGGATGGGGTGGGGGGAGGGGAATGGGCGTGGGTGGTGGGTGGAGTGGGATGGGTGTGGGTGGTGGGGGGAGGGGAATGGACATGGGTGACGGGGGAGGGGAATGGGCGTGGGTGGTGGGGGGAGGGGAATGGGCGTGGGTGGTGGGTGGAGTGGGATGGGTGTGGGTGGTGGGGGGAGGGGAATGGGCATGGGTGATGGGGAGGGGAATGGGCGTGGGTGGTGGGGAGAGGGGAATGGGTGTGGGTAGTGGGGGGAGGAGAATGGGGGTGGGTGGTGGGGGGAGGGGAATGGGCATGGGTGCTGGGGAGGGGAATGGGTGTGGGTGGTGGGGGGAGGGGAATGGGTGTGGGTGGTGGGGGTAGTGGAATGGGCGTGGGTGGTGGGGGGAGTGGAATGGGGGTGGGTGGAGGGGGATGGGAGACGCTGTTACGGGAATTGAACTGTGCTGCTGGCCTGCCTTCGTCTGCTTTAAAAGCCAACGATTTAGCCCAGTGTTCTAAACCAGCCTCTTGAGGTGTAGGTACACCTATTATGCTGTTAGGGAGGGAGTTCCAAAATTCTGCCCCTGTGACAGAGAAGGAACGGCCGATATATTTCCAAATCGGGTGATCAGTGACTTGGAGGGGAACCTCCAGGTGGTGGGGTTGTCAGGTATCTGGATTGATAATCAGGATTGATGGTTTTCGAAGGTGATTTCTAAGGAACCTTGGTGAGTTCCTGCAGTGCATCTTGTAGATGATACACACGGCTGCTACTGTGCATCGGTAATGGAGGGTTTGACTGTTTGAATGGGAGGGGGTGCAATCAAGCGGGGCTGCTTTGTCCTGGATGGCGTTGAGCTTCTTGAGTGTTGTTGGAGCTGCGCTCATCCAGGCAAGTGGAGAGTATTCCATCATGCTCCTGACTTGTGCCTTGTAGATGGTGGACAGGCTTTGGGGGGGGGCGGGGGGGGGGGGGGGGGGGGGGGGGGAGGGGGGGGGCAGGAAATGAGTTACTCACCACAGGATTCCTAGCCTTTGACCTGCCCTGGTAGCCCCAGTACCTCATTGTTCAACTAATTAATGCCTCTGGGTTCCATTCCTCAGGTATCACAGTCTCTGGCACCCTCTCTTAGATCACTCCTTCTTGTGTAAAAGGCCAGTTTAACACCTCCTCCCAGACTGCACCAAACTCCTCACCAATTTTCCAGAGTAAAGCATTCAGACTCACTGGACTCAGTCAAGGTGCATTAGCGTGCTATTCGCTTGTATGGAATCAGATTTAGCATTTCCTGGGTAAGGGACAATGGCACGTCTGCCCCGAAATCGGAAAGCTAAGGCCAGCGAGATGGCTGGTGAGGGCACAGCAATAATACATTGTGCAATACTGGTATGAGGTCCTGCTGAGGGACATTGTTGGGCAGAACTCAAGATGCCTTTCCCGGCTTCTAATGAAATGAAATGAAAATGAAAATCGCTTATTGTCACGAGTAGGCTTCAATGAAGTTACTGTGAAAAGCCCCCTAGTCGCCACATTCCGGCACCTGTCCGGGGAGGCTGGTACGGGAATGTCCGTGCTGTACCACAGCAGATGTGGGAGTGTTTGTTGGGACATTGATGAGGAAGTTTTATTCTGCATCCAAGTCGTGCTGTTCCAGCTCTGGGAGTGTTTGATGGGACATAAGAGCATCACACCAGAACGTGGGACAGGAGTGAGCCATTCAGCCCCTCGATCCCGCTCCGCCATTCAATACGATTGTAACTGATCCCTCTCAGTCTCAACTCCACTTTCCTACCCATTCTATAATAATAATAATCTTTATTGTCACAGGTAGGCTTACATTAACACTGCAATGAAGTTACTGTGAAAAGCCCCTAGTCGCCACATTCCAGCGCCTGTTCGGGTACACAGAGGGAGAATTCAGAATATCCAATTCACCTAACAGCACATCTTTCGGGACTTGTGGGAGGAAACCGGAGCACCCGGAGGAAACCCACACAGGCACGGGGAGAACGTGCAGACTCCGCACAGACAGTGACCCAAGCCGGGAATCGAACCTGGGAGCCTGGCGCTGTGAAGCACAAGTGCTAACCACTGTGCTACCGTGCCACCCAAAAAGAGCATAAGAACTGGGACCATGAGGAGAAAGTTTTATTCTGTATCCAAAGCTGTGCTGCACCAGCTCTGGGAGTGTTTGATGGGGGCACTGGAAGAGAACTGTTGCCTCAAGAGTTACAGAGTCTGATGAACATTCTGAGCTATGTATCAGAGGCTGATGCAACATCTATTCTCAACCAATGCTGTGGTTTGCTCCTCGGTTTTTACAGCCATTATATAAATACCTCTGCTGCCCCATATATATGGACTTCCCATTTGTTGTTCTTCGGAATAAGTTTGATTATACCTCACGTGAGTTTCACCGATAAATGAGGAAGTACTTTGAGCAACTTCTGTATTTTGGTGTTGAAAGACAAGCAACGAGCGAGGAAGTCTGAAGCGTTGGTGATGGATGTTCTCTGCATTTTGCTATCCGCAGCCCTGCTGCCAGTCACGGCGTGGGGTTACCGTAAGTGCTTTCTCATTCCTCTGCAAATTCATTTTGTTGGGTTACTCATCTGTGTTTCCAAACCCTGCCACGGTCCAATGTTATGTGCCTGGTCCTGCCTCACCCCACGGTTCTTAATGCTTTGCTTGCTGAATAAATCTGAAAACTGGACAAGGTTGCTTTACTGAAGGTACCGCAGCAATAACAGACCTCCACCTGGGGACACAGTGCGCAGAAGCTAGTAGGAACTTTCAGGATGTGAGTGGATACACATGGATACAGGTCTCAGAAAGACTCTCAACTTTGCTGTTAAAATGATGATGAGGTTAATGGTGCTCGCTGTTACTTGTGCACAAATGGTACAGCGACAAGAGACATGGTTAAAGGTGGCAATCCAAAACTTGCCAAGCTCCGTCTTGTTGCCTGGCTCGCTATCGGGGCTGGTTTAGCTCACTGGGCTAAATCGCTGGCTTTTAAAGCAGACCAAGCAGGCCAGCAGCACGGTTCGATTCCCGTACCAGCCTCCCCGGACAGGCGCCGGAATGTGGCGACTAGGGACTTTTCACAGTAACTTCATTGAAGCCTACTCGTGACAATAAGCGATTTTCATTTCATTCATGTGAGTTTTATTGAACAATGCAAAGTTGCTGAATTTATGTGGTAATCCATGTCACTCAGGGTATCCTTTCAACAATGCGATGCATGTTAATTGCTGCCAGTCAACCACCCTGGCGCTAAAATGGAATTCTTACTAGCGTGGAGTCTCGGGTTTTACTTGCCCATTTGAAAGAAAGCCAATATTTTGGTTACTTTTCATTTTTGTCTCTTTTTCTCTCGCAGTCCATTCTTCCTGTTTAGCACAGGGCTAAAATCGCTGGCTTTGAAAGCAGACCAAGCAGGCCAGCAGCACGGTTCAATTCCCGTACCAGCCTCCCCGAACAGGCGCCGGAATGTGGCGACTAGGGGCTTTTCACAGTAACTTAATTGAAGCCTACTCGTGACAATAAGCCATTTTTTTCTTTTTTCTTTTTTTTCTTTCTGTAATGAACTCCAATTGGCTTTATTGGGTGGCCAATTGGTGTATGAGCTCCCTCAATGATAGCTCATTGAGGGGGCCCATATAATCACCTGTGTAGGCTTTGTGAGCCAGTCTTTAGTTGACTGGACTGCTAGCAGCACTGTTTGTAGCTGCTCCTGTAATATCGTTATTGTAAATAAATATTGGTGTGGTGACGGAACTCCTGCCTCCCGTGGATTACTACACTTTCCCTCTCTGTTTCTCTTTTTGTAACTTTTTCGGCACTGAATTCACTCGCTTTTCTTGGGCAGCACGGTAGCACAGTGGTTAGCACTGTTGCTTCACAGCGCCAGGGTCCCTGGTTTGATTCACCCGGCTTGGATCACTGTGTGGAGTCTGCACGTTCTCCCCGTGTCTGAGCGGGT
This sequence comes from Scyliorhinus canicula, assembly GCF_902713615.1. NCBI lineage: Eukaryota > Metazoa > Chordata > Chondrichthyes > Carcharhiniformes > Scyliorhinidae > Scyliorhinus > Scyliorhinus canicula. The sequence continues at coordinate 192,295,389 of NC_052153.1, forward strand.
TTCCTCCGGGTGCTCCGGTTTCCTCCCACAAGTCCCGAAAGACGTGCTGTTAGGTGAATTGGACATTCTGAATTCTCCGTCTGTGTACCCGAACAGGCACCGGAGTGTGGTGACTAGGGGATTTTCACAGTAACTTCATTGCAGTGTTAATGTAAGCCGACTTGTGACACGAGTAAAGATTATTATTTTTATTTACCGCCTTGTTATTTATTTTGACCATACTTTATCTGATTGGTTTATTTGTCACTGTCACTGGGTCAAAATCCTGGAACTCCCTCCCTAACAGCACAGTGGGTGTACCTACACGGCAGGGTTCAAGAAGGCAGCTCACCACAACCTTCTCAAGGGCACGTTATCTGCTTTTGCTCAGGTCCCAGATGTCCCGTTCCCCTTCGACATGATCAGAATGTTTCAACAATAAGATGTAAATCTGCCGCAATAGATATAAATCCGTAAAGAAAAATCTAACGAGCAGCAGACAATGTTAAGTGTCCTGCTGCTTCAAATCACCGTTGCCCCCCCTCCCCCACCCATTCCCTGTCCCCTGTTGCCCTTTGACACACTGCTCCCCTTTGTTCTGTCATTTGCATATTCTAATCTCTTTCTGTACCACCATCAGTCCCTTCTTAGCCTTAAACACCTCCATTTACATTCCCTTTTGTAATTTATTACTCCCTTCCTCACGTTTATCCAGTTTCCCCAGAGCCTCTCTGCCCACTGCCTCAACCTCTCCATACGTTAGTGGGCTCCACATTCTCGCCACTCTCCAATGAAAGGAGCCTTGCCTATATCTGGGCAGCATGGTAGCCTTGTGGATCGCACAATCGCTTCACAGCTCCAGGGTCCCAGGTTCGATTCCGGCTTGGGTCACTGTCTGTGCGGAGTCTGCACGTCCTCCCCGTGTGTGCGTGGGTTTCCCCCGGGTGCTCCGGTTTCCTCCCACAGTCCAAAGATGTGCAGATTAGGTGGATTGGACATGATAAATTGCCCTTAGTGTCCAAAATTGCCCTTAGTGTTGGGTGGGGTTTCTGGGTTATGGGGATAGGGTGGAGGTGTTAACCTTGGGTAGGGTGCTCTTTCCAGAAGCCAATGTAGACTCGATGGGCCGAATGGCCTCCTTCTGCACAGTAAATTCTATGAAAGTTCATCGCGATTTACCGGTGACTAGATTATATTCATGGTTCCTGGTTTCTCTACCCTACCAAACACCTTCATAATTTTAAAGACCTCCATCCGATCATTCAAAGTGAAGTTGACGATTACTGTATTAGATCAGTCACCACCTCATTGAATGGCAGAGCAGGTTCGATAGGCCGAATGGCCTACTTCTGCTCCTGAGTCTTATGCTCATTCCTTCAGTCGTCTTTTCCCAAAGCGGACAGCTCCAATCTGTTCAATCTTTCCTCGTACTTTTACAACTCCTTTTTTTCTCTGTACTTACACTTTTTTAAATGAAAGAACATAGAACGCACAGCGCAAAAGGAGGCCATTCGGCCCATCGAGTCTGCACCGACCCACTTAAGCCCACACTTCCACCCTATCCCCGCTACACAACTTTGTAGCTTTGCCAAGATACTATCTTCATTCCCTCTGGCACATGGAACCATAGAAACACTGCGGTGCAGACGGAGACTATTCGGCCCATTGGGTCTGCACCCACCTTCTGAAAAGAGCAGCCTGCCTAGGCCCCCTCACCCATCCAGTACCTCCTCCCTGACTGCACCAAACTCCTTCACTCACCAAATTTCCAGAGTAAAGACTCACTGGACTCAGTCAAGGTGCATTAGCATGCTCTTTCCAGGAGCCGGTGCAGACTCGATGGGCCGAATGGCCTCCTTCTGCACTGTAAATTCTATAATTTGCTTGTATGAAATCAGATTTATCATATCCTGGGTAAGGGACAATGACGCGACTGCCCAAAATGGGAATGCTAAAGCCAGCGAGATGGCTGGTCAGGGCACAGAAATAAAACTTTGTGCAATACTGGTATGAGGTACTGTCGAGGTAGCGCTGCACTCATTCAGCCAAGTGGAGAGTATTCCATTGCACTCCTGACTTGTCCCTTGTAGGTGGTGGACAGGCTTTGGGAGGGGGTCAGGAGGTGAGTTACTCACCACAGGATTCCTAGCCTCTGACCTGCCATGGTAGCCACAGTATAAATATGGCTGGGTCCAGTTCAGTTTCTGATCAATGGTAACCCCCACGGTATGATTGTGGGGGATTCAGCAATGGTAATGCCATTGAATGTCGAGGGGCGATTGTTAGATCCTTTCTGATTGGAGATGGTCATTGCCTGGCACTTGTGTGGCACGAATGTAACTTGCCACCTGTCAGCCCCAAGCCTGGATATTGTCCAGGTCTTGCTGCATTTGGACACGGACTGCTTCATTATCTGAGGAGTCGCGAATGATGCTGAACATTGTGCAGTCATCAGCGAACCCCACTTCTGACTTTATCATGGAAAGGAGGTAATTGATGAAGCAACTGAAGATGGTTGGGCCGAGGGCACTACCCTGAGGAACTCCAGCAGTGATGTCCTGGAGTTGAGATGATTCACCTCCAACCACCACAACCATCTTCCTTTGCGCCAGGTATGACTCCAACCAGCAGAGTTTTCCCCCTGATTCCCATTGACTGCAGTTTAGCCCGGGCTCCTTGATGCTATACTCGATCAAATGCTGCCTTGATGTCAAGGGCAGTCACTCTCACCTCACCTTTGGCATTCAGCTCTTTTGTCCATGTTTGAACCAAGAGGTTTTTGGTCTCTGAGGGAATTAAGGGACAGTCTCCAGTAGTGCAGAACTAGAGAATTTCTGAAAAAAGAAGAGACAGGTAGAAGCTTTGTGTCGTGCACTCATCAGGACACTTTGCAATATCAGAGCAATACAATTCATACTGGATGAGAAGAGAATGCTAATAGGTTGACAAGTGGACTCTGATTGGTGGAGGTGTTGCCATGGAGAATGCACAAGCTGATGGTGACCGACAGTTAACTGCCAAGCTTTGTTTGAAATTTAAACCAGACTGCTTGACCCTGCTTGGTCAAGGCATTACCCTGAGGTATGACCCAGAGAATGGCTGTCACTCATTTTGTTCGGCTGAAACAGGCGCAATGTGTGTACATGCTCTTTCTGTCTGCACAGAACAGGACCCTGTGTATTAATACGTGTAGCTTCCAGTACACACACATGCGCCACACAGCCAGCCCAACTGACAATCTTAAAGCAGTTGTCAGCTTATTTCAAAGCACACTGAGGCTTCTTTAGCAAATGTTGTCGAATCGCAGAATCACACCTCAGAGAGGACAGTGTGTTTTAAATTTGTGTATGGCCTCTTACCTTGTGTCATGAATCTGCCAGGGGACCGCAGTAGGCAGTATTCAAAAGGCCTCAATTGGTATGCGGCAGTTTTGATGATCAAGTAGGAATGGCTCATGGAAGAGAAACAGCTTATAGACGATTGGGAAGGTCCATATGATATACAAATGTTATTGTATAGAGTCAAGGAGGCTGATTGGGGCAGAAAGCTGAAGACACGGAAGGCATAATCAAAGAAAAACAAAGGTATATTGTCCAACCTGGAGAAGCCAGGAGAGGCAGTTACCATCCAGTAGTCTCAGAAAGCGGACAGGCCAGATTCCAGTCACCAAGCCTGAAGGCCATGTTTACAGAAAACAAGCTTCTAAGTCTTAGAGCCAAGGCAGTGCAGAAAACCTTCGTAACAGCAGTTTTAAAATACCTTCGCTGGACCAGGAAAAAGGCGGTTCACACATTTGAGTACCATCCCTATGTTGTGTGGTAACTATAGATGGTTATTCCATTTGGAAGTTGTTTCGGGATCAGGCACAGTCTTACAGAGTTTTGTTGTCATAGATATAAGATCATAAGATATAGGAGCAGAATTAGGCCACTCGACCCATCAAGTCTGCTCCGCCATTTAATCAGGGCTCATATTTTTCTCATCCCCATTTTCCTGCCTTCTCCCCATAACCCCTGACGCCCTTATTAATCAAAAACCTATCTATCTTTGTCTTAAACACACTCAGTGAATTGGCCTCCACAGCCTTCTGCGATAAAGAATTCCACAGATTCATCACCCTCTGGCTGAAAAAATTCCTCCCCATCTCTGTTTTAAAGGATTGTCCCTTTAGTCTGAGATGGTGTCCTCTGGTTTTAGTTTTTCCTACAAGTAGAAACATCCTCTCCACGTCCACTCTATCCAGGCCTCGCAGTATCCTATAAGTTTCAATAAGATCCCCTCTCATCTTTCTAAACTCCAACGAGTACAGACCCAGAATCCTGAACCGTTCCTCATATGACAATCTATTCATTCTAGGAATCAGTCTTGTGAACCTCCTCTGGATCCTTTCCAAGGCCAGCACATCCTTCCTTAGATACAGGGCCCAAAACTGCTCACAATACTCCAAATGGGGTCTGATCAGAGTCTTATACAGCCTCAGAAGTACATCTCTGTGTGGTAATACGACTGTATATATATGTGTGTGCCTCTATTAGGGGATGTACAATAGTACCTGCTATTACAGGTTTGTTGGTAAGCTCCTGCATAGTTTGTCGGTAAGCCCCTGCCGGCTAGCTCCGCCCACAGGGAGCAGTATAAATATCCATGAGGTCTCCTGAGCTGCCATTTTACAGCTCCACTTGAGGGAATAACATCTCACGGTAATAAAGTCTCTTTTGTACCGTTTTGTGTTTCTGTGTGCAATTGTTAGCGCATCACCCTGGTCTTGTATTCTGGCCCTCACGACGTGAATATGTGTGTTTAGTAATTCGTACACCTTAATTGAGTGAGGCTAGAGTCGTCCAGTTTGTGTGTTTGTCTTTTCTTTATTTTAATAAATAGTCTTTAGTAATTGTAACTCGACGACTGGGCTGTTTATTCTCACTGGGATTCCATTTGTCTTCGCACACCAAAGCAAAACTATACCCTCGGACGAAACGGTGTTCCAAGTTGGTATACCCTCCCAAATAACATCAGCTCATGCCCGGGGACTTAAAAAGTCTTAATTCCTTGGGTGTAGGGAATTTGTGACTTTTGAACATAATGAGCGTGAGATCAAGTGGAGCTGAGTAAGAAGGTGTTACATTGAGGGCAGCACAGTGGCACAGTGGTTAGCATTGCTGCCTCATGGTGCCGAGGTCCCAGGTTCGATCCCGGCTCTGGGTGCCTGTCAACGTGGAGTTTGCACATTCTCCCCGTGTCTGCATAGGTTTCACCCCCACAACCCAAAGATGTGCAGGGTAGTTGGATTGGACATGCTAAATTGCCCCTTAATTGGAAAAAATGAATTGGGTGCTCTAAATTTTTTTTTAAAAAGAACGTGTTATATTAAAGTAAGAAAGTTGCAGAAAATGGCTCTTGATCGAGCTCTGCCTTATCTGGATGTAAGCAACCTAACCGCAGCAAGTTTGAAAGTGTGCCAAAGACCAAATTATTGTAACTGGCAGATAAATTGGAAGTAGCCTTATCTACGGGAGCTAAGAAAGCTGAGATCATCGCAGGAGTAGCAACACAGTTAAAGACACTGGAGAGGCCAGCAGTGCCAAAGATTTCGAGAAGTGGGGACTTTGAATTAGCTAAGCTTCAATAACAAAGAGACGTAGAAATGAAGAAGTTAGAAATGCAGGAAAAGGAGAGGGAGAGAGAGCGTTTGAATGAGAACGGGGAGAGGGGGCGTTCGAAAGGGAAATGGAGAAAGCTGCAGGGAAGGAAAGAGAGAGACATCCATCTTCGCACTTTGTGTGTACAGGCTCTCCCGAAGTTCGACGCGAGAGGTGCCAGGCCATTTTTTTGTGCTTTTGAGAAAATGGCTGAACAGTTGAGATTGTCACAAGATTGTTGGACCCGACTCTTATAGGCGAAACTTGTGGGTAAAGCTGGTAAAGTCTTTGCTTCTTTATCAGAGGAAGGGTCTGGAGACTAACAGATAGCGATGAAAGCTACATTGGGGGGCATTGGAGCTGGATCCAGAGGCATAAAAAGAGAAACATTGAGCTAAAGGAAAACAGGCTGAAATTACATACCTAGAGTTCAAAGGGATTAAGCAAAGTCATTTTGATAGGTGGGTAAGGGCCTTGAAAATGGGAGAATCCCATTTAGCCCTTGGAGAGATAATTCTGTTGGAGGAATTTAAAGATTCGTTACCTACTATGATTAGAATTCATGTTGAGCATCAGAAAGTTAGAACTGCCAGACACGCCACAGAGCCTGCGGACGACTCTGAACAGACTCAGTCCACAGGCACCACAGTCGGGGGAGGGCCAATCCCGCGGGCAGGGTGGGACATTATTCAGGGCTGGGGGCACTATGGGAGGGTGGTCCAGGGCGCACGAGCCGGTCGAAGGGGGGGACTATTTCGCGGGCGGGGTCCGCAAGTGGCCAGCGCTATGTAAAACGCCACCGTTGTCACGTCGGTGTGGGGACATAGCCACAGAAAATGAGGATCCAGTCCCATAGGTCAAAGGGACTCGGTTCATATTCCACGTTTGGACCAGGGCGTCGATAGTGTTGGACGGTCCCGATTCAACATCCACCTCGCTGAATGAAGGACCCCCCCCCCCCCGCCCCCCCCGAGGACTTGCCAATCCAAACTTAACGTGTTCAGGATGAAGAGCGTCCCCTGCAACCCCACAATCCAAAGATGTGCAGGTTAGGTGGATTGGCCATGATAAATTGCCCTTAGTGTCCAAAATTGCCCTTAGTGTTGGGTGGGGTTACTGGGTTATGGGGATAGGGTGGAGATGTTGACCTTGGGTAGGGTGCTCTTTCCAGGAGCTGGTGCAGACTCGATGGGCCGAATGGCCTCCTTCTGCACTGTAAATTCTATGATAATCTATGATTAATCTAGGACAAAGGTTCGGCACAACATCGTGGGCCGAAGGGCCTGTTCTGTGCTGTATTTTTCTATGTTCTAACTGTTCAAAGGCTCACAAGCCGAATATTGTGTTCAATTCTGGTCGCCACACTACCAGAAGGATGTTTATGCTTTGGAGAGGGTACAGAAGCAGTTTACGAAGATGTTGCCTGGTGTTGCTCGTTCTGGGTGAGTGTGCTTAACACTCAATTTGGTTCTGTTTCTTTACTTAGCTCTGGAGTCGCCAGGTATCGTTAAGATACCGCCACAAGTTTCAAGGTGAAGTTCAAAGCAATAAAACCATACACCAATTAGTAAGTTCAAACAACTGAGTTTATTATACTACAATTATAAAACTACCCATGCACACGCTAAAAGGATTAAACTATTCCTACCGCTAAATAAACTAATACTTATCTTGAAGGAACTGCCGGGTCAGGGAACAAGGCCTCTTGCTCTGTTCTGGTCTGCAGACTTCAGGTTGGTATAAGTTAAAAGGGGTCAGGAGTGTCTATATCTGGTAGCGATCATTGTGAGACACTTACTTGCTGGCGGCTGCTGTCCCAAACCTCTCCTCTCTCTCGGCAAAGGTCTTCTTGGCAAAAGCTGGTCGAGGTGCTGGTCCACAGGGGAGGGCTGGTCAAGGACAGAGGAGGGCTGGACGAGAAGACTGAACCATGTGTGGGACCTGTCTTTTATAGGTCCCAGGGATCCGTGCCCCTTTGGGCGGACTCCCTTACCTGCTTGGAATCGATTGGGTCTCTTCCCAATCGATATGTTTGAATCCCCCCAATACTGAGGCTGTTCCTTGGCTACTGGGCGGGCTCTCAGGCTCTTTGTTTTTGAACCACGCTGGTGCCGGGGTGTCTGGTTTCCCATACACTGTTGCAATCACTTCCCCATTTGTGTCCATTGTCTCTGGAATCGTTCCATTAATATGCTAACTATCCCGGAGATTGTCTCATTAGTATGCGGAATGTTCGTTTCGGTGCTGTCTGCTCTCTTAGCAGACAGAATCCACACCTGCTTGGTGCAGCCTGCTGGCGCTGCAAACATTGTCCATTTTATCCTATATGCTTTGCGTTCCTCCATTTTGTATTTCGGGAATGGCCACCTTCGGTGGCTGCACTGGTATGGAGGGCATTAGCTATGAGGAGAGGTTAAATAAACTCGGTCTGTTCTCACTGGAACGATGGAGGTTGAGAGGCAGCCTGATAGAGGTCTGCAAGATGCTCTTTCCTAGGGCAGGAGAGTCAAGTACTAGGGGACATAGGTTTAAAATGCGTGGGGAAAAGTTCAGAACAGATGCGCGAGGCACGATTTTTACACAGAGGGTGGTAAATATATGGAACGCGCTGCCTGGGGAGGGGGTGGGAGCAGGTACGATAGCGGCATTTAACGGACATCTAGACAAATATATGAATAGGGTGAGAATGGAAGGATACGAAGTCCGCAAGGGCAGACGGTTTTAGTTAAGCAGGTACCATGGTCGGCGCAGGCTTGGAGGGCCGAAGGGCCTGTTCCTGCGCTGTATTGTTCTTTGATCTTTGATTCAAGGCCGGAATCACTGTGCCAGTACAGTGATGAGTTAGTGCTGTTCAGCCAGAAGTGGGAAGAGCACCTACATCACATAAAGGAAATGTTTGACCATTGCGACAAAGCCAATCTTGTGAAGACCGGAGTGAAAAGCGTATTTGCAAAGGTCCAGACTTTCACATCTGGAGCACACAGTTTGACAAATGGCACCAAGCGATGCCAAACGAGCGGCCATGTGGGACTTCCTGCAACCCAGCACCAGAATAGAGACTTTAAACCTGGTACTGGTATTGCAACATTCCGAAGTTTATGTTGCCAGGAACCCAGCAGAGACAATCACAAATACAGACCAGAACCCTTTCAAAACTTCTGGAGAAATGTCAAGATCAGATCATTTGGTTATTCCGATGAATTTCGCTTGTAACTGTGTCTCCTGAGGTTGGGAGAGAAAACATTATTGCGGACTCCTAATGCCAAGTACAAAATAAACTTTTGGCAACAATGGGAAACTTTCTGGAGCGTTTTTCTCTGTTAATGCTTTTGAATGTTGGACTATTTAGTCAGCTGGAACTAAAAAGGAAAGGGTTGAGAAATCAAACGTCTCTCAAATTAAGACATTTCATTTTTAAAAAGGGGATCATGTCATGATTCTGTCTGGAGACAGCAATGGACAGTATTCAAAGTGCCTCAATGGGTCTGCCTCTCTTCCTGTAACATGTTTAGATAATCAAGTGTGAATAGCATCTGAAGGAGGAACAGATTATAGACAATTGGGAAGGGCCCTAAAATAAGAGTAAGAGTAGGGGCCAGTCAAGGACAGTAGTGGGAAGTTGTGCGTGGAATCTGAGGAGATAGGAGAGGTTCTAAATGATTATTTTTCGTCTGTATTCACACAGGAAAAAGACAAAGTTGTCAAGGAGAATACGGAGATACAGGCTACTAGACTAGAAGGGCTTGAGGTTCATAAGGAGGAGGTGTTAGCCATTCTGGAAAGTGTGAAAATAGATAAGTCCCCTGGGCCAGATGAGATTTATCCTAGGATTTATCGGCAGCACGGTAGCATGGTGGTTAGCATAAATGCTTCACAGCTCCAGGGTCCCAGGTTCGATTCCCGGCTGGGTCACTGTCTGTGCGGAGTCTGCACGTCCTCCCCGTGTGTGCGTGGGTTTCCTCCGGGTGCTCCGGTTTCCCCCCACAGTCCAAAGATGTGCAGGTTAGGTGGATTGGCCATGCTAAATTGCCCGTAGTGTCCTAAAAAAAATAAGGTTAAGGGGGGGTTGTTGGGTTACGGGTATAGGGTGGATACGTGGGTTTGAGTAGGGTGATCATTGCTCGGCACAACATCGAGGGCTGAAGGGCCTGTTCTGTGCTGTACTGTTCTATGTTCTATGTTCTATGATTCTCTGGGAAGCTAGGCAGGAGATTGCTGAGCCTTTGGCTTTGATCTTTAAGTCATCTTTGTCTACAGGAATAGTGCCAGAGGACTGGAGGATAGCAAATGTTGCCCCCTTGTACAAGAAGGGGAATAGAGATAACCCCGGTAACTATAGACCAGTGAGCCTTACTTCTGTTGTGGGAAATGTCTTGGAAAGGTTTATAAGAGATAGGATGCATAATCATCTGGAAAGGAATAATTTGATTAGAGATAGTCAACATGGTTTTTTGAAGGGTAGGTCGTGCCTCACAAACCTCATTGAGTTCTTCGAGAAGGTGACCAAACAGGTGGATGAGGGTAAAGCAGTTGATGTGGTGTATATGGATTTCAGTAAAGTGTTTGATAAGGTTCCCCACGGTAGGCTATTGCAGAAAATACAGAGGCATGGGATTCAGGGTGATTTAGCAGTTTGGATCAGAAATTGGCTAGCTGATAGAAGACAAAGTAGTGGTTGATGGGAAATGCTCTGACTGGTATCCAGTTACTAGTGGTGTGTCACAAGGATCTGTTTTGGGGCCGCTGCTGTTTGTCATTTTTATAAATGATCTGGAGGAGGGCGTAGAAGGATAGGTGAGTAAATTTGCAGATGACTCTAAAGTCGGTGGAGTTGTGGACAGTGCAGAAGGATGTTACAAGTTGCAGAGGGACATAGATAAGCTGCAGAGCTGGGCTGACAGGTGGCAAATGGAGTTTAATGCAGAAAAGTGTGAGGTGATTCATTTTGGAAGGAATAACAGGAAGACAGAGTACTGGGCTAATGGTAAGATTCTTGGTAGTGTGGACAAGCAGAGAGATCTCAGTGTCCATGTCCATAGATCCCTGAAAGTTGCCACCCAGGTTGAGAGGGTTGTTAAGAAGGCGTCCGGTGTGTTAGCTTTTATTGGTAGAGGAATTGAGTTTCGGAGCCATGAGGTCATGTTGCAGTTGTACAAAACTGTGGTGAGGCCGCATTTGGAGTATTGTGTGCAGTTCTGGTCGCCACATTATAGGAAGGATGTGGAAGCATTGGAAAGGGTACAGAGGAGATTTACAAGAATGTTGCCTGGTATGGAGGGAAGATCTTATGAGGAAAGGCTGAAGGACTTGAGGCTGTTTTCGTTAGAGAGAAGAAGGTTAAGAAGTGACTTAATTGAGGCATACAAGATGATCAGAGGATTAGATAGGGTGGAAATCGAGAGCCTTTTTCCTCGGATGGTGATGTCGAGCACGAGGGGACATAGCTTTAAATTGAGGGGAGATAGATATAGGACAGATGTCAGAGGTAGGTTCTTTACTCAGAGAGTAGTAAGGGCGTGGAATGCCCTGCCTGCAACAGTAGTGGACTCGCCAACACTAAACGCATTCAAATGGTCATTGGATAGACATATGGACGATAAGGGAATAGTGTAGAGGGACTTTAGAGGGGTTTCACAGGTCGGCGTAACATCGAGGGCCGAAGGGTTGGTACTGCGCTTTAATGTTCTATATAGGGGCTGTTTTTGCACAGTGGACTAAACAGCTGGTTTGTAATGCAGAACAAGGCCAGCAGCAGTGGGTTCAATTCCTGTACCAGCCTCCCTGGATAGACGCCGGAATGTGGCAACTCAGGGCTTTTCACAGTACTTCATTGAAGCCCACTTGTGACAATAAGCTATTATTATATACATATCCTTTTTATTATCTTTTTTCAATTAAGGGGCAAATTAACGTGGCCAATCCACCTACCCTCCACAAAGCTCGGTTTGGGGGTGACCCACGCAGACACGGGGGGAATGTACAAACTCCACACAGACAGTGACCCGGTGCCGGGATCGAACCTGAGACCTTGGCGCCGTGAGGCAGCAGTGCTATCTGTGTCATTGTGCCACTCATGATATACATCTGTTAATCATAGAATCCCTACAGTGCAGAAGGAGGCCATTCAACCCATCGAGTCTACACTGACCCTCCGAGAGAGCACCCTACCTAGGCCCACTCATCTGCCTCATCTCTGTAAACCAGTAACCCCACCTAACCTATAGACACTAAAGGGCAATTGATCATAACCTGCACACCTTTGGACTGTGGGAGGAAACCAGAGCACCCGGACATAACCTATGCAGACACGGGGAGAACGTGCAGACACCACACAGTTGCGCAAGGTTGGAATTGAACTCAGCTCCCTAGTGAGTCAACAGTACTCACTGTGCCACTGTGCTGATCCTTACTGTATATTCAAGGACGTTGATGGGGGCAGACAACTGAATACATGGAAGGCACAATCATAGAACATCAAAGGTATAATTACCCAGACCCTGAGAAACCAGGAGAGGCAATTACCATTTAGCAGTCTCAGAAAGTGGAGAGACCAGTTTCCAGCCACAAAGCCAAGTTTACAGCAAAAATGCGTATTGGAGCCAAGGCAGTGCAGAAAACCCTCGGAGAGCAGTTTAAAAAAATCTTTGCTGGGCCAGGGAAAAGATGGTTCCTAGACCCCTGTATTGCTTTTTTAATAGTTCATGCATGGGACGTGGGTGTTGCAGCATTAATTACCCATCCCCAATTGCCCTTGAGGGGGAACTTCAGAGTCAACCACATTGCTGTCGGTCTGGAGTCACATGTAGGCCAGACTTGGTAAGGACATTAGTGAACCAGATAAGTTTTTACAACAATGACAATGGTTTCATGGTCATCATTCGACTTTTAATTCAAGATTTTTATTGTATTCAAATTTCACCACCTGCAGTGGCAGGATTTGAACCTGGGACCCCAGAAGCATGACTCTGGGTCTCTGGTTTACTGTCCAATGACAATACCACTACACCACTGCCGCCTCCCCAGTAACTGTCGATGATTATTCCATTTGGATGTTGTTTGGGGAACAGGGGAAGTCTTACACAGTTCTGGTATCACAGTTATATTGTGTAACAAGGGGTGCGTTCTATGTAAACCGAGTGTGTGTAGTAATTCATATACCTTAATTGTGTGAGAGTAGAATAGATCTTTTTGTGTATTTGTCTTTTAATAATAAATAGTCTTTAATAATTGCTCCACGACGACTGGGCTGTTTATTCTCACTGAGGTTTCACTCGTTTCCACTCACCAAAACCAAATAAACTATACACCCCCACGAACCGGTGTTCCAAGTTCAGATACCCTCACAGATAACATCAGGGTGCTTCAGGACATAAGGCCATAAGACATAGCAGCAGAATTAGGCCACTCGGCCCATTGAGCCGCTCTGCCACTCAATCACGGCTGATACTTTTCTCATCCCCATTCTCCTGCTTTCTCCCCATAACCCCTGATCCACTTATTAATCAAGAACCTATCTATCTCTGCCTTAAAGCACTCAGTGATTTGGTCTCCACAGCCTTCTGCGGCAAAGAGTTCCACAGATTCACCACTCTCTGGCTGACGAAATGAAATGAAATGAAAATCGCTTATTGTCACAAGTAGGCTTCAAATTAAGTTACTGTGAAAAGCACCTAGTCGCCACATTCCGGCGCCTGTTCAGGGAGGCTGGTACAGGAATTGAACCGTGCTGCTGGCCTGCCTTGGTCTGATTTAAAAGCCAGCTCTTTTAGTCCAGCGTGCTAAACCAGCCCCTATTCCTCCTCATTTCTGTTTTAAAGGATCATCCCTTTATTTTTATATATCATCTTTATTGTCACAAGTAGGCTTTCACTTCAATGAAATTACTGTGAAAAGCCCCTAGTCACCACATTCCAGCGCCTGTTCAGGTACACAGAGGGAGAATTCAGTATGTCCAAATTACCTAACAGCACGTCTTTCAGGACTTGTCGGAGGAAACCGGAGCACCCGGAGGAAACCCACACAGACACAGGGAGAATGTGCAGACTCAGCACTGACAGTGATCCAGCCTTGAATCGAACCTGGGACCCTGGCGCTATGAAGCCACAGTGCTAACCACTGTGCAACCGTGCTGCCCCTTTAGTTTAAGATTGTGCCCTCTGGTTCTAACTTTTCCTACCAGTAGAAATATCCTCTCCACGTTCATTTTATCCAGGGCTCACGGTATCCTGTAAGTTTCAATAAGATCCCCCCTCATCCTTCTCAACTCCAATGAGTACAGACCCAGAGTCCTCAACCGTTCCTCATATGACAAGCTCTTCATTCCGGGGATCATTCTAGTGAACCTCCTCTGGACCCTTTCCAAGGCCAGCACATCCTTCCTTAGATACCAGGCCCAAAACTGCTCACAATCCTCCAAATGGGGTCTGACCAGAGCCTTTTACAGCCTCAGAAGTACATCCCTGGTCTTGTATTCTAGCCCTCTTGACATGAATTTGAATTTGTTTATTGTCACATGTACTGAGGTACAGTGAAAAGTATTTTTCTGCGAGCAGCTCAAACAGATCATTTAACAAAGAAAACAAAATAAAAGTAAAAGAAAATACATAAAAGGGCAACACAAGGTCCACAATGTAAATACATAAACACCAGCATCGGATGAAACATACAGGGTGGAGTATTAATCAGGTCAGTTCATAAGAGGGTCATTTAGGAGTCTGGTAACAGCGGGGAAGAAGCTGTTTTTGAGTCTGTTCGTGCGTGTTCTCAGACTTCTGTATCTCCTGCCCGATGGTAGAAGTTGGAAGTGTGAGTAAGCCGGGTGGGAGGGGGCTTTGATTATGCTGCCTGCTTTCCCCCGGCAGCGGGAGGTGTAGATGGAGTCAATGGATGGGAGGCAGGTTCGTGTGATGGGCTGGGCTGTGTTCACGACTCTCTGAAGGTGTCTTGGGCCGAGCAGTTGCTATACCAGGCTGTGATGCAGCCCGATAGGATGCTTTCTATGGTGCATCTGTAAAAGACGGTAAGAGTCAGTGCGGACATGCCGAATTTCCTTAGTTTCCTGAGGAAATATAAGCGATGTTGTGCTTGAATGATAGCATTGCATTTGCCTTCCTAACTGCCAACTGAACCTGAACCTTAAGAGAATCATGAACAAGGACTCCCAAGTCCCTCTGTGCTTCTGATTTCCTAAGCATTTCCCCATTTAGAAAATAGTCAATGCCTGTATTCCTCCTTCCAAAGTGCATAACCTCACACTTTTCCACATTGTATTCCATCTGCCATTTCATTGCCCACTCTCCTCGCCCGTCCAAGTCCTTCCTCAATACTACCTGTCCCTCTACAGATCTTTGTGTCATCTGCAAACTTAGCAACAGTCCTTCCTCAATACTACCTGTCCCTCTACAGATCTTTGTGTCATCTGCAAACTTAGCAACAGTGCCTTCAGTTCCTTCTTCCAGATCATTAATGTATTTTGTGAAAAGTTGTGGTCCCAGCACCGACCCCGGAGGCACACCACTAGTCACCGGCTGCCATCCTGAAAAAGACCCCTTTATCCCCACTCTCTGCCTTCTGCCAGTCAGCCAATCCTCTATCAATGCCAGGATCTTACCCTTAACACCATGGGCTCTTAACTTATTTAACAGTCTCCTATGCGGCACCTTGTCAAAGGCCTTCTGGAAATCTAAATAAATCACATCCACTGGTTCTCCTTTGTCTAACTTGCTTGTTACCTCCTCAAAGAACTCTAACAGATTTGTCAGACACGACCTCCCTTTGACAAAGCCGTGCTGGCTCAGTCCTATTTTACCATGCACTTCCAAGTACTCCGTGATCTCATCTTTAATAATGGACTCTAAAATCTTACCAATGACCAAAGTCAGGCTAACCGGCCTATAATTTCCGTCTTCTGCCACCCTCCCTTCTTTTTTTCAAATAAATTTAGAGCACCCAATAATTGTTTTTCCAATTGAGGGGCAATTTAGCGTGGCCAATCTGCCTAAATTGCACATCTTTGGGTTGTGGGGGTGAAACCCACGCAGAAACAGGGAGAAGGAGGTGCGAACTCCATATGGACAGTGACCCAGAGCCGGGACCGAATCTGGGTCCACAGCGGAAGTGCTAACCATTGCGCTACTGTGCCACCCTACCCCCCTCCCTTCTTAAGCAGCGGTGTTACATTAGCCTCTTTGCAGTCCTCTGGGACCCTCCCTGCCTCCAGTGATTCCTGAACGATCACTACCAACGACTCCACAATCTCCTCAGCTATCTCCTCCAGATTCCTGGGGTGTAGTTCATCCGGTCCTGGTGTTTTATCCACCTTCATACCTTTCAGTTTCCCCTGAACCTTCTCCTTAGCGATGGCCACTATACTTGTCAGCTGCGAACAGCGGAAGGGACACGCTGTTTGATAGAAGCCAGCGGTCTTTGGGCTGTGCAGCCTACAGACTGAGCATCACGCTGGCACTGAAATTCATACATCGCTCAGTTGTACGGTAAGCAGAACGTTTAACGGCTGCACCCTTCACGCCGAATACCACTCGTGTTGCTACTTCCCCACTCCAGCGTGACACCGCCAGCCGCGCCTCACCTCACCTGCTGCTCAAACGTTTGAGATACTTTGCCCATCCAGGGTAATCTGGGCAAGACTGGGCACATTTTGGAGATGAACGTGACAGACTTGGGCCGGCCTTGAGTTTGCGTGATATACAGATCTTATCAGAGTAACCATTTTTAATAACCCGCCAGGGCCATACAGTCGAGGTGGGGGGTGATTGTTTTCTTGTGCTCCTTGAGGAGTACGGGCTCCCCAGCTAGGGGCGGGGTATCTTACTCTTACTTGTATAAAAGGCCACCCACTGTTGAGAGTGAGAGTATCTGGTGAGGTGTTACCAGTACTCATTGCAGTACCGGTATGTGCTTTGTTTGCTTCGTTTGGCCCCTTGTTCCGCACTGTAACCAATCACTGTTTGTCGATGGAGCATTTGTCAATGTTCCCTGTTGATTATTCTTCTGTCTACTATGTACGTATTGTGTATGTTCCCTCAGCCGCAGAAAGATACTTTTCACTGTACTTCGGTACATGTGACAATAAATCAAATCAAATCATGTATATAATTGTAAAATAAATGTCATTTACTTTTGCTTACGTTGGACTCCACAAGCGTTATTAAACTGGAAACGAGAGTAAACCTGGAGTTGTTGACGGGCAAGCTCTGCAGTTTAGCCACCTCCCCACGTTGAATTATTTTCTTCTGGACATTGCTGTGAAGCTGGGGGAGTGACGATGCCTCTGTTTGGGTGCCTTTGATCCCGGTGTGGAAACCTGGAATCAGTACGCAGAGCGAATCCACTACTTCTTCACAGGCAATAATATCAGAGGAAACAAGGGCTGGGATTCAAACTTGGTCCTCAGCGGCGTAGTCCCAGTGCTAACCACTGCGCCACGGGCCACCTTAGAGACCGAGCTTGACGGTTGGAAAGTTTGGGAATCATCCGGTCGGTGTGTTTCACTGACTGGGCGACGCCAGTGGTTCCAGTACTGAAGCCGGATCGGACAGTTCGCCTTTGTGGCGATTATAAGCTAACAGTGAACACGGCTTCTTTTTAATGGGCAGCACGGTAGCATTGTGGATAGCAAAATCGCTTCACAGCTCCAGGGTCCCAGGTTTGATTCCCGGCTTGGGTCACTGTCTGTGTAGAGTCTGCACATCCTCCCCGTGTGTGCGTGGGTTTCCTCCGGGTGCTCCGGTTTCCTCTCACAGTCCAAAGATGTGCAGGTTAGGTGGATTGGCCATGATAAATTGCCCTTAGTGTCCAAAATTGCCCTTAGTGTTGGTTGGGGTTACTGGGTTATGGGGATAGGGTGGAGGTGTTAACCTTGGGTAGGGTGCTCTTTCCAAGAGCCGGGGCAGACTCGATGGGCTGAATGGCCTCCTTCTGCACTGTAAATTCTATGATTGTTAGACCATTACCCACTGCCCAGGATAGAGGATCCACATGCCACATTGGCTGGTGGATCGACCTTTACAAAACACAACATGAGTAACGCTTATTTTCAGCTAGGTTTGATAAGGACTCGGGGAAGTATGTGACTATCAACACACACAAGGCTCTGTACGAATTGAAGGCATTTTAAATATACACATAATCATAAAAATACAGAAGCCAACCGTAGCAACAGGTAACAAAACGCGGCTTCTGTTTGGCGTGTCCCCGGCGTATGGTGTGTTTCAATATGTGCAAAAGCCAAAACCTCATGCAATCTAAATTGTTGTTTGCCCCTTATATTGCCATTCTTGTCAAGTTCCCTGATGAGTTCAAGACAAAAGACTTCGACATGCCTCTTTTTACAGTGATTAAGATGCTGCAAAGTCATGGTGAAAGAGGAAGTAATTGACTCAGTGAGACTGTTAAAGTGGAGGGATTAGAAAGGCTGGCCGTAATGTTGCGGGGAGGGGGGAGCTCCGCTAATCACGGTTCATATGTTTTGGTCCTGTCCAAAGCTGGAGGATTACTGGAAGGAGGTTTTTAGGGTAATTTCTAAAGTGGTGCATGTGAAACTGGACCCGGGCCCCCGGGAGGCCATATTCGGGGTGTTGGACCAGCCGGTGTTGGAAACGGGTGCGGAGGCAGATGTTGTAGCCTTCGTCTCGTTGATCGCCCGAAGGCGGATCCTGATGAGAGTGGGGGGAGGCAGCCTCTCCACCCTGTGCCCTGGCGTGGCGGGGGGACCTGCTGGAATTCTTAACGCTTGAAGAGGTCAAATTTGAACTGAGGGGAAGCTCGGAGGGGTTCTACAATTCATGGGCGTCATTCATTAGGCACTTTCAAGAGCTGGATCACATCGAACATTGGTTGGGCCGGGTGGGTGGGAGGGTTGGGGGGAGGTGGGGGGCGTGCTGTAAGTGTTAATGGTGACTTTGGGTGATTCCTGATTCCTTTTTGTCTTTTGTTTGTGTGAACATGCGGGCTAATGTTTGGGGTTTGGTGGGAGGATGGGATCGTTGTTATTGATATGGGAATTGATATATTTGTTACTGATTATTGTTTATTGTTGGTGGGTGTAAATTTGGGAGAAAATGTGAAAAAGGAGGAGAATAAAAAATATTAAAAAAAAAAAAAGAAAGGCTGGCCATACTTAAGATCGATATGTCACTGGGACTGGATCAAATACATCCAAGGATACTGAGGTTTAATTTTCACAGGAGTCCCGAGAAGGCTTAAACAATCAGGTTTATTGTGTCAAAGGAAAACAAGGCCGCAACGCAGCGTGCAGTACACCAGACTCAGCTGGCATCATCCGGAGATGCTGCTTCCGATCCTGGCCAGCTTTTACCGCCCGTTCATCGATGCCCAGTTGTTAGGCCTCAGCCCCTCAGTGGGGGGCCTCCTATTCCATGCCTTCCCCGTGGGTCTTGTGAGGGTTATTACATGAGGAAAGTAAGGGTGGGGATGGCGGAGGAACTGGCCAACATTTTCCAATCCTCCATTGACACACGGGGTGGTGCCAAGTAGAGTTGCAAATGTTCAAAAAGGGATGTAACGATAAGCCCAACAATTTCGGGCCAGTCGATCCTGAGCTTCCAGGTCGAACAGAAGAACGCAGAGTTATTGCGATAAAAGAGAAAATGATGTTGACCGATTGGCAACTTGACTCTGATTGGCTGAGGCTTTGCCACGGAGAGAGCAATAGAGGCTCCTGAATCTCCAGGCAGTTTGTAGCCCCTCCACTCCCTCCGCTGCTGTGCACAACGCCAGCTGTACCATCCACAAGACGCACGGCAGCAACCTGTCAACCTTCCTCTGACAGCACTTTCCAAACCATGGAACCATCGGAAGGTTACAGTGTGCAAGGAGGCCATTCGGCGCCATCTTGCCCATGCCAGCGCGAGGACACCGTGACCGTGGGCCTTCCAGAAGATCAAGGGCAGCGGACACATGGGAACACAGCCACTTCTCCGGTTTTCTCTGTTTTACTCCTATTATGGGCCAGGGTTTAGAGAATCCCAAAGTGTATCATGGAGTTCACCTGACCCACAACCTTTAATAGATTGTGGTATGGGACACACACGGCCCACTCTACAGGTGTGGTACAGCAGAAATGGAAAAGTATTTTTTAAAACAAAACAATGTTTATTTATGAACTCAAGTTAACCTTTTCAAAACATACAGTGAACATCTTAGCAACCATTGATTCAAATACAACCCCCAAAGAATACAACACTAAGTAATCCTTAATAACTTCCCAAACAACATCCAGAAGACAGAAAAAACACCTTTTAACAGAAGCACATCACGTTTACATTCACCACTGAGAACATTTATAATTCTGAATTCACCAAATGGTCAAGAGATAGACTTTGCATGACAGAGAGAGCAACAGTACACCTGCTCTGGCTGGCTTCAGCTCCAGCACTGAAAACGAAACTAAAACACACCCTGCAGCAAACAGCCTAAAACGAAAGTGAAAAGCTGGCAGACAGCCCAGCTCCACCCACACTCTGACATCACTGATAAACACCCATTTCTTAAAGGTACATTGCTTAAACACTCATTTCTTAAAGGTACATGACACTCCACACACAAAAACTGACTGCCAGCCAATGGAGAAACAAAATGTATTAAGAACACGCTGGATTCTGACTCAAAATAAACCTTCTTGCAGTTGCTCTCATTTAGATTTTCTACTTTGTTCACACTCTGACCTCTCTGTCCTTGATCACCAGCAGTTTTCTAAAGGCGCTCAATGCAAGCTGCAGGAACAGCCCCATATCTGTCGATGAGGCACTTTGCAGCCTCCTGGACTCAACGTTGAGTTGAACTATTTCAGACCTTGAACTCTTGTCTTTTTTTTTAACACATATTTGGATTTTTCTCTGGACCACAACTTTTTGTGATTCTGCCATTCACAGCCTCTCACACCTTCTGTTTCTTCATTACTCCCTTTTTTTCATCTCCTTTCTGGCCTTGCGCCATGAACCTTTTACTTATTTAATTCCTCCGGGTTTCCACCCTATCACAGACCATCCCTTTTGTTGTTTCCTCTCCTCCATTCCATTTCCTATTTAATGTCTGTTTCACCTCTAATTGTTTGTGACAAAGGATCATTCAAAAGTCTGTTTCTCCCCCTCAGCAGGGCTGTCTGACCTGCTGGGTATTCCCACTATTTGCTGTTTTTATTGTATATTTACGGCACCCATTATATCCTTGCTCTTGCAGAAATAGTGCCAGCTGTTGTGGAGCATTTTAAACAAACATTTACACAGCGGTCTGGATTCTCTGACCCCCCCCAACGGCGGAATCGCCTCCGGCGACGGGGCGGAGAATCCCCGACGGCTTCCTGACGGAGTGGGTCTCTCATGGTCTCACCCGTCGGGAACTCAACGTGGCGGCTGCTGACTTAGTCCAGCGCCGTCACAGTCAGGGGAGGGCCGATCCGCGGTCAGGCGCGGGGGAGGGGGGGGGGGGGGCTTTATTCGGGGCTGGTGGCACTGTGTGGTGGGGGTGGTCTAGGGCGCACAAGCCGAAGGGGGGGGGGGACTATTTTTGCAGTCCACATCCGCCATGAAGCACGGCGAGGGTCTTTCGTTCAAACATCAAACAGCCTTTATTCTCTGCGGTCCCGGCTTCCCTAATGATACAGTTTCAAAACAGCTTATATACTATTCTGATGAAGTCATCCAGACTCGAAACATCAGCTCTGTTCTCTTGCCACAGATGCGCCAGCCCATAGAACATACAGTGCAGAAGGAGGCCGTTCGGCCCATCGAGTCTGCCCCGACCCTCTTCAACCCTCACTTATACCCTATCCCTGTAACCCAATAACCCCTCCTGTCCTTTTTGGTCACTAAGGGCAATTTATCACGGCCAATCCACCTAACCTGCACGTCTTTGGACTGTGGGAGGAAACCGGAGCACCCGGAGGAAACCCACGCAGACACGGGGAGAACATGCAGACTCCGCACAGACTGTGACCCAGCGGGGAATCGAACCTGGGACCCTGGCGCTGTGAAGCCACTTGTGCTGCCGTGCTGCCCAGCTGAGATTGTCCAGCATTTTCTGTTTTTGAGTCAGATTCTAGCATCTGCAGTAATTTGCTTTTATATATTATTCTAGTTGTGTTGCAATCACAGTGCCTCCTGCAACATAGCTGACACCGTGACACCCCTTATTTAAATTCCACCAGCTGCCGTGGTGGGATTTGAACCGGTGTCCCCAGAGCGTTAGCTTGGGCCTAAAGGTTACTGGCCCAGTGACATTGCCACTACACCCTTGTCTCCTCCCAGAGACAGCACAGGGTCATTGTTTTCAGTTGTAGAAATAACATCAGCACTAATGTCTGTCCGGCACAGACACGCAGATTCAAAGTGGGTGCCAAGCACCAACATTCAGAGAATTTGCAGTGTAGAAGGAGGCCATTCGGCCCATCGAGTCTGCACCTGCCCTTGGAAAGAGCACCCCACTTAAGGCCACATCTACACTTTAGCCCTGGAACCCCACCTAACCGTGACAATTTATCATGGCCAATCCACTTAACCTACACATCGTTGGACTGTGGGAGGAAACCGGAGCACCCGGAGGAAACCCACGCAGACACGGGGAGGACGTACAGACTCCGCACAGACAGTCACCCGAGGCAGGGATTGAACCCGGGTCCCTGGCGCTGTGAGGCAGCAGTGCTAACCACCGTGCCGCTCATTCCAGCAAGGTGTCCTCAGGAGAGGTGTTTGCCGAAACAAATTGTCTTGCTCACAGGTCTGCACTTTCTAAGCTTACGGCCTGAGAATCATTTTAATTGCTGTCTGGCTCGGAAACCCCACTTCACCAAGCTCCATAGGAAATAGGAGCCTGGGTCGGCCATTTGGTCCTTCAAACCTGCTCCATCATTCGACAAGGTGATGGCTGGTCTTCTACCATCACCCCACCTGCCCGTACCATCCCCATATCTTCGACAGCTCTCTGGGATAGAGAATTCCAAAGATCCAACGAATGGCAGGAAATTTACAACAGAGAAGGAGGCCAATGGGCCCATTGAGTCTGTGGTGGTTGACCAAGAGCCCCCCAGTCTAAGCCCACCTTCTGCCCTTGCTCTGCGGCCCTGCATCGTGTATCTATGGGAACTTTAGAGAGGTCACTGAACCTGTGGATAAAGGGATAGAATTTCCATGAATTTCAGACGGCATTGGCCAAAGTTTCATGACTTGAGGCTTGCAAACCATTTCCAAGCCATGCCACGCGTGACAAATGAGGCGGTTGGCTGAAAGCCGGCTGCACAATACTGTGGAGTAAAGCGAAGGAAATAGGAAATATTCTGCAGTGAGGGTCCTGTGTTATGTTCTTCAGTTAACGCTGGGTCTTTCTGACACTTTGGAGAGTGTTCAAACAACCCTCAAATGATCTAAAAACAAAACCCAAGCCACCCCAACCTAACCTGGGGAATATGTTTACAAATATGTTATACAGTACTCCAGCCTGTAACTCACTCCATAATGGCCAATATCCAGGTCCAACCATCCCAATCTGATCGAATGATGTATCTATTTTCACTCTGTAACAGACTCAGTATATTGAGCCTCGCAGTTTGTTTTTGACCCACTGATGTCTGTCCCTGTGCTGTTTTAATATTCTCTCTCTCTCTCTGCACAGGGCTTTCACTGAATCGTTGGACAATGACCGTGGCGGATGGTGTGAGTGTGGGGGAGGGGGGAACGGCTGTCCTGCCGTGTGGTTTCACCCACCCCCCACCCCCTAATCAGAGCATCAATGGCTCCGTGATGTGGCTCACCTCTGTCTCAGGGAAAGATAACATGGTTTTCCGATGTACATATCCTGGTACAGACCCTTCACAGGATGGACCGTGTGAGAGTGGGAAGCAGCGGGATGCTGGGAGCCGATTCCGATTCGTGGGCAATCTCAGCAACAATGATGCCTCAATAATGATGGAGCGACTGAGCCGGGCGGACAGCAATGTTTATCACTGCCGTGTGGAGCTCAACATCGACAAATTTCAAGTACCGCAAGGAACCGATCTGACAGTGAATGGTGAGTATCGATGTTCAGGGTGGTACCTGTCCCCTACCCTCCACATCATGTTCAGGGTGGTAGCTGTCCCTCCACATCATGTTCAGGGCGGTAGCTGTCCCCTACCCTCCACATCATGTTCAGGGTGGTAGCTGTCCCTCCACATCATGTTCAGGGCGGTAGCTGTCCCTCCACATCATGTTCAGGGTGGTAGCTGTCCCTCCACATCATGTTCAGGGCGGTAGCTGTCCCTCCACATCATGTTCAGGGTGGTAGCTGTCCCTCCACATCATGTTCAGGGTGGTAGCTGTCCCTCCACATCATGTTCAGGGTGGTAGCTGTCCCCTGCCCTCCACATCATGTTCAGGGTGGTAGCTGTCCCTCCACATCATGTTCAGGGTAGTAGCTGCCCCCCGTGAATTCAACGAGTACTCACCCCCTCCCTCGCCCCCAGCCTGGTGTTGGAGCTCTCCTGTTTGCCTCCTGCCCAGCCTCCAAAATCGGAAACAATGGGATCTCTCCTGTAAAGGCATTGGCTGGAACCTCTTAAGCTCTCATTGGGTGAGCACATAGCGGGATGAGGGGGGGGGGGGGGCACTTCTGGAGTAATGGGGCTGGGGGAGGTGGCGTAATCCCTGAACCAATTCAAAGAACAATTTGATTTTGCAATGGCAGTCATGATGTGGCGATGCCTGCGTTGGACTGGGGTGAGCACGGTAAGAAGTCTTACAACACCAGGTTAAAGTCCAACAGGTTTGTTTCAAACACTGGCTTTCGGAGCACTGCTCCACCTGATTCACCTGATGAAGGAGCAGCGCTCCGAAAGCTCGTGTTTGAAACAAACCTGTTGGACTTTAACGTGGTTTTGTAAGACTTCTTATTTTGCAATGGGGGTGGGGTTTTGGATGAATGAATTTGACTGGGTTGAATGGGCCCTTGTGATCTATCTGACACCAGGGAGTTCAGGGTGAAAGATGGGTGTGTTGGTGCAGTCTGTGAGAGAGACGAGTGGAGCCTTGGAGTATCCATTCTGTTGTGAAGTTGAAAGATACACAACAAATGGAATCTAAACATTCTGCAGACTGAAGGATTCATTCTGTTGTTTTTCCTTTCCTCAGTTGCCGGTGGAAATGAGTCAGTGGTGAGTGGCACTGAGGGAGCTTCGGTTACATTGCCCTGTACGTTCATACCCAGGAACTCCCACACCCTGACCACTGTTAGCTGGATGAGGAAGGAGACCTATGAACGGGTGGTCACATTTACACCCCAGCCAAATGGATTGTGGACAACTGTAAACGGTGAAAATCGATACGAGCTCATCGGGAACCCAAAGGAGGGAAACGCCTCAATCAGGATAAAGCAGCTGAGCGTGAATGATAGTCACACTTACCTGTGTCTGGTAGAGTACAAGGAGGAACGGTACCATTATCAATACCTGATTCAGACTGAGACACAGCTGCAGGTCAAACATGGTAAGAAATCATTGCCGCATTCCCCAGTGAATAGAGAGTTTGTGAATGTTGATGCTTTTTGTATTGGATATAGTTTGCAGGTGCTGATCTTTTTAGGTGCATTTTGATATTTGTATTGAAAGACATCGATGCACCCGTACCATTCAGTACAATCTGCAACCCAAAGTCACTCTGACATTTAGCTGGAAGACACAACAGTATAAATGTCTCTTTTGATTGAAATGGAACTATTTTAATCCTTCATCCAGAGTAATCCGTCCGTTACCCCCAAGTGTCCATTTGACTGGGGGAGGCATCACAGCCATGCTGGACCTGATGTAGCCCGGCTTTCACACGTGGATTATCAACAGGGAGCGATAACATTGAGGACCTCATGTGGGTTAGCACAGGATCTGGGAACTGCTCTGATACCAATATTGGAACTGGGGCTGGTTTAGCACACTGGGCTAAATCACTGGCTTTTAAAGCAGACCAAGCAGGCCAGCAGCATGGTTCGATTCCCGTACCAGCCTCCCCGGACAGGCGCCGGAATGTGGCGACTAGGGGCTTTTCACAGTAACTTCATTGAAGCCTACTCGTGACAATAAGCGATTTTCATTTTCATTTTTCATTTCATTCTTTGGAATATTGGTCTAGATGTATAATCTTTGCCACACAGTTAACCAATTGCTTCCTTGTTATAGAACCATAGAATTCCTACAGTGCAGAAGGAGGCCATTCGGCCCATCGAGTTTGCACCGGCTCTTGGAAAGAGCACCCTATCCAAGCCCTCACCTCCACCCAATCCCCATAACCCAGTAACCCCATCCAACACTAAGGGTAATTTTGGACACTAAGGGCAATTTAGCATGGCCAATCCACCTAACCTGCACATCTTTGGACTGTGGGAGGAAACCGGAGCGCCCGGAGGAAACCCACGCACACACGGGGAGAACGTGCAGACTCCACACAGACAGTGACCCAAGTCAGGAATCGAACCTGGGACCCTGGCGCTGTGAAGCAACAGTGCTAACCAGGTTCCGCAGGGACCAGTGCTAAGACCCCAGCTATTCACAATATATATTAATGAATTCGATGAGGGAACTAATTGCAATATTGCCAAATTTGCAGACGGTAAGTAGCTGGGTGGGAGGCCGAGCTGTGAGGAGCATGTTGAGATGCTTCTCTGTGACTTGGCCAAGTTGAGTGAGTGGGCAAATGTTTGGCAAATGCAGCTAATGTGGATAAATGTGAGCCTGGGTGCCCTCGTACACCAGTCGCTGAAGATAAGCATGAAGATGCAGCAGGCGGTAAAGAAGGCAAATGGTAAGTTGGCCTTCATTGCGAGAGGATTCGAGTTCAGGAGCAGGGATGTGTTGCTGCAATTATACAGGGCCTTGGTGAGGCCACACCTGGAGTATTGTGTGCAGCTTTGGTCTCTTTATCTGAGGAAGGATGTTCCTGCGCTAGAGAGAGTGCAGAGAAGGTTTACCAGACTGATTTCTGGGATGGTGGGACTAACGGCTGGGGAGAGACTGAGTCGGTTAGGATTGTATTCGCTGGAGTTCACCATCATAGAAACCTAGAAAATTCTATCAGGACTGGACAGGGTAGATGCAGGAAGGATGCTGCCAATGGTGGGTGGGTCCAGAACCAGGGGTCACAGTCTGAGGATACGGGGGAGACCATTTAGGACAGAGATGAGGAGAAATTTCTTCACCCAGACAGTGGTTGGCCTGACTACAGGAAGTAGTTGAAACTGCTGTTGGATCGGTTTTGTTGATCTCACCATCAGGAATGGCTGTTCGTGTTTTGATCGGCAGCCCCGACCCCCCCCCCCCCCCCCCCCCGCCCCTGCACACTTTATCAACCCCCCCACCCCCTCATCCTGAGGCCCCTGTGAACCCCCCTTCACTTCCCCCTCTAATTGGCAAGGCCCACCATGGAGCAAAGCGTGGCAGTGCCAACCTAGCACCCAAACACCCTGGGCATTGCCAGCCCGCACCCTGGTAATGCCAGAGTGGCATTGACAGGTTGCCAGGCCAGCAGTGCCAGGGTGTCCAGGTGCCAGGGGGAGTGCCGTGGGTACCACACTGCCCTGTCCCCGACCACCCGGGGTCTCCACTGATCTGCGGGACTCCCCGAGATGCCGGTACGCCCGATCCACGTTTGTGGGGATCTGTAGTTAATGGCGACCTAGTGAGATTTCACAGGGACAATCGTTGAATGGGTGAGCTCGGGTGAATTAGGCTAATTTAAATATGCAGACCTGGATCTCGCCCAGTGAGGGAAAGATACAGATTGCGCCGGGCGGAACGAGTCGGATGACACCCGGCATTTGTGCTCGGTCTGGGGCTCTTGCGTGATTTCCCGTTTTGCCTGGATCTGCACCGGACGCAACGGGGTCGCTGAACTGCGTCCTGATGTTCCAGGGAGTTAGATGTAGCACTTAGGGCTAAAGGGATCAAAGGATGGGGAGGAATGGATGAACAGGTTAGCGAGTTGGATAATCAGCCATGTTCATATTGAATGGCGAAGCAGGCTCGAAGGGCCTAATGGCCTCCTCCTGCTCCCGTTTTCTATGTTTCCATCTTTTTCTGGATAACTATTTCTGGGTAAATACTGGGTAGCACGGTAGCACTATGGCTTCACAGCGCCAGGGTCCCAGGTTCGATTCCCCGCTGGGTCACTGTCTGTGTGGAGTCTGCACGTTCTCCCCGTGTGTGCGTGGGTTTCCTCCAGGTGCTCCAGTTTCCTCCCACAGTCCAAAGACATGCAGGCTAGGTGGATTGGCCATGCTAAATTGCCCCTTAGTGACCAAAAATCTTCGATGGGGTTATTGGGTTACAGGGATAGGGTGGAAGTGAGGGCTTCAGTGGGTCGGTGCAGGCTCAGTGGGCCGAATGGCCTCCTTCTGCATTGTATGTTCTATTTGTGTAACACAAGCTGGAACCATCCGAAATTTGCGATTTAAATTGCATTTTCGCAGTATTCCCGGAGTAGGGCAATTTCCCAGAGGGAGTTCGCACTTTCGGGCCGCTGCTGTGCAGCTCTTACCAAGGAATTCCGAAAAGCATTCCCTAACACGTCTTTGAGGATCCCCTCGCAAATCTGACGCTTGGGAGGTCTACAGGTACAGCCCGTGGTATCTGGCGGGAACATTCTGTAACTTTCTGATTGCCGCGTGGCCACACACTCGGGTGACTTAGCGGGAACCTTGGCATGACACTAACGGAATTCCTTTGGAAAGTGCCACGAGGTCTTTAGCATCCGCCTCGGATCAGGCAGTCGGGAGCTTGGTTTAATGTCTCACTCAGAAGAAGACACTGCAATAGGGCAGCACGGTTGCACAGTGGTTAGCACTGTGGCTTCACAGCGGCAGGGTCACAGGCTCGATTCCTGGCTTGGGTCACTGGCTGTGCGGAGTCTGCACATTCTCCCCGTGTCTGCGTGGGTTTCCTCCGGGCGCTCCGGTTTCCTCCCACAAGTCCTGAAAGACTTGTTAGGTAATTTGGACGTGCTGAATTCTCCCTCCGTGTACCCGAACAGGCGCCGGAATATGGCGACGAGGGGATTTTCACAGTAACTTCATTGCAGTGTTAATGTTAGCCTACTTGTGACAATAAAGTTGATTATTAGATTCATGACAGTATTGGCCTGTGGGTATCACAAACTGAAATAAGTGGACATTCGCTCGCGTGAACGTGCTGATTTTCAGCTGTTGCTTTTCAATGTTGCTCTTGCTGTTTTACAGAGGCACCATATAATTCCAACTTTAAAATATATCTGCTGATCATTCCACTGCTGATTCTCCTGCTCTTCCTCCTCGTCAGCTTCATCATCTTCAGGAAGAAAGGAGGTGGGTTCTGTACAGGATAAGGTCGAATAAAGCAAAACGGTTCTGCGTTTGAAACAACAGCGGACGGTTATGCGGGAAACTTTTCTCCTCACCAATTTTCTCACCTTCTGAAGACACCAACTTTGCCTTTGGCCAACAGGCTGTGGGGTCGGCGCTGGCCTGTCCGCTGAGCCCCAACCGCACTCCAGCGCCCGACTCAAGCATGAGCTTTCATGGTGTCAGGATGAATTTAGAATTACAGGCAGTTCACTGACAATCTCTTTCCAACCCATTATAGAATCCCGTTCGACCAATCACTTTCCATTGGCGCCCACTGTACAGAACCCCAAAGGAATAGAAAGGAAGCTGTAATCTGATATAAGAGATTTATTCCCTTTCATGGTTTTAGCCTTTAAACAAATACACAAAGAGGCGAGACATAGTGACAACGGTCACCTTGGTGAGAGAGAAATGTATTGGGATCTCACAGGAACATAGAAACAGGAGCAGGAGGAGGCCATTCGGCCCTTCTAGCCCGCTCTGCCATTCATTCTGATCATGGCTGATCATCCAACTCAATAGCCTAATCCAGCCCCCCCTATATCCCTTGATCCCCTTCGCCCTCAGTGCGATATCTAACTGCTTCTTGAAAACATACAATGTTTTGGCCTCAACTACTTCCTGTGGTAACAAATTCCACAGGCTGGCCACTCTCTGGGTGAAGACATTTCTCCACATCTCTGTTCTAAATGGTCTCCCCCGTATCCTCAGACTGTGACCCCTGGTTCTGGACCCATCCACCATCGGGAACATCCTTCCTGCATCTACCCTGTCCAGTCCTGTTAGAATTTTATAAGTCTCTATGAGATCCCCCCTCATTCTTCTGAACTCCAGTGAATACAATCCTTATAGATTCAATCTCTCCTCATGTGCCAGTTCCGCCATCCCAGGAATCAGTCTGGTAAACCTTCGCTGCACTCCCTCTAGAACAAGAACATCCTTCCTCAGAGAAGGAGACCAAAACTGCGCACAATACCCCAGGTGTGACCTCACTAAGGCCCTGTATAATTGCAGCAATACATAGAACATAGAACATAGAACAGTACAGCACAGAACAGGCCCTTCGGCCCTCGATGTTGTGCCGAGCAGTGATCACCCTACTCAAACCCACGTATCCACCCTATACCCGCAACCCAACAACTCCCACCCTTAACCTTACTTTTTAGGACACTACGGGCAATTTATCATGGCCAATCCACCTAACCCGCACATCTTTGGACTGTGGGAGGAAACCGGAGCACCCGGAGGAAACCCACGCACACACGGGGAGGACGTGCAGAATGTGGCGACTAGGGGCTTTTCACAGTAATTTCATTGAAGTCTACTCGTGACAATAAGCGATTTTCATTTTCAAGTGGATAACCTCTTATTTGTCCAAATTATACTGCATCTGCCATTCATTTTCCGACTTACTCAACTTGTCCAAATCACACTGAAGGATCTCTGCATCCTCCTCACAGCTCACCCTCCCACCCAACTTGGTGTCACCTGCAAATTTAGAGATATTACATTTTTCCCTCATCTAAATCACTAATGTATATTAGCTCACCAGGCTAAATCGCTGGCTTTTAAAGCAGACCAAGCAGGCCAGCAGCACGGTTCAATTCCTGTAACAGCCTCCCTGAACATGTGGCGACTAGGGGCTTTTCATAGTAACTTCATTGAAGTCTACTCGTGACAATAAGCGATTTTAATTTCATATTGCGAATAGCTGGGGTCCCAGCACCGACCCCTGCGGGACCCCACTAGTCAATACCTGCCAATCTGAAAAAGACCCATTCATTCCTACTCTTTGTTTCCTGTCTGCCAACCAGTTTTCTACCCACCTCAATACACTCCCCCCAATCCCATGCTCTTTAATTTTACACACTAATCTTTTATGAGGAACTTTGTCAAAAGCATTCTGAAAGTCCAAATACACCACATCCACTGGCTCCCCCTCATCAACTCTACTATTTATATCCTCGAAGACTTCCAGTAGATTTATCAAGCATGATTTCTCCTTCATTAATCCATGCTGACTCTGTCTGATCCTGCCATTGTTTTCTAAATACTCTGCTATAAAACCTTTGATAATGGATTTCAGAATTTTTCCCACTTCCGATGTCAGGATACTGGTCTCTAATTCCCTGTTTTCTCTCTTCCTCCCTTTTTAAATAGCTAACCTCCAATCTGCAGGGACAGTTCCAGAGTCTATAGAATCCCAGAAGATGACCACCAATGCATCCACTATTTCCAGAGCCACCTCCTTTAGCACTCTGGGCTGCAGATTCTCAGGCCCTGGAGATTTATCCGACTTCAATCACATCAATTTCCCCAGCACCATTTCTCTACTAATATTGATCTTGTTCAGTTCATCCCTCTCACTAAACCCCACATTCTCTATCATGGTTGTATTTTTTAAATACCGATGTCTCCTTCAGGCACTCACCTGTATTGGGATAACCCCTTTTTGTTCTTCACACTGCTCGATTTGGACTTGCAAGATGCCTTGGGTACATTGTCACTGCTGTAATGTGTCTTTCAGGATAGCAGAGGGCTATCACTTTATGGGAAGTATGTCATGATAATAATCTTTATTAGTCTCACAAGTAGGCTTACATTAACACTGCAATGAAGTTACTGTGAAAAGCCCCTAGTCACTACACTCCGGCGCCTGTTCGGGTACACAGAGGGACAATTCAGATGTCCAATTCAGCTAACAAGCACGTCTTTCAGGACTTGTGGGAGGAAACCGGAGCACCCGGAGGAAACCCGCGCAGATATGGTGAGAACATTCCGACTCCGCACAGTCACTCAAGCCGGGAATCGAACCCGGGCCCCAGGCGCTGTGAAGCCACAGTGCTAACCGCTGTGCTACCGTGCCGCCCCATGTGACCCAGCCTCAGTTTTACTTTGGCCTGGAGCAGAGCACAATCACTCAGCTCTGCAGCTCTGATGTCCTCAAATTTTCTGTCCACGAATATCTGTTCACATGTGCCTGGAATCAATAAATGAAGCCACAGAGTGTTTGCACGAGCCCTTATGAGCGATCGGTGCTTTTACATCATTACGACACACACGGCCGTGGTAAGCTGCTCAGTTCAATGATGATATTGTTGATGATCTTGAATATTTGAAATTCTCACCCTTACATTCATGGACTCTCCCTCCCTATCATCACAACCTTTTCGAGCCCGGGGAATTCTCCACAAGCTCTCTTCGTCCAACTCTGACCTCTTGTACATCTCCCTTTCCTTTCCATTGGCAGCCATTTTCTGCTGTCTCGACTCTAAGCTCTGGAATTCCCTCCCGAAGACACTCCATTTCTAAGTGTCTTATGTTCAAGGTGCCATAAGTTGTTGTTGTTGAGTGTATTGGGCCAACGTCATCCAACTAGAGGCAGCTGACGCTGATCAATTAAGGAAAACGTTATTGAGACATACAGCCTCACGGAAGGGCGATAAACCGCCCAGTCTTGTGACTGATGTTACGACTCTTGTCATTCGTGTTACCAAATGACAATTTGTGTTTCAGCAATTCCTGTATTGGGCGGCACGGTAGCACAGTGGTTAGCACTGCTGCTTCACAGCTCCAGGGTCCCGGGTTCAATGCCGGCCTCGGGTGACTGTCTGTGCGGAGTCTGCACGCTCACCCCGTGTCTGCGTGAGTTTCATCCGGCTGCTCCGGTTTCCTCCCACAGTCCAAAGCTGTGCAGGTTAGGTAGACTGGCCATGCTAAATTGCCCCTTAGTGTCCAAAAGGTTAGGTGGTGTTACAGGGATAGGGTGGAGGCATGGGCTTAAGTAGAGTGCTCTTCCCAAGGGCCGGCGCAGACTCGATGGGCCAAATGGCCTCCTTCTGCACTATAAACTCCGTGATTCATTGTTACAGTCCCATCGATGGGGCTCCGATTATTCTACCTTCTCTCCCGTCAACTCTGATTTCCTCCAGCACTTCCAGCAGCTTCTGTCAGTTCATCTGGCGAAACCCCCCCCCCCCCCCCCCCCCCCCCCCCCCCCGTTGGCTTGTTTTGGTCTCCCATTTACACCACCTTGGATGCTTTGGTAATCAAACATTACGGTGCCATGCTTCTCATGTGTTGTGGTATTTGTCTTCTTTTCCAATGGGACCATTGTGCTCCTCAAAAAATCTTCTCTTCACTCTCCATCCGAATCCATCTCTTGGCCGAAGTTAATTCAATTCTCCTGCCGCCTTCCCTCTGGGCCTTTTGATTGTTCCTGTGGGAATTCCATCACACCCTTCTGCTTCTCCTGGTTGCTGTTCTTTGATAGATTTTAAATATTTCACACTCCAGAAAAACAGGCCCTGAACCATCCTGAGAAATGCCTTTGCTGTCTCTGCTTCTGCATTGGCTGGCTTGACCTCCCTTGACCTATCGGTCTCTGATGTACTTTTTTCCACCTGTCCTTTCTTACCAGCAACTTCCGTGAGCAGGAATCAGGAACGCGGCAGCTGGAATGAGGCTGATTCACGGACCGCTTTCGAAAGGAAGTCGGATAACTTTTGAAAAATTAGAATTTACCAGGTTGTCGGGAAAGTCCGTGGGAATGGGACTAACTAGGAAGCACTTCTAAAGAGTTAACACAGGAACCTTGGCCCAAAAGGCCTCCTTCTGTGCTGTCAGACTCCCCATCTAACCTGCACATCCCTGGACACTTTTGGGATAATTTTATCATGGCCAGTCACTTAACCTGTACATCTTTGGACAGTGGGTGGAAACGGGAGCACCCGGAGGAAACCCACGCACACACGGGGAGAAAGTGCAATCTCCACACAGACAGTCACCCAAGGCCGGAATTGAACCCGGGACCCTGGAGCTGTGAGGCAGCAGTGCTAACCACTGTGCCACCCAGATATCCATACCCAACTAGGTGATATATGTATATTGATGAGCGAGATGGTTTCTGCCTGATATCCTTGCACTGGCAGAGTGTTGCCCTTTTGTCAATAAATAACCAAAATATTTACAAATCATTTTTATCTCTTTAGGGTGTTCATGGCTAATGGGGTGCACCAGATCTTCAGAAAGGTAGGATGATTGGTTATTGATCCAGACATTGTAACATAAATGTTCTGGTTCAGGGTTGTTCGATCGAGGCATTCAAAAGGGCATGAGGTGATTATTTGAATCGAAGCAATGTGCAGGGGTGACGCACTAAGCCGTAAAGTTCACTTGGAGGGTCGCCGCAGACACGATGGGCCGAATGGCCTCCTTCTGCACCATTGCAGTTGTGTGATTGTGTGATAATCGCTGACATGGTTTGTCCATTTAAGGCAGCTCCACAGACACCTGCTGGAAAGTGATGGAAATAGACCCAGCCACACAAGACAGGTTAATTGTTACCAAAATTTACCAAATTCCAACTGGTTCTAAAACCAGAATCCAGTTTCACCTCCCTTCCCCAAATTAAGCTGCAGTTCAGCCCAGTGTAAAAATAAAGCCCTTCCTCATTTCTAGCATTCTGGACACTGAGCTGCAGTACGTGCTTTCTGAAAGGAGAGACTTTCCTAATTAAAATGTTATGGATGCTCATCTTTATTAGTGTCACAAGTCGGCGTACATTAACACTGTAATGACGTTACTGTGAAAAGCCCCTAGTTGCCACACTCCGGCGCCTGTTCGGGTGCACGGAGGGAGAATTCAGAATGTCCAATTCACCTAACAGCACGTCTTTCGCGGCTTGCGGGAGGAAACCGGAGCACCCGGAGGAAACCCACACAGACACGGGGAGAACGTGCAGACTCTGCACAGACTGACCCAAGCCGGGAATCAAACCTGGGACCCTGGCGCTGTGAAGCAACAGTGCTAACCACGGTGCTACCGCTTGCATCACTTGCGGTGAATGCTTGAGCAGAACGTGGAAGTATTTCATTTCCCTTCCGCTCTGTGAAGCTGAATCTCCACTTGGTGCGGGGGATGGCCTCTCGACCATGCCCCACTTTCCGAGCTTTCTGCGCTAAAGCGGCGACGGACGACTTTGAGCAGCCCTTGCACAAAAATTCCACTCAGAGCCCCAATACCTTCCCTCCCCGTCCTGTGTCTAGTTAATCAAGGGTACCCCGAGCTGCCTGGAGCCACTTGTTACCGTGCTCTTAGTGGGGTTCTGGAGCCCTCTTCCTGTTGCAGCTGCTGCCGATGCCCTGGGCTCCATGGGTGTAACTCACACTCTGGTGCCAAGCTGAGAGTGACGGGTGAACCACCCACTGTGCCAGCTCGATCAATTAGCCGTGGGTTCAGAAATCTGTCCTCTGTATAACTTGAACCTGGGACCGCACCGTGAGATTTCCCTGAATATTTCTGTTCCTTGTGTATTTCTCAGGAAGGATTGCGGTTCAGCCAGCACTGGCGGGATTGATCCGGCCCACCAGCAGCCTGCTCCAGGTAATGACTGCTCTCCAATTAACAGAACAAAATCTATTCAAACAGTGCCAGGAGAAAGTTTAAAGTTGGCAAACGGGGAGTACAGGAGCGTCACTCTCTGGGCAGTAAACTGACGGGACAGATGGACATGTTTCTAGAATGGCGCATGCCATGTCTCCCACCCATCCTCCTCCTCTAACCAATAAAAAAAAAGACTGTGTGGTGAGTTGGTGAGGTGAGCTTTTCTCTCCTTTTCCTCTCTCCACACTTCCACCATCTCTAACCTGCGGGGCGTGGGAATATCAGGTCAGCTTTTTTTTTCTCTCTCTGTAATTGCCAAGTGGATAAATGGAAGAGATGGCAGAGAGAGCAGTGCAATGTTCCTCCTGCAGGATGTTCGAGGTGAGGGGCATGGTCAGTGGCCCTACTGAGATCACCTGCGGGAAGTGCGCCCATCTCCAGCTCCTCGAAGACCGTGTTAGGGAACTGGAGCTGGAGCTGGATGAACTGAGGATCATTCGGGAGGCAGAGTCGGTTGTAGATAGAAGCTACAGGGATGCGGTTACTCCTAAGAATGAAGGTAGCTGACGTTTAAAAGGAGGGGGAAGAAGCAGTCAGTGCAGGGATCCCCTGCGGTTGGTCCCCTCAATAGCAGGTATACCATTTTGGATACTGTTGTTGGGGGGGGGGGGATCTACCAGAGGTAAGCCAGGGTGACCAAGTCTCTGGCACTGAGTCTGTCCCTGTGGCTCAGAAGGGAAGGGGGGGAGAGCAGGAGAGCATTAGTTATTGGAGACTCTATAGTTAGAGGGACAGATAGACGGTTCTGTGGCAACGATAGAGGCTCAAGGTTGGTGTGTTGCCTCCTGGGTGTCAAGGTCCGTGACGTCTCCGATTGTGTTTTCAGGATCCTTAAGGGGGAGGGGGAGCAGCCACAAGTTGTGGTACACATCGGTACCAACGACATAGGTAGGAAAAGGGACTGGGATGTAAAACAGGAATTCAGGGAGCTAGGGTGGAAGCTGAGAGCCAGGACAGACCGTGTTGTCATCTCTGGTTTGCTGCCGGTGCCATGTGCTAGCGAGGTGAGGAACAGGGAGAGAGCGCAGTTAAACATGTGGCTACAGTGATGTTGTAGGAGGGAGGGTCTCAGTTATTTGGATAATTGGAGCACAACCAGAGGGGCACCAATACCCTGGGAGGGAAATTTGCTACAGCTGTTTTGTGGGGGGGGGGGGGGGGGGGGGGGGGGGTTTGAACTAATTTGGCAGGGGGGTGGGAAACTGATTTGTTGTCCAGGAGACAGTGTTGCTGGAGTTCAGGAAGTTGAGAGTAGTGAGGTACTGAGGAAGATACCAAGGTCACAAGAGTGGACCTGCAGGCGTGGAGGTGGTTTGAAGTGTGTCTGCTTCAATGCGAGGAGCATCAGGAATAAGGTTGGTGAGCTTGAAGCATGGATTGGTACCTGGGACTACGATGTTGTGGCCATTACGGAGACGTGGATAGAACAGGGGCAGGAATGGTTGTTGGATGTTCCGGGGTTTAGATGTTTCAGTAAGAGTAGGGAAGGTGGTAAAAGAGGTGGAGGAATAGCATTGTTAATCAAGGATAGTATAATGGCTGCAGAATGGGCAGTCTGGGAGGATCTGTCGACTGAGGTAGTGTGGGCTGAAGTTAGAAACAGGAAAGGAGCGGTCAAATTGTTAGGACTTTTCTATAGGCCCCCAAATAGTAATAGAGATGTGGAGGAAAAGATTGCAATGCAGATTTTGGATAGATGCGGTAGTCGCAGGGTAGTTGTCATGGGTGACTTTAACTTTCCAAATATTGATTGGAACCACCATAATTCAAATAGTTTGGATGGAGCGGTTTTTATCCAGTGTGTGCAGGAGGGTTTCCTCACACAATATGTGGATAGACCGACAAGAGGTGGGGCCACATTGGATTTGGTACTAGGTAATGAACCGGGCCAAATGTTAGATTTGGTTGTGGGAGAGCACTTTTGAGATAGTGACCACAATTCAGTGACTTCCACTATAGTAATGGAGAGGGATAGGAACATACGACAGGGTAAGGTTTATAACTGGGGGAAGGGTAATTACGATGCGATTAGGCAAGAATTGGGAAGCATAAGATGGGAACAGGAACTGTCAGGGATAGGCACAATTGAGATGTGGAGCTTGTTCAAGGAGCAAATACTGCGTGTCCTTGATATGTATGTCCCTGTCAGGCAGGGAGGAAATGGCCGTGTGAGGGAATCATGGTTTACAAAAGAGGTTGAATGTCTTGTCAAGAGGAAGAAGGGGGCTTATGTAAGGATGAGAAAACAAGGTTCAGTTAGGGCACTTGAGGGATACAAGATAGCGAGGAAGGAGCTCAAGAAAGGGCTTAGGAGAGCTAGCAGCGGGCATGAGAAGTCCTTGGCGGGTAGGTTCAAGGAAAACCCCAAGGCTTTTTACACTTACGTGAGGAATAAAAGAATGACCAAGGTGAAATTAGGACCGGTCAAGGTCAGTCGTGGGAACGTGTGCATGGAGTCTGAAGATATAGAACGGCCCTAAATGAATACTTTTCTTCAGTGTTCACAAAGGAGAGGGGCCATGTTGTTGAGCAGGATAGTGCGATGTAGGCTGGAGGAGGTAGATATTCGGAAGGACGATGTGTTAGAAATTTTGAGAAGCCTGAGGATAGATAAGTCCCCTGGGCCTGATGGGATATATCCTAGGATTCTTTGGGAGGCGAGGGATGAGATTGCAGAGCCTTTGGCTTTGATCTTTATGTCTTCACTGTCTATAGGAGTAGTGCCAGAAGACTGGAGAGAGGCAAATGCTGTCCCCTTGTTCAAGAAAGGGAATAATTCCCTGGGAATTCTAGGCCGGTTAGTCTCACTTCGGTCATAGGTAAATTATTGGAAAGGGTCCTGAGGGATAGGATTTATGATCATTTGGAAAGATACAGCTTAATCCAGGATAGTCAGCACGGATTTGTGAGGGGTACATCTTGCCTCACAAGTTTGCTTGTATTCTTTGAGGACATAGATGAAGGTAGAGCAGTTGATGTCATATACATGGATTTTAGTAAGGTGTTTTATAAGGTGCCCCATGGTCGGCTCATGCAGAAAGTAAGGAGGCATGGTATAGAGGGAAATTTGGTCGATGGGATCAGTAACTGGCTATCACATAAAAGACAGAGGGTGGTGGTGGATGGTAAATTTGCATCCTGGAGCCCAGTCACCAGCGGTGTACCACAGGGATCAGTGCTGGGTCCTCTGCTGTTTGTGATTTTTATCAATGACTTGGATGATGGAGTTGAAGGTTGGGTTAGTAAATTTGCTGAATACACCAAGATTGGTGGAGTAGTGGATGAGGTGGCGGGCTGTTGTAGGCTGCAAAGAGACATTGATAGGATGCAGAGCTGGGCTGAAAAGTGGCAGATGGAGTTTAACCCTGATAAGGGTGAGGTGATTCATTTTGGTCAGACAAATTTGAATGCGGATTACAGGGTTAACGGCAGGGTTCTGAAGAATGTGGAGGAGCAGAGAGATCTCGGAGTTCATGTCCATAGATCTCTGAAAATCGCCACCGAAGTGGATAGAGCCTTGAAGAAAGCCTAGTGCGTTAGCATTTATTAACAGGGGGATTGAATTTCAGAGCCGTGAGGTTATGCTGCAACTGTGCAAGACCTTGATTGGACCACATTTGGAGTATTGTGTGCAGTTCTGGTCACCTCATTATAGGAAGAATGTGGAAGCATTGGAAAGGGTGCAAAGGAGATTTACCAGGGTGCAGCCTGGATTGGAGGGTAGGTCTTATGAGGAAAGGTTGAGGGAGCTAGGGCTTTTCTCATTGGAGCGAAGGAGGATGAGAGGTGACATAATTGAGGTGTATAAGATTATGAGAGGGATAGATAGAGTGGACGTTCAGAGATTATTTCCTCGGGTGGATGTAGCTGTTACAAGGGGGCATAACTATAAGGTTCACGGTGGAAGGTATAGGAGGGATGTCCGAGGTAGGTTCTTTACTCAGAGAGTGGTTGGGGCGTGGAACGCACTCCCAACTATGGTAGTGGAGCCGGACACTTTAGGAACTTTCAAGCGGTTATTGGATAGGCATATGGAGTGCTTTAGAATGATTGGGAGTAGGTTGATTTGATCTTAGTTTCAGACTAGTTGGGCACAACATCGTGGGCCGAAGGGCCTGTACTGTGCTGTACAGTTCTATGTTCTATGCTGACTATGTATTTGTGTACAAGGCCCAGGGGTAGTGGATTGTTACTCACCCAAAAGGGCTCCCAGTATCTGGGGGTGGGAGAAAGGAGGGGGGGGGGGGGAGAGAGCAACATCAAACCAAAGCTCGGCACACCATCTCCTGGCTCACTTCGCAAAACCGTCTCCTACTCTACACATTCTCTGTAAACTGAGGATGCTCCATCCCTCCTTCAGCCTTCTCTTGTTACAATCTGTACATTGATAAACTCCTGAGTTTGAAGAGATCCGGATTCGAACACACAGGGGGTTGAAAGTGGGCTCTGTGGGTGTACTGAATGAGGGAAAGGGGTGGACAAGCCAGCACCAGAGAGACATATTCAGAACCACATTGTGCTGGAAAGGTGAACGGGATTGATGGAATTCACCAGAGAATAATCGAATGGGATGAGGGAAAGAGTTGAAAGGTATTTCAGACATTAATCATCGTTTTCCAAAGACTTATCCTTTACTTTTAATGTTTCTCCCAGTTGAATCCCAGCCTCCCGGACTCCTGAACCATTTAACATTCCACCCAGTCTAGTCCCACTTGTGGCGATATGTGTGTAGGTATATCTATGCATAATTGTACATAGTTGTACCAATGTATATATTTGTATATAATAGTGGCACTTAAATAGCCACTGACCAATACATGAAGGGACAGCTATGACCTCCTGCCAGCAGGTGGAACCAGACACCGACACAGACATAAAGATATCGGGGGACGGACAGGAGGCGAGTACCTGGTAATAGGACGAAGAAGAGGACAGACATCCCCCTCCAAGGTCCCACAGTAACGGAGACGGAATCGCTTACACATAGAAATGCATAGTTACCATCAAGAATAAATACTTGTAGCAATCATATTTTCGTGTTCTATGTGTACCTACATGATCAAGGAAGCAACTGACCACAACACCACTCTCCCCCTGACTCCCCCTCATTTAATATCCCAACCAGTCTTTCCTTTTTAAAAAATTAATTTACGGGATGTGGGTGTCACTGCATAGGCCCAGCATTTGTTGCCCATCCCTAGTTGCTCTTGAGAAGGTGGGGGTGAGCTGCCTTCTTGAACTGCTGCAGTCCCTGAGGTGTAGGTATACCCACAGTGCTGTTAGAGAGGGAGTTCCAGGGTTTTGACCCAGCAACTGTGAACGAACGGCGATATATTCCCACATCAGAATGGTGAGTGGCTTGGAGGGGAACCTCCAGGCGGTGGGGTTCCCAGGTATCTGCTGCCTTTGTCCTTCTAGATGGTAGTGCTCATAGACACAGAGATACATAGAAGATAGGAGGAGACCTTTTCGCCCATCGAGCCTGCTCCGCCATTCATCACGATCATGGCTGATCATCCAACTCGATAGCCTAATCCTGTTTTCTCCACATAGCCTTTCATCCCATTCTACCCAAGTGCTATATGGAGCTGTCTGTTGAATATATTCAATGATTTAGCCTCAACTACTTCCTATGGTAATAAATTCCACAGGCTCACCACTGTTTTGGTGAAGAAATGTCTCCTTATCTCTGTCTGAAATGGTTCACCCTGAATCCTCAGGCTGTGACCCCTGGTTCTGGACACACCCATCATTGGTAACATCTTCCCTGCAACAACCTTGTCTAGTCCTGTTAGAATTTTATAAGCCTCTATGAGATCCCCACTCATTCTTCTGAACTCCAGCGAGAACAATCCCAACCTCGTCAATCTCTCCTCATATGACAGTCCTGCCATCCCTGGAATCAGTCTGGTAAACCTTCGCTGCACTCCCTCCATAGCAAGAACATCCTTCCTCAGAGAAGGAAACCAAAACTGCGCACAATACTCCAGGTGTGGCCTCACCAAGGCCCAGTACAATTGCAGCAACACATCCCTGCTTCTATACTCAAACCTCTCGCAATGAAGGCCAACATACCATTAGCCTTCTTTGCCGCCTGCTGCACCTGCATGCTTACCTTCAGCGAATGGTGCACAAGGACACCCAGGTCCCGCTGCACACTCCCCTCTCCCAATTTACAACCATTCAGGTAGTAATCTGCCTTCCTGTTTTTGCTTCCAAAGTGAATAACTTCACACTTATCCAAATTATACTGCATCTGCCATTGATTTGCCCACTCGCCCAACCTGTCCAGATCTTGCTGTAGGATCCCTGCATCCTCGTCACAGTTCACCCTCCTGCTTAACTTGCTATCATCTGCAAACTTTGAGATGTCACATTTTGTTCCCTCATCCAAATCATTAATATATATTGTGAATAGCTGGGGTCCCAGCACCGATCCCTGTGGTACCCCACTAGTTACTGCCTGCCACTCTGAAAAGGACCCATTAATCCCGACTCTTTGTTTCCTCTCTGCCAACCAATTTTCTATCCACCTCAATACATTTCCCCCAATCCCATGCTCTTTAATTTTGCGCAATAATCTCTTATGCGGGACTTTGTCAAACGCCTTCTGAAAGTCCAAATATACCACATCGACTGGCTCCCCCTTGTCAACTGTACTGGTTACATCTTCAAAGAATTCCAACAGGTTTGTCAAGCATGATTTTCCCTTCATCAATCCATGCTGACTCTGATGGATCCTGCCACTGCTTTCTAAATGTTCCGCTATAAAGTCCTTGATAATGGATCCAAGCATTTTCCCCACTACCGATGTTAGGCTTACTGGTCTATAATTCCCTGCTTTCTCTCTACCTCCCTTTTTGAATATTGGAGTGACATTAGCTACCCTCCAATCTGCAAGGACAATTCCAGAATCTATAGAATCACGGAAGATGATCACCAATGCATCCACTATTTCCAGAGCCACCTCCTTAAGCATTCTGGGATGCAGATTCTCCTTCTTCATCAATCCCTTCGTCCTTCTTTGCTGAATTCTAAACTGCTCCCAAGCCTCAGACCTATTATTTCTCTTGGCCAATCTGTATGCTTCTTCCTTGTATCGGATACTATTTCTAATTTCCTTTGCAAGCCATGGATTGGCTCTCTTACCTCCTTTGCTTTTGTGCCAGACAGGAATGAACAGTTGCTGTAGTTCCTCCATGCGTTCCTTGAACATTTGCCATTGCCAACCACTGTCATCCCTTTAAGTAACTATCCCCAATCTATCAAGGCCAACTCACACCTCATATCCTCATAGTTCCCTTTATTAAGATTCAGCACCCTAGTCTCCGAATCAACTACTTCACTCTCCATCTTGATAAACAATTCTACCATGTTATGGTCGCTCATCCCCAAGGGGTCTCATACAGCCAGATTGGCAATGATTCCCTTC
This sequence comes from Scyliorhinus canicula, assembly GCF_902713615.1. NCBI lineage: Eukaryota > Metazoa > Chordata > Chondrichthyes > Carcharhiniformes > Scyliorhinidae > Scyliorhinus > Scyliorhinus canicula. The sequence goes on from NC_052153.1 coordinate 192,338,253, forward strand.
TCATTACACAGTACCCAGTCTAAGATGGCCTGCTCTCTAGTTGGTTCCTCCACATATTGGTCAAGAAAACCATCCCGTACACACTCCAGGAATTCCTCCTCTACGGCATTGTGGCTAATTTGATTTGCCCAATCTATGTGAAGGTTAAAATCGCCCATGATCACCGATATTCCCTTATTACATGCATCTCTAATTCCTTGTTTAATGCCATTCCCAACCTCACCAGTGCAGTTTGGGGGTCTATATATGACACCCAATGATGTTTTTTGCCCCTTGGTATTTCTCAACTCTACCCATACAGATTCCACATTGTCAGAGCTAATATCCTTTCTCACTATTGTGTTAACTTCCTCTTTAACCAGCAGTGCCACGTCACCACCTTTTCTTCTATGCCTGTCCTTCCTAAATACTGAGAACCCTGGAACATTCAGTTCCCATCCCTGTTCACCCTGCAACCATGTCTCTGTAATCCCAATTATATCATACCCATTTATATCTATCTGCGTGATTAGTTCATCCACTTTATTGCAAATACTCCGTGTATTAAGGCACAGAGCCTTTAAGTTTGTTTTATTCACATGGGTTTGTCACGGCTTTGGAAGCTGCTGCCTTCATCTTGTGGTGTGGGAAATGTAGCAGCCAATTTGCACACAGCGAAGTGCCACAAACAGCAATGGGTCCAGACCGGTTAACCTGGTTCATTCAGTGATTTTGGCTGAGGGGTGGCCAAGGTGCCAGGGAGGAAGCCTCTGTTCTCGGTTGAAATAGTGACATAGCGACCATGGAATTTTTCACATCATCTATCAGACTACCTAAGTTTAATGTCGCACTGGAAAGATAGCTCCTCTGGCAGTGCTTGCACTGCATCAGTGCCACACTAAAGCGTCAGCCTAGGTTTTGTGTTTGAAGTCTCTGGAGTGGGGGGGGGGGAGGGGAGGTTTGAAACCACCACCTTCCGACTTGGGGAGCAGCGGGGGGTGCGTACTACCCACTGAGCCACTGCTGAAATCTGAGGATAAATATGTCCGATCGCTGGCACTGTTTCACAGCTGTTTGTCTTACAGAACAAGGCGACTCCTGTACCTATGCTGAGATCGACAGGAGAACAGGTACGCTGCCCCTAATGGTTTTGTGCTGTTATCTATTTTGTAACCCGAATTCCATCTCCAACCAACAGATCTTTTTGTTTTTGTTAAAGATGACAAGAGGTTCACAATCAATGCGTCAGAAGACCGTGAGTGAATGTTTCCTTTCACGTTGATTAAAAGTTGTAGTTTCAAATCTCTCCCGCTCCCCCCTATCTTTAAGAGCTGATTCCTTTGTTAGCCTGCCTCCCTGAGAAGGGAGCACTTGATCCCTCAATAGGCCACCATTTGGGGCGGTACGGTGGCGCAGTAGTTAGCACTGCTGCCTCACGGGCGCCGAGGACCCGGTTCGATCCCGTGTGGAGTTTGCGCATTCTCCCCGTGTTTGCGTGGGTCTCACCCCCTACGACCCAAAGATGTGCCGGGTAGCTAGATTGGCCACGCTAAATTGCGCCTTTATTGGGAAAAAAAAATAATAGACGACCATTCTACTCCCAGGTTTCATGCCTGTCCCACCGTCGGAAATTCTTCCCAAATGAAAATTCCCGATTCAGTTTTGAGTCGCCACGGACTCTCCCCGAAGGAGCTGCTTCACCGAGTGGATCCCAACCGACCCCACACCCTCAGCATGGACTTGTGAAGGGGAAGGTGATGTCTGATCAGCTTGAGTTAAAGCTTTGAGGAAGTAGCAAGGAGGGTCAATGGGGGTGGGGGGGGGTGGGGGGTGGTGGTATTTGTGGTTACGGGGATAGGGCGGGAGGGGGAGCTTGCTCGGGTGCTCAGTAAGGGGTATGGTGCAGCCTCAATGGGCTGAATAATAATAATAATCCTAATTGTCACAAGTAGGCTTACATTGACACTGCAATGAAGTTACTGTGAAAATCCCCTCAGCGCCACATTCCGGCGCCTGTTCAGGTACACAGAGGGAGAATTCACAATGTCCAATTCACCCAACAAGCACGTCTTCTGGGACTTGCGGGAGGAAACCGGAGCACCCGGAGGAAACCCACGCAGACACGGGGAGAACGCGCAGACTCCGAACAGACAGCGACCCAAGCCGGGAATCGTACCCGACACCCTGACGCTGTGAAGCCACAGCGCTAACCACTGTGCCGCCAATGGCCTCCATCTGCACTGTAGGGGTTCTATGGATTCTCTGGAAAGTTGGATCCAAAATTGGTTTGGTGGCAGGAAGCAAAGTGTTCTGGTTGATGGGTGATTTTGGGGTGATTGGAAGGCTGTTTCTCAGCAGGGTTCCCAATGGCTCAGCACTGGGTGGCTCGCTGTTTTGTGTTAGAATCTATCTGTGTTCGGAACTGACACAGAGGGGAAAGGATTAAGAATTTTACCGCAGATGCAAAAATTGGCCGCGTGGTTGATAGAGAAAGAAAGCTCCAGTCTGCAGAAAGATATCTATGGACTGATGAGAAAACTGGTAAATGTAACCGAAAATGGAGAAGTATGAAGTAATGCACTCGGGGAAGAAGAAACCGGGGAAAGGGTTGCACACTTAATGGTAAGGATTCTGAAAAATGAGAAGTAACAGGAGAATATTTGTCTCTAGATCCCTCACGGCAGCACAGCGTCTAGATAAACTGGATTGGATTTGGATTTGTTTATTGTCACGTGTATCGAGGTACAGTGAAAAATATTTTTCTGCGAGCAGCTCAATCAGATCATTTAGTACAGGAAAATAAAATAAAATAAAAAGATAATTCATACTCCAGGGCAACACAAGGTCCATAATGTAAAATACATAGACACCGACATCGGGTGGAGCATACAGGGTGTAGTATTAATCAGGTCAGTCCATAAGGAGTTTAGGAGTCTGGTGACAGTGGGGAAGAAGCTGTTTTTGAGTCTGTTCGTGCGTGTTCTCAGACTTCTGTATCTCCTGCCCGATGGAAGAAGTTGGAAGAACAAAGAACAAAGAACAAAGAAAATTACAGCACAGGAACAGGCCCTTCGGCCCTCCCAGCCTGCGCCGATCCAGATCCTTTATCTAAACCTGTCCCCTATTTTCCAAGGTCTACTTCCCTCTGTTCCCCGCCCATTCATATACCTGTCTCGATGCTTCTTAAATGATGCTATCGTGCCCGCCTCTACCACCTCCGCTGGTAAAGTGTTCCAGGCACCCACCACCCTCTGCGTAAAAAACTTTCCACGCACATCTCCCTTAAACTTTCCCCCTCTCACCTTGAAATCGTGACCCCTTGTAACTGACACCCCCACTCTTGGGAAAAGCCTGTTGCTGTCCACCCTGTCCATACCTCTCATACTTTTGTAGACCTCAATCAGGTCCCCCCTCAACCCCCGTCTTTCCAACGAAAACAATCCTAATCTACTCAACCTTTCTTCATAGCTAGCACCCTCCATACCAGGCAACATCCTGGTGAACCTCCTCTGCACCCTCTCCAAGGCATCCACATCCTTCTGGTAAAGTGGCGACCAGAACTGCACGCAGTATTCCAAATGTGGCCGAACCAAAGTCCTATACAACTGTAACATGACCTGCCAACTCTTGTACTCAATACCCCGTCCAATGAAGGCAAGCATGCTGTATGCCTTCTTGACCACTCTATCCACCTGCGTTGCCACCTTCAGGGTACAATGGACCTGAACTCCCAGATCTCTCTGTACATCAATTTTCCCCAAGACCCTTCCATTGACCATATAGTCCGCTCTTGAATTTGATCTTCCAAAATGCATCACCTCGCATTTGCCTGGATTGAACTCCATCTGCCATTTCTCTGCCCAACTCTCCAATCTATCTACATTTTGTTGTATTCTCTGACAGTCCTCCTCGCTATCTGCAACTCCACCAATCTTGGTATCATCTGCAAACTTGCTAATCAGACCACCTATACCTTCCTCCAGGTCATTTATGTAGATCACAAACAACAGTGGTCCGAGCACGGATCCCTGTGGAACACCACTAGTCACCCTTCTCCATTTTGAGACACTCCCTTCCACCACTACTCTCTGTCTCCTGTTGCCCAGCCAGTTCTTTATCCATCTAGCTGGTACACCCTGAACCCCATACGACTTCACTTTTTCCGTCAACCTGCCATGGGAAACCTTATCAAACGCCTTACTAAAGTCCACGTATACGACATCTACAGCCCTTCCCTCATCAATTAACTTTGTCACTTCCTCAAAGAATTCTATTAGGTTTGTAAGACATGACCTTCCCTGCACAAAACCATGCTGCCTATCACTGATAAGTCTATTTTCTTCCAGATGTGAATAGATCCTATCCCTCAGTATCTTCTCCAACAGTTTGCCTACCACTGACGTCAAGCTCACAGGTCTATAATTCCCTGGATTATCCCTGCTACCCTTCTTAAACAAAGGGACAACATTAGCAATTCTCCAGTCCTCCGGGACCTCACCCGTGCTCAAGGATGCTGCAAAGATATCTGTTAAGGCCCCAGCTATTTCGACCCTCGCTTCCCTCAGTAACCTGGGATAGATCCCATCCGGTCCTGGGGACTTGTCCACCTTAATGTCTTTTAGAATACCCAAAACTTCCCCCTTCCGTATGACAACTTGACCGAGAGTATTTAAACATCCATCCCTAGCCTCAACATCCGTCTTGTCCCTCTCCTTTGTGAATACCGATGCAAAGTACTCATTAAGAATCTCACCCATTTCCTCTGAGTCCACGCATAAATTTCCTCTTTTGTCTTTAAGTGAGCCAATCCTTTCTCTAGTTACCCTCTTGCTCCTTACATACGAATAAAAGGCTTTGGGATTTTCCTTAACCCTGTTAGCCAAAGATATTTCATGACCCCTTTTAGCCCTCTTTATTGCGCGTTTGAGATTCGTCCTACTTTCCCGATATTCCTCCAAAGCTTCATCAGTTTTGAGTTGCCTCGATCCTATGTATGCTTCCTTTTTCATCTTAGCTAGTCTCACAATTTCACCCGTCATCCATGGTTCCCTAATCTTGCCATTTCTATCTTTCATTTTCACAGGAACATGTCTGTCCTGTACTTTAATCAACCTTTCCTTAAAAGACTTCCACATTTCAAATGTGGATTTACCCTTAAACAGCTGCTCCCAATCCACATTCCCTTGCTCCTGCCGAATTTTGTTATACTCTGCCTTTCCCCAATTTAGTACTCTTCCTTTCGGACCCCTCCTGTCCTTGTCCATGAGTATTCTAAAACTTACGGAATTGTGATCGCTATTTCCAAAGTAATCACCGACTGAAACATCAACCACCTGGCCGGGATCATTCCCCAATACCAGGTCCAGTATGGCCCCTTCCCGAGTTGGACTATTTACATACTGCTCTAAAAAAAACTCTCCTGGATGCTCCTTACAAACTCTGCTCCATCTACGCCTCCAACACTACACGAGTCCCATTCAATGTTGGGGAAGTTAAAATCTCCCATCACAACCACCCTATTGCTCCTACATTCTTCTATAATCTGTCTGCATATTTGTACCTCTACTTCATGCTCGCTTTTGGGAGGCCTGTAGTAAAGTCCCAACAATGTTGCTGCACCCTTCCTATTTCTCAGCTCCACCCATATTTCCTCATTGCTCGAATCCTCCATCATGCCCTCCTTAATCACAGCTGTGATATCATCTCTGACGAGTAATGCAACTCCTTCCACCCCTTCTACCTCCCTCTCTATCCCTCCTGAAGCATCTATACCCTGGGATATTCAGTTGCCAGTCCTTCCCTTCCGTCAACCAAGACTCAGTAATACCAATAACATCACATTCCCAGGTACTAATCCAAGCCCTAAATTCATCTGCCTTACCTGCTACACTTCTCGCATTAAAACAAATGCACCTCAGACCACCTTTGCGTTCATCATCTCTTCCCTGTCTACTCTTCCCCTTAGTCACATTGAGTTTATTATCTCGTACCTTACTGGCTTTAGTTGCTGCTTCTTTACTGACCTCTAACTTCCTAATCTGGTTCCCATCCCCCTGTCACATTAGTTTAAAACCTCCCCAACAGTGTTAGCAAAAGCACCCCCTAGGACATTGGTTCCAGTCCTGCCCAGGTGTAGACCATCCGGTTTGTAATGGGCCCACCGCCCCCAGAAGAGTGAGTAAGCCGGGTGGGAGGGATCCTTGATTATGCTGCCCGCACTTCCGGTGGCGGCCATGGAGGAGTAGGTCTCACATTTGATAGCTCCCGCCTGTAACGGACTTTTGGATCTTTATCTCCCGTTTTTATCCTGGATTTTATGGGATAAATGGGTGAAGAGAGAGACAGTAAGGAGAAATCCCCCTCCGGTGTAGGGAGAATTGGACCAGACGTGGCTGGGTGAGAAGACAAAGTCCGATAACGAAGACGCGAGCAGAGCTGGTAACACGGGACAGCATGGCGGAGAGCAAGGGCCGCGAGGAGACGGCACAGTGGTCGACGGAGCAGCTGGTGAAGTTTTTCGAGGATTGCTTCGCCAAACTGAAGAAGGACACGCTGGACCCGATTAAGGCTTCGATTGATCAAGTGGTTCAGAATCAGGAAACCCACGGGAGAGCGATCCAGGAGGTAGAACAAAAGTTGTCCGAGCACCAGGAGTATATAACCGTGCTGGAAAGCGAGGTGGGGATGATGAACAACCGCCAGGAAAGAATGCAGGAGAAGCTGGAGGATCTGGAGAATAAGTCCAGGAGGCAGAATCTCAGAATTGTCGGCCTCCCTGAAGGCAGTGAGGGATCGGATGCGAGGGCCTATGTAACGGACATGTTGGAGAAGTTGATGAGGGCTGGGGCGTTCCCTCGGCCCCTCGAATTGGACAGAGCGCACAGAGCCCTCGCGAGGAAGCCCAGAGCCAACGAGCCGCCGAGGGCCATGGTGGTACATTTTGGACAAGGAACACGTTTTGCGGTGGACCAAGAAAGAACGGAGCAGCAAGTAGGAGAACTGTGAGCTGCGCATCTATCAAGACCTGGGAGCGGATTTGGCCAAGAGGCGAGCTGGGTTCAATCGGGCAAAATCGGCCCTCTTTAAGAAGGGGGTGAAGTTCGGGATGCTGTACCCAGCCCATCTGTGGGTCACACATGAGGAACGGGACTTCTACTCTGAAACGGCAGACAAAGTATAGACCTTCATTAAAGAAATGAAGTTGGAGGCGAATTAAAAGACACTTAAGCCTTGGAGAAGTACTGTGGTGGAAAAGTACTGTGGCAGCAATTTGTGGTGCTGGATTGTAAAAGTTTAAGTAGGTCTATGTGAAATAATGGGCTGTGTGGATGGTTAAAGGTTGATCTGTCTTTCAGGGACTTTGTTAGGGGGTGGTGGGCTTTGAATTTAGTTCTGCTTTTTGGGTGACAATTTTTCTAAAGTGATTGTTTCTTCACTGTTTTTTTCTGTTGTTTGTTTACTGGAAAATGTAATGCTTTTAAAATGTTTCTTCATGTGGGGGGGTGGGAGAGAGGAGAGTACAATAGGGAGACAGACTGCTTGGTGCCGGGGCGGGAGCTATCGAGTCAGCATGGGTCAGTTAACGCTCGGAAGCGCAGTGGGGGGTGGACAGGTATTAAGCTGGAGCTTGACTTGGGGGATTGGGTTTTTAGTTGTTGCTCGGTGGGGGGGGGGGGGGGGGAGCTGCTTTGCTGACAGGGGTGGAACTGTTACTAGGGGACAAATGGGAGGTCGGGAACGGCGACTGCCCGAGTGGGGACTCGAGGGCGTGTGCTCGAGGTTGGCCTAAAAAGGGTGATGGCTAGATGGCCGGGGGGGGGGGGGGGGGGGGGGGGGTGTTGGTTGGAAGCCCCCCCGTCCAGGCTGATCACATGGAACATAAGAGAACTGAATGGGTCAGTCAAGAGGGCTCGCGTGTTTGCGCATTTGAGGGAACTGAAGGCGGACGAGGCAATGCTACAAGAGACACACCGAAAGGTTACAGATCGGACGAGATTGAGAAAGGGGTGGGTCAGGCAAGTATTCCACTCAGGGCTGGACTCAAAGACCAGGGGGGTAGCGATATTGATCAGCAAACAAGTGGCATTCGAGGCAGGGAGAATCGTGTCAGACAAGGGGGGTAGGTACATAATGGTGAGTGGGAAGCTGGAGGGGGTGCGGGTGGTACTTGTGAACATAGATGCTCTGAATTGGGACAATGTGGAATTTATGAGGCAGGTGTTAGGTAAGATCCCAGACTTAGAGTCACATAACCTGATCATGGGAGGAGACTTCAACACAGTCATTGATCCGGAATTGGACCGGTCAAAATCCAGGACAGGGAGGAGGCCGGCAGCGGCAAAGGAATTGAAGGGGTTTATGGAACAGATGGGGGAAGTAGACCCAGGGAGGTTTGCACGGCCGAGGACGAAGGAGTTTTCCTTTTTTTCACATGTCCACAAGGTATATTCCCGTATCGACCTTTTTGTTCTGAGCAGGGCGCTAATACCGAAGGATACTGAGTACTCGGCAATCGCAGTGTCGGATCATGCCCCACATTGGGTGGATCTACGGGTTAGTATGGAGAGAGGGTAACGCCTGCTGTGGAGACTGGATGTGGGGTTGCTAGCGGACGAGGCGGTCTGTGGGCGGGTTAACAAGTCCATCCAGAACTCCTGGAAACAAATGATACGGGGGAGGTCTCTGCAGCAACGGTTTGGGAAGCTTTGAAGGCAGTAGTCAGAGGGGAATTAATCTCGATACGGGCCCACAGAGAAAAGGCAGAACGGGCTGAGAGGGATAGATTAGTGGAGGAGATACTCCAGGTGGACAGGAGATACTCGGAGGCCCCGGACGCGGGGCTACTGAGGGAGCGGCGGAGGTTACAGGCGGAGTTTGGGCTGTTGACCCCAGGGAAAGCGGTGGAACAGTTGAGGAAGGCAAGGGGGGCGATCTATGAGTACGGGGAAAAGGCAAGCAGAATGTTGGCACACCAGCTCAGGAAAAGAGAGGCGGCCAGGGAGATAGGTAAAGTAAAGAGTAGAGACGGTAACACTGTCCTGGACCCAGAGGGGGTGAACGAGGTGTTCAATGACTTTTTACAGTAAATTATATGAGTCGGAACCCCCGGCTGGGGTGGAGGGGATGAGGCAGTTTCTGGATCAGTTGAGGTTCCCGAGGGTGGAGGAGGACCTGGTGGAGGGGCTGGGAGCCCCAATTGAGATTGAGGAAATAATCAAGGGGCTGGAGGGCATGCAGTCGGGCAAGGCCCCGGGGCCTGACAGCTACCCGGTGGAATTCTACAAGACGTTTTCAGAGATATTGAGCCCACTGCTGGTGAGGACATTTAACGAAGCAAGAGAGAAGGGTGTCCTCCCCCAAACAATGTCGCGGGCCTCAATTTCATTGATCCTGAAATGGGAGAAGGATCCGGAGCAATGCGGGCATCGGGTGAAGCATACAGGGTGTAGTGTTAATGAGGTCAGTCCATAAGAGGGTCATTTAGGAGTCTGGTGACAGTGAGGAAGAAGCTGTTTTTGAGTCTGTTCGTGCGTGTTCTCAGACTTCTGTATCTCCTGCCCGATGGAAGAAGTTGGAAGAGTGAGTAAGCCGGGTGGGAGGGATCCTTGATTATGCTGCCCGCTTTCCCCCGGCAGCGGGAGGTGTAGATGGAGTCAATGGATGGGAGGCAGGTTTGTGTGATGGACTGGGCGGTGTTCACGACTCTCTGAAGTTCCTTGTGGTCCTGGGCCGAGCAGTTGCCATACCAGGCTGTGATGCAGCCCGATAGGATGCTCTCTATGGTGCATCTGTAAAATGCAGGGGAGTTGAGGAGTAAATTTGTCCGCTCTGCTAGAGGAGGTCTCCGACTCACTGCCTGATAGGGTGCTCGAGGCGGAAACAATCCCATCAGCCCATTTACAAAGAAACATTTTGAGCGGCATTTGAAGAACCCAATCCTCAAGGGTTCCGGGCCAAAAGATGGAAGGTGGGAGTAAACTGTGGTGTGTTGGGTAAGCTGGGTCTGCGAGGACTGTGTTTACTGCAGTGGTGAGAGAGACAGGCTTCCAACACTTGAAGAAATGCAACTCGATTTTATTGAACTCTTAACTATCATACATACTTTAACTGTGGGTTGACACTATGCTGAGTTGACTGGAGACCTGAGGCTAACCTGACCAGACTATCTTACTACCACATGGTGTTTGTTCTAGTTGCTGCTCACGAGCTCTGACTGTCTCAGAGGCTGGATCCCGAGAGAGCGGGAAAACTAGTGCCCTCTGGCTTTATAGTGGCCATGTCCTGTCTGGTGATTGGCTGCTGTGTTCTGTGTGTTCATTGGTCATCCTGTGTGTCAATCACTGCCTGTATGTGCACCATCGTATACCTGGATGTATATTATAACATCCCCTCCCTCTTCTTTTTTACTTTAAAAGATAATGTATATAGGTCAATAAATAGTGAGTGTGTGTACAGGAGCCTGACTATATACAAAGTACGTGAGCGTATTTACATGGGAAGGTGTCTGGTGCAGATAGAGGGCAGACAACAACTTAGGAAGAAACAATATGTACAGATGTATAAACGAATCACAAGGCAATGCAACATTCAGTCTATAAATTCAGTCTCTGTGGCGGGTGACGAATTCTGGTTGACCACCTCAAGGGTGGATCAGGGGCCGCCTGCACTGGAACGGGCGGAGCTGCCTCCAATGTAGAGGGCGGTAAAAGAACTGGCAGATCGGTGACCTCATGGAAGGGCGCGTCCTGAGAAACCAGTAGGCGAGGCCGAGGAAAGGAGCCATCAGGCATGTGAACGAGGAACGATCTCGGGGCCACTGGCTTAACCACCACAGCTGTGGCAGACCAGCCACCGTCAGGTAGCTGAACACGAGCTCGGTCAGCAGGGACCAGAGCAGGGAGATCTGTGGAGTGGGCACCGTACGCCGACTTGCATTGTACCCAAGACTGTTGCATCCTTTGCAGGACCGGAAAGTTGTCAAGGTCCGGGATGTGGATAGCCGGCACCGTCATCCGTAGTGTGCGGTTCATTGGGAGCTGTGCAGGGGACAGGCCAGCGGACAAAGGAGTCGCCCTGTAGGCTAACAGCGCCAGGTTGAAATCCGAACCCGAGTCAGTAGCTTTGCACAACAGTCTTTTAACAATGTGGACCCCTTTTCAGCCTTCCCATTCGACTGGGGGTAACGGGGCCTTGAAGTGACGTGCGTAAAATTGTACTGCCGGGCAAAATCCGTCCACTCCAGACTGAAGAAGCACGGGCAATTATCAGTCATGACTGTAAGTGAAATGCCATGATGGGCAAAGTTCTCTTTGCACGCCTTGGTGACTGTTGCTGATGTGAGGCCAGTCAGTCTGACCACCTCGGGGTAGTTAGAAAAATAGTCCACGAGTAGGACATAGTCTTGGCCCTTTGCATGAAAGAGATCAATGCCAACCTTGGTCCATGGGGACGATACCAGTTCATGCGGCTGCAAAGCCTCTTTCGGCTGAGCCGGCTGGAACCGTTGGCACGTTGGGCAATTGAGGACCGTGTTGGCGATATCCTGGCTGATGCCTGGCCAATATACTGCCTCTCGGGCTCGACGGCGACACTTTTCGACCCCCAGGTGACCTTTGTGGATTTGGCCGAGGACCAGCTCTCGCGTGCTCTGTGGGATTACTATCCTGTCCAGCTTCATTAGTATGCTGTCCACTACCGCCAGATCGTCTTTTATATTATAGAACTGTGGGCACTGCCCCTTTTGCCAACCATCCGTGAGATGGCGCATGACCCACTGGAGTAAAGGATCCCTGGCCGTCTCCTGACGAATCTGCACGAACCTTTCATCAGTGGCCGGAAAGTTGGATGCACAAAACTTCACCTGAGCGTCGATCTGAGAGATGAAGTCCGACTGCTCACACGGCGCGGTGATGGGTCTAGAGAGGGCGTCGGCCACAATGAGCTCCTTGCCCGGGGTGTAGACCAGGTCGATATCGTAGCAGCGGAGTTTGAGGAGGATACGTTGTAGGCGTGGCATCATATAGAACATAGAACATAGAACACTACAGCGCAGTACGGGCCCTTCGGCCCTCGATGTTGCGCCGACCTGTGAAACCATCTGAAGCCTATCTGACCTACACTATTCCATTTTCATTCATATGTCTATCCAGTGACCACTTAAATGCCCTTAAAGTTGGCGAGTCTACTACTATTGCAGGCAGGTCGTTCCACACCCCTACTACTCTCTAAGTAAAGAAACTGCCTCTGATATCTGTCCTATATCTATCACCCCTCAATTTAAAGCTATGTCCCCTCGTGTTGGTCATCACCATCCGAGGAAAAAGACTCTCACTGTCCACCCTATCTAACCCTCTGACTATCTTATATGTCTCTATTAAGTCACCTCTCAGCCTTCTCCTCTCTAACGAAAACAACCTCAATTCCCTGAGCCTTTCCTCGTAAGACCTTCCCTCCATACCAGGCAACATCCTAGTAAATCTCCTCTGAACCCTTTCCAAAGCTTCCACATCCTTCCTATAATGTGGTGACCAGAACTGCACGCAGTACTCCAGGTGTGGCCGCACCAGAGTTATGTACAGCTGCAGCATGACCTTGTGGTTCCGAAACTCAATCCCCCTGCTTATAAAGGCTAGCACACCATATGCCTTCTTAACAGCCCTATTAACCTGGGTGGCAACTTTCAGGGATTTATGTACCTGGATGCCGAGATCTCTCTGTTCATCTACACTACCAAGAATCTTGCCATTAGCCCAGTACTCTGCATTCCTGTTACTCCTTCCAAAGTGAACCACCTCACACTTTTCCGCATTAAACTCCATCTGCCACCTCTCAGCCCAGCTCTGCAGCTTATCTATGTCCCTCTGTATCCTATAACATCCTTCAGCACTATCCACAACTCCACCGACCTTCGTGTCATCTGCAAATTTACTAACCCATCCTTCTACACCCTCTTCCAGGTCATTCCCGTAACAGCCTCCCCGAACAGGCGCCGGAATGTGGCGACTAGGGGCTTTTCACAGTAACTTCATTTGAAGCCTACTTGTGACAATAAGCGATTTTCATTTCATTTTTCATTTTCATTTCATTTATAAAAATGACAAACAGCAGTGGCCCCAAAACAGATCCTTGCGGTACACCACTAGTAACTGAACTCCAGGATGAACATTTGCCATCAACCACCACCCTCTGTCTTCTTTCAGCTCGCCAATTACTGATCCAAACCGCTAAATCACCTTCAATTCCATACTTCCTTATTTTATGCAATAGCCTACCATTGAGGTCTTTCTAGATGATGTGAACCAATGGCCTGTGGTCCGTCTCGACCGTGAATTTAGGGAGTCCATGCACGTAATCATGGAATTTGTCAATCCCTGTGAGAAAGCCCAGGCATTCTTTTTCCATCTGAGCGTATTGTTGCTCAGTGGGTGTCATGGCTCTTGATGCATATGCGACTGGGGCCCAGGAGGAGGATCTGTCCCGCTGGAGACCCCAATGCCAGCCTGGCTCACGTCGGTGGAGATCTTTGTGTCCTTGGCAGGGTCGAAAAATGCCAGTACCGGGGCCTTGGTGAGTTTCGCCCTGAGCTCACGCCACTCTCGCTCATGAGCGGGGAGCCACTGGACGTCGGTAGTCTTTTTAAAAGATGGCGGAGAGCTGTGGTGTGTGATGCAAGGTTGGGGATAAACTTCCCAAGGACGTTGACCATCCCTAGGAAGCGGAGGACGGCCATCTTGTCCTCCGGGGTCTTCATGGCGTTGATCGCCGACACCATGTCTGCATCTGGCTGCACACCGAACTGCGAAATATGGTCGCTGAGGAACTTTAGTTCTGATTGACCGAACGAGCATTTGGCTCTGTTGAGTCGGAGGCCATGCTCGTGGATCTTATGGAACACTTGTTTGAGGCGATCGACGTGCACCTGAGGAGTTGTGGACCAAATAATGATATCATCAACGAACACCCGCATCCCCTCGATGCCCTCCATCACTTGCTCCATTATGTGGTGGAACACCTCCGAGGCGGAGATGATGCCAAAGGGCATTCGGTTGTAACAGTAACGACCAAATGTGGTGTTAAATTTGCACAACTTTCGATTGGATGCGTCCAGCTGTATTTGCCAAAACCCCTTGAAGGCATCCAGCTTCGTGAAAAACTTGGCATGAGCCATCTCGCTGGTTCGCTCTTCTCGTTTAGGGGTAGGGTAGTGTTCCCTCATGATGTTACGGTTCAAATCTTTGGGGTCGATACAAATGAGAAGTTCCCCTGACGGTTTCTTGACACAAACCATGGAGCTAACCCAGTCCGTGGGTTCCGTGACCTAAGAAATGACGATCTGGTCCTGGAGGTCTTGCAGCTGCTGCTTGAGGCGGTCCTTAAGGGGCGCCGGCACCCGACGTGGTGCATGGACCACAGGGGTGGCTTTCAGCTTCAACAGGATCTTGTATCGGTAAGGGAGTGTGCCCATACCTTCGAAGACGCTGTGGTATTGTGCTATGATGTCATCGAGTTGGGTTTGGAAATTGACATCTGGCGAGGCCGTTGCCTCAGCGGGCGACACGGAGTGAACCCGCTGCACAAGATTCAGGAGTTTGAGGGCCTGAGCACCGAGCAGGGAAGCTCTGTTGGGCCTGAGCACCGAGCAGGGAAGCTCTGTTGGGCCTGAGCACCGAGCAGGGAAGCTCTGTTGGGCCTGAGCACCGAGCAGGGAAGCTCTGTTGGACCCGACAATTTCAAAACGCAGGGTTGCTTTTGAAGTACGATGGGACACGGCAAGCTGGCATGAGCCACTGGCAGCAATGGCATTGCCATTGTAGTTGAGGAGCTGGCAGGCCGGTGGAAGAATGCTTGCCTTGACACGGATGGTGTCAGACTTTGAAATGAGGTTTGCTGAAGCGCCGGTGTCCAGCCTGAAGCGTATGCGAGCCTTGTTGACCATAAGGGTGGCACACCACTCATCGTCCGGATCAATGCTCATCACTGGGAGTTGTTTCGCCTTCTTGGCGGAAAGCATCGTATGCTTGGTGATGATGCCCACCCGGAATGGGGATGTGAGATCCTCGGTGTCGGGATCTGGAGCCATGTCGGAGTCGGAGTCTGCAACGGGTATCTGTACTGACCGGACGCTCCTGCGCTGCGGCTGGGATCGCTGTGTGTTGGGCAGTTGAGCAGATCTCCACAGGGCTGCGTAGTGGCCAAGCTTGCTACACTGGAGACAGCGTCGAGATTTCGCGGGACATTGGCGCTTAAGTGGGCGGAGCCACAGTTGTTGCATGTCATGGCGCCGAGGTCAGGACGCTCCATGCGCCAACGTGCATGCGCAGTGCGGTCAAACGATGTGCACACCTGCGCAGTTTGGTCGTCGGCCTCGCCGTCCCCTTGATCATTGCGCACATGCGCAGGAGCCCGGGAAAAGAGCGCAAAATGGCCGCCATCATCCAGACTCAGGCCCTCTTCGCATCGTGGGGGCCTTGCCGCGCCGTCTCTGCCGCCTTGATATGGGAGTATCGGTTAGTAGCGTGCTCGTGGAGGATGCAGGTCTCGATGGCAATGGTAAGGGTGAGCTGCTTAACTTTAAGGAGCTGCTGGCGAAGGGGATCGGAGTGGACCCCAAAAACAATCTGGTCCTGGATCATGGAATCGGAAGTGGAGCGTAGTTGCAGGACTGCGCGAGGATACGGAGATGGGTTAAGAAGGACTGAAAAGGTTCATCCTTACCCTGAAGCCTCTGCTGGAACACATAGCGTTCAAAGCTCTCATTGACTTTGATGTCACAGTGGCTGTCAAACTTCAGCAGGACTGTTTTAAACTTTGTCTTGTCCTCGCCTTCAGCAAAGGTGAGGGAATTAAAGGTGTGGATAGCGTGGTCCCCGGCTGTAGAGAGGAAGAGAGCGATCTTCCTGGCATCCGATGCGGCTTCGAGGTCAGTGGCTTCCAGATATAGCTGGAACTTCTGCTTGAAAATCTTCCAGTTAGCACTGAGGTTGCCGGCGATGCGGAGCTGCGGGAGGGCGGACGCTGTCCATGTTACCGGATGGCTGATCGCTGGTCAAAGGCAGATTATCTCAAGGTAGGTCCGTCAAACTCGAGCATGACTCACTGGTACCATGATGTGTTGGGTAAGCTGGGTCTGCGAGGACTGTGTTTACTGCAGCAGTGAGAGAGACAGGCTTCCAACACTTGAAGAAATGCAACTCGGTTTTATTGAACTCTTAACTATCATACATACTTTAACTGTGGGTTGACACTATGCTGACTTGACTGGAGACCTGAGGCTAACCTGACCAGACTATCTGACTACTACATGGTGTATGTTCTAGTTGTTGCTCACGAGCTCTGACTGTCCCAGAGGCTGCATCCCAAGAGAGCGGGAAAACTAGTGCCCTCTGGCTTTATAGTGGCTGTGTCCTGTCTGGTGATTGGCTGCTGTGTTCTGTGTGTTCACTGGTCATCCTGTGTGTCAATCGCTGCCTGTCTGTGCACCATCATATACCTGTGTGTATATTATGACAGACTGCATCGCTGTTTTTCGGTCAGAGGACAGAGAGTGGGCCGAATGGCCCCCTCTGTGCTGTTAATCGTTCTGTGTTTCTACGTACAGCTCCCCCTGCAGTGTCTCATCAATACTACAAGGGCAGGTGCAGCAGGTGCTGAACCAAGAAGATAGCTCCCTATGTATTAGGCTGCACGACTCATTAACACACGCTGTTTCTCTGGTGGTTTAATGTTTCTGGGATTTAAACAGTCCCTGCTGTTGCAGAGAAACATGTGCTATATAAAGGAATGGACGTGTCAGGGTTTTAGACCAAATTGAGATTTATGATTATGTGGTGATGAAGTTGGTTAACGCCAGTAAGCAGAGAGTGGTGGTGAGTGGTTGTATTTCCGCTGGAGGGAAATGCGCATCACTGTTGAAGCTGCTGGTTTTATTCTACGTCAGTGACCTGGACTCGAGCGCCCAGGGAATCATTTCAAAGTTTGCAGAAGACACAAAACTCCAAAATCTAGAAAACAGCGAGGCCTAGGGGGGCATGGACTGGCGAAATGGGCAGCAGGGTAGGGCGGCACGGTAGCACAGTTGCTTCACAGCGCCAGGGTCCCAGGTTCAATTCCCGGCTTGGGTCACTGTCTGTGCGGAGTCTGCACGTTCTCCCCGTGCCTGCCTGGGTTTCCTCCGGATGCTGCGGTTTCCTCCCACAGGTCCCGAAAGACGTGCTTGTTAGGTGGATTAGACATTCTGAATTCCCTCTCTGTGTACCCGAACAGGCTTTGTTGAGAACCTTGGACACAATGCCAGCAGAGATATGTGTGTGTGTGTGTGTGTGTGTGTGTGTGGGAGCGTTAACTATCTGCATACTTCAGAGGCTGGAAGGGGTTATTGATGGCCTCAGAGAATCATTTATGCTCACCAAGCTTTTTGCTAGTCGGGGTGGGGGGTGGGGGGGGGGGGGGGGGGGGGGGGATGGCGTCACAAAACACCCAGCAAGGTTACATTTGATCTCTTGCAGTTCACAATCAGTAAGCTGCAGTTGTCAAAAACAGAACTACTGAAATGTGTGTGGAGGCAGCGCCGGCCCTAGGGTTGCTGGCGCCCCGGGCCAGCTGAACTTCGGCGCCCTTGGGGGGGGGGGGGGGGGGCCGAGAGGGGGGGAGGCCGAGAGGGGGGGGGGGCCGAGAGGGGGGGGGGGGGCACGATTGAGGGGGGGGGACCAGGAAGAGAAGGCGTGAGGGCGAGGAGAGGGGGGGGGGGGGCCCAGGAGAGGGGGGGGGGGGGTGCCGAGAGGTGGGGACCGCGGAGGGGGGGGGACCGAGGAGGGGGAGGGGGGGCGGCGCGTCGAGGGGCGGGGGAGGCCGAGAGGTGGGGGGGACCGAGAGGCGGGGTGCGAGGGGAGGGGGGGGGGCGGTGGGCGGGCGAGCGGAGGGGGAGGGGGGCTGCGAGGGGGGGAGGTTGGCCCAAGAGGGGGGGGGGGTGGGGGGAGGGATGGGGGCGGGGCCTGAGGGGGAGGGCGGGCGGACGGAAGGGGGACGGAGGAGGGGCGGGGTGACGAAGGGGACGGATGGGGCGGAAAGGGCCCGACTGGGCCGCAGGGAGGGCCACCGCGAAGCGCTGGTTGGCACCGGCCCAACTGCGCATGCGCGGGAGACTACCGAGTCTCTGGCGCCCCCTAGCACATGGCCGCCAAGGGAGCATTGACCGAGTGCGGTTACCTTGGGCGGCCCTGTGTGGAGGGGAAAGGTCCAGATATGTATCACTTTGGGAGGACAGGGGAAACACCCAAACCCCCAGTCCAGTGTCTTGTCCATGACGGGCAAGCTTGTGTAGAATCGAGCCTGATGGATGCTTCTTAGCCATTTGTGAGGTTGCTGCCGGAGGAGGTGGTGGAAGCAGGGACCATAGTGACGTTTTCAGGGGCAGTTTGCAGTTGTACAAAACTCTGGTGCGGCCGCATTTGGAGTATTGCGTGCAGTTCTGGTCGCCACATTATAGGAAGGATGTGGAAGCATTGGAAAGGGTACAGAGGAGATTTACAAGGATGTTGCCTGGTATGGAGGGAAGATCATATGAGGAAAGGCTGAAGGACATGAGGCTGTTTTCGTTAGAGAGAAGACGGTTAAGACGGTGACTTAATGAGGCATACAAGGTGATCAGAGGATTAGATAGGGTGGACAGTGAGAGCCTTTTTCTCGGATGGTGATGTCTAGCACGAGGGGGACATAGCTTTAAATTAAGGGGAGATAGATATAGGACAGATGTCAGAGGTAGGTTCTTTACTCAGAGAGTAGTAAGGGCGTTGGAATGCCCTGCCTGCAACAGTAGTGGACTCGCCAACCCTAACGCATTCAAATGGTCATTGGATAGGCATATGGACGATAAGGGAATAGTGTAGAGGGACTTTAGAGGGGTTTCACAGGACGGCGCAACATCGAGGGCCCGAAGGGCCTGTACTGCGCTGTAATGTTCTATGTTCTATGTTCTTTGTTCTATCTTAACAAATACATGAATAGGATGGGAATAGAGGGATATGGACCAGGAAGTGTAGAAGATTTCTGTTTAGATGGGCAGCATGGTCGGCACAGGCTTGGAGGGCCGAAGGGCCTGTTCCTGTGCTGTACTTTTCTTTGTTCCTTGTTCATAAAGTGTCCAATTACATTTTTCACGGACATTTGATGAGCAGACAAATGTCTCGAACTGATGTCTCGCGAGTCATGAAAGTCCAGTTAACTCTGAGGGAGACCCCTATTCGACTCTCGATGTTTAACTTTGTTTCTGCCCCCACAGATCCTGCCAGATGCCTGTGTTCCTCCAGCATTTTTCTTTGTTTAAAATCAAACCCTTCCTTTTCCAGGAAGGTGTATTCATTTCTGCGGCCGATTGACCCATTGCCAGCTGCCGAGAGGGAACCATGGGTATTTGAGGAACAACTACACCTCAGGCCACCTCCTTCGTGCCAATATTTACTGAATTGGCAGCACCAGTGCACCTGGGCTGTGAATTCCAGTTCGTTCACACCTCCATCCCCCCTCCCCCCCCCCACCACCTCCTACATAACCTCCATGTCCTAGTCCCCCGCCCAGATATTCCCTTATTTATCTCCTTAACCCTATTCCCCCTCCTTGCCCCTACCCCCCCTTTACACCAATCTCTCCTCCTTCACTCCATCCCCCATCCCCCCTCCTTCACCCCATCCTCCTCCCCTCATCCTTCATCCCATTCTTCCTCCATTCACCCCATCCCCCTCCTTCACCCCATCCCCCCCCCCTCCTTCATCCCACCCTCCTCCCTCACACCCCCATTCCCTCATCCTTCACACCCACCCCCACCTCCCCTTCACCCCCATCCCCCCTCCTTTCACCAATCCCCCCTACTTACCCAATGCCCCCTTCCCTCCACCACCCCATCCCCATTTTTTTTTTTTTTTCATCTTCCATCCCCATCACCCCTACTTGAGGCCCCCTTCCCCCTCCTTTACCCCTCCCCCACCCTTCCTTTACCCCATCACCCCTTCCTTACACCACATCCCCCCTCCTTCACCCCGATCTCCCCTCCTTTACTCCCATCCCCCCTCCTTCCCCTCCATATCCCTCTCCTGCATCCCTCCCTCCCCCCCCCCCCCCCTTTACCTCCACGTCCCCATCACCCCCGACTATCACCCCCTCCTTCACCACCAGCCCGGAGCACCCGGAGGAAACCCACGCAGACACGGGGAGAAGGTGCAAACTCCCCACAGGCAGTCACCCGCGGCCGGAAATGAACCCGGGTGCCTGGCGCTGAGAGGCAGCAGTGCTAAGCACTGTGCTGCCGTGCCGCCCGAGAATTCTTCATTCCTCCAGTTCCGGTCTCTTGTGTACCCCCCTGCCCTGATCCCCATCGCAACACCATTGACGGCCGCACCCGTAGGCTGGGAACTCCGGGATCTTTCCCGAAAGCCCTCCTCCTCCTGGCCTCTCTTCACCCCCAATCACCACGACCTGATCAGCTTGACCAAGTGTTTGATCACCTGCCCTAACATCACCTTCTGTGGCTTGGTGTTGAATTCTGTCCGATCTTGTGGCAGTGATGATTCACAACGCTGAAGGTGTGATATAAATACAAAGGTGCTGTTGTGCTGAAAGATTATTGGAATCTCGAGTCAGCAGGCCGGAGGAGCAAAACAGTTTCAGAGTCGATACCGTTTGTGTTACAGCTCAGCCGGATTCCTGTATGTATGCCAGCGTGGTGATTGGCAGCAACAGAAAAGGTAACCCCTTATAAACCGGTCTTCAACATATTTCAGATATTTTTCCATTTATTGATATTTGGCAATGTTTTGAATTCATCCTCCCGTCTAACGGAAGCTTCTCCTTCAGACCAGGGTGGCAAGCATCTCCGCACCGCTGATTCGGAAGAGAGTAAGTCAGATTTTCAATTCACAACGCTATTCCTGATATTCCCATCTTTCCCGAGGCCCCCAAGGCCATTCTCCTCGGGGCTGGGCCATCCATCTCACTGTTATTGGGCTTCGCTTGTTTGTTGGTGCCACCCCCCCCCAGAAGGTTGGATGGCATGTATCTCCATCTCTGACTGTCCTGTTGCCCTTCCACAGCCCGCATAGGGGGGGGCCGAGAGGGGGGGGCGAGGGAGGGGGGCGGGGCCGAGGGAATGGGGCGGCACGAGGGAAGGGGCCGGGCGGACGGAAGTGGGGACGGAGGGGGGGGTGGACGGAAGGGGGACGGAGGGGGCGGAAGGGGCCGCCCTGGGGGAGGGCGGCCACCGCGCATGCGCTGGTTGGCACCGGCCCAACTGCGCATGCACGGGACCCGAGTCTCTGGCGCCCCCCAGCACATGGCGCCCAGGGCGACTGCCCGAGTTTGCCGGTACCATTGGGCCGGCCCTAGTGGGGGGAAAGGTCCAGATATGTATCACTTTGGGAGGACAGGGGAAAACACCCAACCCAGTCAAGTGTCTGGTCCCTGACGGCGGCAGCTTGTGTTAGAATCGAGCCTGATGGATGCTTCTTAGCCGTTGTGAGGTTGCTGCCGGAGGAGGTGGTGGAAGCAGGGACCATAGTGACGGTTCAGGGGCAGCTGCATTGTACAAAAACTCTGGTGCGGCCGCATTTGGAGTATTGCGTGCA
>NC_052153.1:192359942-192429031 GCF_902713615.1 Scyliorhinus canicula
ATGTTCAGGGTGGTAGCTGTCCCCTGCCCTCCACATCATGTTCAGGGTGGTAGCTGTCCCTCCACATCATGTTCAGGGTGGGAGCTGTCCCTCCACATCATGTTCAGGGTGGTAGCTGTCCCCTGCCCTCCACATCATGTTCAGGGTGGTAGCTGTCCCTCCACATCATGTTCAGGGTGGTAGCTGTCCCTCCACATCATGTTCAGGGTGGTAGCTGTCCCCTGCCCTCCACATCATGTTCAGGGTGGTATCTGTCCCTACCCTCCACATCATGTTCAGGGTGGTAGCTGTCCCCTGCCCTCCACATCATGTTCAGGGTGGTAGCTGTCCCTCCACATCATGTTCAGGGTGGTATCTGTCCCCTACCCTCCACATCATGTTCAGGGTGGGAGCTGTCCCCTACCCTCCACATCATGTTCAGGGTGGGAGCTGTCCCTCCACATCATGTTCAGGGTGGTAGCTGTCCCTCCACATCATGTTCAGGGTGGTAGCTGTCCCTCCACATCATGTTCAGGGTAGTAGCTGTCCCTCCACATCATGTTCAGGGTGGGAGCTGTCCCTCCACATCATGTTCAGGGTGGGAGCTGTCCCTCCACATCATGTTCAGGGTGGTAGCTGTCCCCTACCCTCCACATCACGTTCAGGGTGGTAGCTGTCCCTCCACATCATGTTCAGGGTGGTAGCTGACCCTCCACATCATGTTCAGGGTGGTAGCTGTCCCCTACCCTCCACATCACGTTCAGGGTGGTAGCTGCCCCTCCACATCATGTTCAGGGTGGTAGCTGTCCCCTACCCTCCACATCATGTTCAGGGTGGTAGCTGTCCCCTGCCCTCCACATCATGTTCAGGGTGGGAGCTGTCCCCTGCCCACATCATGTTCAGGGTGGAAGCTGTCCCCTGCCCTCCACATCATGTTCAGGGTGGTAGCTGTCCCTCCACATCATGTTCAGGGTGGTAGCTGTCGCTCCACATCATGTTCAGGGTGGTAGCTGTCCCCTGCCCTCCACATCATGTTCAGGGTGGTAGCTGTCCCTCCACATCATGTTCAGGGTGGTAGCTGTCCCCTGCCCTCCACATCATGTTCAGGGTGGTAGCTGTCCCTCCACATCATGTTCAGGGTGGTAGCTGTCCCCTACCCTCCACATCATGTTCAGGGTGGTAGCTGTCCCCTGCCCTCCACATCATGTTCAGGGTGGTAGCTGTCCCTCCACATCATGTTCAGGGTGGTAGCTGTCCCTCCACATCATGTTCAGGGTGGTAGCTGTCCCCTGCCCTCCACATCATGTTCAGGGTGGTAGCTGTCCCTACCCTCCACATCATGTTCAGGGTGGTAGCTGTCCCCTGCCCACATCATGTTCAGGGTGGTAGCTGTCCCCTGCCCTCCACATCATGTTCAGGGTGGTAGCTGTCCCCTACCCTCCACATCATGTTCAGGGTGGTAGCTGTCCCTCCACATCATGTTCAGGGTGGTAGCTGTCCCCTACCCTCCACATCATGTTCAGGGTGGTAGCTGTCCCTCCACATCATGTTCAGGGTGGTAGCTGTCCCTCCACATCATGTTCAGGGTGGTAGCTGTTCCTCCACATCATGTTCAGGGTGGTAGCTGTCCCTCCACATCATGTTCAGGGCGGTAGCTGTCCCTCCACATCATGTTCAGGGTGGTAGCTGTCCCCTACCCTCCACATCATGTACAGGGTGGTAGCTGTCCCTCCACATCATGTTCAGGGTGGTAGCTGTCCCTGCCCTCCACATCATGTTCAGGGTGGTAGCTGTCCCCCGTGAATTCAACAAGTACACACCCCCTCCCTCGCCCCCAGCCTGGTGTTGGAGCTCTCCTGTTTGCCTCCTGCCCAGCCTCCAAAATCGGAAACAATGGGCTCTCTCCTGTAAAGGCATTGGCTGGAACCTCTTAAACTCTCATTGGGTGAGCACATAGCGGGATGAGGGGAGGGGGGGACTTCTGGAGTAATGGGGCTGGGGGAGGTGGGGTAATCCCTGAACCAATTCAAAGAACAATTTGATTTTGCAATTGCAGCCATGATGTGGAGATGCCGACGTTGGACTGGGGTGAGCACAGTAAGAAGTCTTACAGCACCAGGTTAAAGTCCAAGGTTTGTTTCAAACAGTGGCTTTCGGAGCGCAGCTCCACCTGATTCACCCGAGGAAGGAGCAGTGCTCCGAAAGCTCGTGTTTGAAACAGACCTGTTGGACTTTAACCTGGTGTTGTAAGACTTCTTATTTTGCAATGGGGGTGGGGTTTTGGATGAATGAATTTGACTGGATTGAATGGGCCCTTGTGATCTATCTGACACCAGGGAGTTCAGGGTGAAAGATGGGTGTGTTGGTGCAGTCTGTGAGAGAGACGAGTGGAGCCTTGGAGTATCCATTCTGTTGTGAAGTTGAAAGATACACAACAAATGGAATCTAAACATTCTGCAGACTGAAGGATTCATTATGTTGTTTTTCCTTTCCTCAGTTGCCGGTGGAAATGAGTCAGTGGTGAGTGGCACTGAGGGAGCTTCGGTTACATTACCCTGTACGTTCATACCCAGGAACTCCCACACCCTGACCACTGTTAGCTGGATGAGGAAGGAGACCTATGAACGGGTGGTCACATTTACACCCCAGCCAAATGGATTGTGGACAACTGTAAACGGTGAAAATCGATACGAGCTCATCGGGAACCCAAAGGAGGGAAACGCCTCAATCAGGATAAAGCAGCTGAGCATGAATGATAGTCACACTTACCTGTGTCTGGTAGAGTACAAGGAGGAACGGGACCATTATCAATACCTGATCCAGACTGAGACACAGCTGCAGGTCAAACATGGTAAGGAATCATTGCCGCATTCCCCAGTGAATAGAGAGTTTGTGAATGTTGATGCTTTTTGTATTGGATATAGTTTGCAGGTGCTGATCTTTTTAGGTGCATTTTGATATTTGTATTAAAAGACATCGATGCACCCGTACCATTCAGTACAATCTGCAACCCAAAGTCACTCTGACATTTAGCTGGAAGACACAACAGTATAAATGTCTCTTTTGATTGAAATGGAACTATTTTAATCCTTCATCCAGAGTAATCCGTCCGTTACCCCCAAGTGTCCATTTGACTGGGGGAGGCATCACAGCCATGCTGGACCTGATGTAGCCCGGCTTTCACACGTGGATTATCAACAGGGAGCGATAACATTGAGGCCCTCATGTGGGTTAGCACAGGATCTGGGAACTGCTCTGATACCAATATTGGAACTGGGGCTGGTTTAGCACACTGGGCTAAATCACTGGCTTTTAAAGCAGACCAAGCAGGCCAGCAGCATGGTTCGATTCCCGTACCAGCCTCCCCGGACAGGCGCCGGAATGTGGCGACTAGGGGCTTTTCACAGTAACTTCATTGAAGCCTACTCGTGACAATAAGCGATTTTCATTTTCATTTTTCATTTCATTCTTTGGAATATTGGTCTAGATGTATAATCTTTGCCACACAGTTAACCAATTGCTTCCTTGTTATAGAACCATAGAATTCCTACAGTGCAGAAGGAGGCCATTCGGCCCATCGAGTTTGCACCGGCTCTTGGAAAGAGCATCCTATCCAAGCCCTCACCTCCACCCAATCCCCATAACCCAGTAACCCCATCCAACACTAAGGGTAATTTTGGACCCTAAGGGCAATTTAGCATGGCCAATCCACCTAACCTGCACATCTTTGGACTGTGGGAGGAAACCGGAGCACCCGGAGGAAACCCACGCACACACGGGGAGAACGTGCAGACTCCACACAGACAGTGACCCAAGTCAGGAATCGAACCTGGGACCCTGGCGCTGTGAAGCAACAGTGCTAACCAGGTTCCGCAGGGACCAGTGCTAAGACCCCAGCTATTCACAATATATATTAATGAATTCGATGAGGGAACTAATTGCAATATTGCCAAATTTGCAGACGGTACGTAGCTGGGTGGGAGGCCGAGCTGTGAGGAGCATGTTGAGGTGCTTCTCTGTGACTTGGCCAAGTTGAGTGAGTGGGCAAATGTTTGGCAAATGCAGCTAATGTGGATAAATGTGAGCCTGGGTGCCCTCGTACACCAGTCGCTGAAGATAAGCATGAAGATGCAGCAGGCGGTAAAGAAGGCAAATGGTAAGTTGGCCTTCATTGCGAGAGGATTCGAGTTCAGGAGCAGGGATGTGTTGCTGCAATTATACAGGGCCTTGGTGAGGCCACACCTGGAGTATTGTGTGCAGCTTTGGTCTCTTTATCTGAGGAAGGATGTTCCTGCGCTAGAGAGAGTGCAGAGAAGGTTTACCAGACTGATTTCTGGGATGGTGGGACTAACGGCTGGGGAGAGACTGAGTCGGTTAGGATTGTTTTCGCTGGAGTTCACCATCATAGAAACCTAGAAAATTCTATCAGGACTGGACAGGGTAGATGCAGGAAGGATGCTGCCAATGGTGGGTGGGTCCAGAACCAGGGGTCACAGTCTGAGGATACGGGGGAGACCATTTAGGACAGAGATGAGGAGAAATTTCTTCACCCAGACAGTGGTTGGCCTGACTACAGGAAGTAGTTGAAACTGCTGTTGGATCGGTTTTGTTGATCTCACCATCAGGAATGGCTGTTCGTGTTTTGATCGGCAGCCCCGACCCCCCCCCCCCCCCCCCCCCCGCCCCTGCACACTTTATCAACCCCCCCACCCCCTCATCCTGAGGCCCCTGTGAACCCCCCTTCACTTCCCCCTCTAATTGGCAAGGCCCACCATGGAGCAAAGCGTGGCAGTGCCAACCTAGCACCCAAACACCCTGGGCATTGCCAGCCCGCACCCTAGTAATGCCAGAGTGGCATTGACAGGTTGCCAGGCCAGCAGTGCCAGGGTGTCCAGGTGCCAGGGGGAGTGCTGGGGTACCACACTGCCCTGTCCCCGACCACCCGGGGTCTCCACTGATCTGCGGGACTCCCCGAGATGCCGGTACGCCCGATCCACGTTTGTGGGGATCTGTAGTTAATGGCGACCTAGTGAGATTTCACAGGGACAATCGTTGAATGGGTGAGCTCGGGTGAATTAGGCTAATTTAAATATGCAGACCTGGATCTCGCCCAGTGAGGGAAAGATACTGATTGCGCCGGGCGGAACGAGTCGGATGACACCCGGCATTTGTGCTCGGTCTGGGGCTCTTGCGTGATTTCCCGTTTTGCCCGGATCTGCACCGGACGCAACGGGGTCGCTGAACTGCGTCCTGATGTTCCAGGGAGTTAGATGTAGCACTTAGGGCTAAAGGGATCAAAGGATGGGGAGGAATGGATGAACAGGTTAGCGAGTTGGATAATCAGCCATGTTCATATTGAATGGCGAAGCAGGCTCGAAGGACCTAATGGCCTCCTCCTGCTCCCGTTTTCTATGTTTCCATCTTTTTCTGGATAACTATTTCTGGGTAAATACTGGGTAGCACGGTAGCACTATGGCTTCACAGCGCCAGGGTCCCAGGTTCGATTCCCCGCTGGGTCACTGTCTGTGTGGAGTCTGCACGTTCTCCCCGTGTGTGCGTGGGTTTCCTCCGGGTGCTCCAGTTTCCTCCCACAGTCCAAAGACGTGCAGGCTAGGTGGATTGGCCATGCTAAATTGCCCCTTAGTGACCAAAAATCTTCGATGGGGTTATTGGGTTACAGGGATAGGGTGGAAGTGAGGGCTTCAGTGGGTCGGTCCAGGCTCAGTGGGCCGAATGGCCCCCTTCTGCATTGTATGTTCTATGTTCTATTTGTGTAACACAAGCTGGAACCATCCGAAATTTGCGATTTAAATTGCATTTTCGCAGTATTCCCGGAGTAGGGCAATTTCCCAGAGGGAGTTCGCACTTTCGGGCCGCTGCTGTGCAGCTCTTACCAAGGAATTCCGAGAAGCATTCCCTAACACGTCTTTGAGGATCCCCTCGCAAATCTGACGCTTGGGAGGTCTACAGGTACAGCCCGTGGTATCTGGCGGGAACATACTGTAACTTTCTGATTGCCGCGTGGCCACACACTCGGGTGACTTAGCGGGAACGTTGGCATGACACTAACGGAATTCCTTTGGAAAGTGCCACGAGGTCTTTAGCATCCGCCTCGGATCAGGCAGTCGGGAGCTTGGTTTAATGTCTCACTCAGAAGAAGACACTGCAATAGGGCAGCACGGTTGCACAGTGGTTAGCACTGTGGCTTCACAGCGGCAGGGTCACAGGCTCGATTCCTGGCTTGGGTCACTGTCTGTGTGGAGTCTGCACGTCCTCCCCGTGTCTGCGTGGGTTTCCTCCGGGTGCTCCGGTTTCCTCCCACAAGTCCTGAAAGACGTGCTTGTTAGGTAATTTGGACGTGCTGAATTCTCCCTCCGTGTACCCGAACAGGCGCCGGAATATGGCGACGAGGGGATTTTCACAGTAACTTCATTGCAGTGTTAATGTTAGCCTACTTGTGACAATAAAGTTGATTATTAAATTCATGACAGTATTGGCCTGTGGGTATCACAAACTGAAATAAGTGGACATTCGCTCGCGTGAACGTACTGATTTTCAGCTGTTGCTTTTCAATGTTGCTCTTGCTGTTTTACAGAGGCACCATATAATTCCAACTTTAAAATATATCTGCTGATCATTCCACTGCTGATTCTCCTGCTCTTCCTCCTCGTCAGCTTCATCATCTTCAGGAAGAAAGGAGGTGGGTTCTGTACAGGATGAGGTCGAATATAGCAAAACGGTTCTGTGTTTGAAACAACAGCGGACAGTTATGCGGAAAATTTTTCTCCTCACCAATTTTCTCATCTTCTGAAGACACCAACTTTGCCTTTGGCCAACAGGCTGTGGGGTCGGCGCTGGCCTGTCCGCTGAGCCCCAACCGCACTCCAGCACCCGACTCAAGCATGAGCTTTCATGGTGTCAGAATGAATTTAGAATTTCAGGCAGTTCACTGACAATCTCTTTCCAACGCATTATAGAATCCCGTTCGACCAATCACTTTCCATTGGCGCCCACTGTACAGAACCCCAAAGGAATAGAAAGGAAGCTGTAATCCGATATAAGAGATTTATTCCCTTTCATGGTTTTAGCCTTTAAACAAATACACAAAGAAGCTAGACATAGTGACAATGGTCACCTTGGTGAGAGAGAAATGTATTGGGATCTCACAGAAACATAGAAACTGGAGCAGGAAGAGGCCGTTCGGCCCTTCTAGCCAGCTCTGCCATTCATTCTGATCATGGCTGATCATCCAACTCAATAGCCTAATCCAGCCCCCCATATATCCCTTGATCCCCTTCGCCCTCAGTGCGATATCTAACTGCTTCTTGAAAACATACAATGTTTTGGCCTCAACTACTTCCTGTGGTTACGAATTCCACAGGCCGACCACTCTCTGGGTGAAGACATTTCTCCTCATCTCTGTCCTAAATGGTCTACCCTTTATCATCAGACTGTGACCCCTGGTTCTGGACACCCCCACCATCAGGGATATCCTTCCTGCATCTCCCCTGTCCAGTCCTGTTAGAATTTTATAGGTCTCTATGAGATCCCCCCTCATTCTGAACTCCAGCGTATACAATCCTTACAGATTCAATCTCTCCTCATGTGCCAGTTCCGCCATCCCAGAAATCAGTCTGGTAAACCTTCACTGCACTCCCCCCAGAGCAAGAACATCCTTCCTCAGAGAAGGAGACCAAAACTGTACAAAGTACTCCAGGTGTGACCTCACCAAGAACCTGTATAATTGCAGCAAGACATCCCTGCACTCAAATCCTCTCGCAATGAAGGCCAACATACCATTTGCCTCCTTTACCGCCTGCTGTACCTGCACGCTTACCTTCAGCGAATGGTGCACAAGGGCACCCAGGTCCCGTTGCACATTCCGCTATACTAATTTATGGCCATTCAGATAATAGTCTGTCTTCTTGTTTTTGCTACCAAAATGGATAGCCTCACATTTATCCAAATTATACTGCATCTGCCATTCATTTGCCCACTCACTCAACTTGTCCAAATCACACTGTAGGATCTCTGCATCCTCCTCACAGCTCACCCTCCCACACAACTTGGTGTCACCTGCAAATTTAGAGATATTACATTTTTCCCTCATCTAAATCACTAATGTATATTAGCACACTGGGCTAAATCGCTGGCTTTTAAAGCAGACCAAGCAGGCAAGCAGCACGGTTCAATTCCTGTGACAGCCTCCCTGAACATGTGGCGACTAGGGGCTTTTCACAGTAACTTCATTGAAGTCTACTCGTGACAATAAGCGATTTTAATTTCATATTGTGAATAGCTGGGGTCCCAGCACCGACCCCTGCGGGACCCCACTAGTCAATACCTGCCAATCTAAAAAAGACCCATTCATTCCTACTCTTTGTTTCCTGTCTGCCAACCAGTTTTCTACCCACCTCAATACACTCCCCCAATCCCATGCTCTTTAATTTTACACACTAATCTCTTATGAGGAACTTTGTCAAAAGCATTCTGAAAGTCCAAATACACCACATCCACTGGCTCCCCCTCATCAACTCTACTATTTATATCCTCGAAGACTTCCAGTAGATTTATCAAGCATGATTTCTCCTCCATTAATCCATGCTGACTCTGTCTGATCCTGCCATTGTTTTCTAAATACTCTGCTACAAAACCTTTGATAATGGATTTCAGAATTTCTCCCACTTCCGATGTCAGGCTACTGGTCTCTAATTCCCTGTTTTCTCTCTTCCTCCCTTTTTAAATAGCTACCTTCCAATCTGCAGGGACAGTTCCAGAGTCTATAGAATCCCGGAAGATGACCACCGATGCAGCCACTATTTCCAGAGCCACTTCCTTAAGCACTCTGGGCTGCAGATTCTCAGGCCCTGGAGATTTATCCGCCTTCAATCCCATCAGTTTTCCCAGCACCATTTCTCTACTAATATTGATCTTGTTCAGTTCATCCCTCTCACTAAACCCCACATTCTCTATCATGGTTGTATTTTTTAAATACCGATGTCTCCTTCAGGCACTCACCTGTATTGGGATAACCCCTTTTTGTTCTTCACACTGCTCGATTTGGACTTGCAAGATGCCTTGGGTACATTGTCACTGCTGTAATGTGTCTTTCAGGATAGCAGAGGGCTATCACTTTATGGGAAGTATGTCATGATAATAATCTTTATTAGTCTCACAAGTAGGCTTACATTAACACACTGCAATGAAGTTACTGTGAAAAGCCCCTAGTCACCACACTCCGGCGCCTGTTCGGGTACACAGAGGGACAATTCAGATGTCCAATTCAGCTAACAAGCACGTCTTTCAGGACTTGTGGGAGGAAACCGGAGCACCCGGAGGAAACCTGCGCAGACACGGTGAGAACATTCCGACTCCGCACAGTCACTCAAGCCGGGAATCGAACCCGGGCCCCAGGCGCTGTGAAGCCACAGTGCTAACCGCTGTGCTACCGTGCCGCCCCATGTGACCCAGCCTCAGTTTTACTTTGGCCTGGAGCAGAGCACAATCACTCAGCTCTGCAGCTCTGATGTCCTCAAATTTTCTGTCCACGAATATCTGTTCACATGTGCCTGGAATCAATAAATGAAGCCACAGAGTGTTTGCACGAGCCCTTATGAGCGATCGGTGCTTTTACATCATTACGACACACACGGCCGTGGTAAGCTGCTCAGTTCAATGATGATATTGTTGATGATCTTGAATATTTGAAATTCTCACCCTTACATTCATGGACTCTCCCTCCCTATCATCACAACCTTTTCGAGCCCGGGGAATTCTCCACAAGCTCTCTTCGTCCAACTCTGACCTCTTGTACATCTCCCTTTCCTTTCCATTGTCAGCCATTTTCTGCTGTCTCGACTCTAAGCTCTGGAATTCCCTCCCGAAGACATTCCATTTCTAAGTGTCTTATGTTCAAGGTGCCATAAGTTGTTGTTTTTGAGTGTATTGGGCCAACGTCATCCAACTAGAGGCAGCTGACGCTGATCAATTAAGGAAAACGTTATTGAGACATACAGCCTCACGGAAGGGCGATAAACCGCCCAGTCTTGTGACTGATGTTACGACTCTTGTCATTCGTGTTACCAAATGACAATTTGTGTTTCAGCAATTCCTGTATTGGGCGGCACGGTAGCACAGTGGTTAGCACTGCTGCTTCACAGCTCCAGGGTCCCGGGTTCAATGCCGGCCTCGGGTGACTGTCTGTGCGGAGTCTGCACGCTCACCCCGTGTCTGCGTGAGTTTCATCCGGCTGCTCCGGTTTCCTCCCACAGTCCAAAGCTGTGCTGATCAGGTGGATTTGCCATGCTGAATTGCCCCTTAGTGTCCAAAAAGGTTAGGTGGATTTGCCATGCTGAATTGCCCCTTAGTGTCCAAAAAGGTTAGGTGGTGTTACAGGGATAGGGTGGAGGCATGGGCTTAAGTAGAGTGCTCTTCCCAAGGGCCGGCGCAGACTCGATGGGCCAAATGGCCTCCTTCTGCACTATAAACTCCGTGATTCATTGTTACAGTCCCATCGATGGGGCTCCGATTATTCTACCTTCTCTCCCGTCAACTCTGATTTCCTCCAGCACTTCCAGCAGCTTCTGTCAGTTCATCTGGCGAAACCCCCCCCCCCCCCCCCCCCCGTTGGCTTGTTTTGGTCTCCCATTTACACCACCTTGGATGCTTTGGTAATCAAACATTACGGTGCCATGCTTCTCATGTGTTGTGGTATTTGTCTTCTTTTCCAATGGGACCATTGTGCTCCTCAAAAAATCTTCTCTCCACTCTCCATCCGAATCCATCTCTTTGCCGAAGTTAATTCAATTCTCCTGCCGCCTTCCCTCTGGGCCTTTTGATTGTTCCTGCGGGAATTCCATCACATCCTTCTGCTTCTCCTGGTTGCTGTTCTTTGACAGATTTTAAATATTTCACACTCCAGAAAAACAGGCCCTGAACCATCCTGAGAAATGCCTTTGCTGTCTCTGCTTCTGCATTGGCTGGCTTGACCTTCCTTGACCTATCGGTCTCTGATGTACTTTTTTCCATCTATCCTTTCTTACCAGCAATTTCCGTGAGCAGGAATCAGGAACGCGGCAGCTGGAATGAGGCTGATTCACGGACCGCTTTCAAAAGGAAGTCGGATAACTTTTGAAAAATTAGAATTTACCAGGTTGTCGGGAAAGTCCGTGGGAATGGGACTAACTAGGAAGCACTTCTAAAGAGTTAACACAGGAACCTTGGCCCAAAAGGCCTCCTTCTGTGCTGTCAGACTCCCCATCTAACCTGCACATCCCTGGACACTTTTGGGATAATTTTATCATGGCCAGTCACCTAACCTGTACATCTTTGGACAGTGGGTGGAAACGGGAGCACCCGGAGGAAACCCACGCACACACGGGGAGAAAGTGCAATCTCCACACAGACAGTGACCCAAGGCCGGAATTGAACCCGGGACCCTGGAGCTGTGAGGCAGCAGTGCTAACCACTGTGCCACCCAGATATCCATACTCAACTAGGTGATATATGTATATTGATGAGCGAGATGGTTTCTGTCTGATATCCTTGCACTGGCAGAGTGTTGCATTTTTGTCAATAAATAACCAAAATATTTACAAATCATTTTTATCTCTTTAGGGTTTTCATGGCTAATGGGGTGCACCAGATCTTCAGAAAGGTAGGATGATTGGTTATTGATCCAGACATTGTAGCATAAATGTTCTGGTTCAGGGTTGTTCGATCGAGGCATTCAAAAGGGCATGAGGTGATTATTTGAATCGAAGCAATGTGCAGGGGTGACGCACTAAGCCGTAAAGTTCACTTGGAGGGCCGCCGCAGACACGATGGGCCGAATGGCCTCCTTCTGCACCATTGCAGTTGTGTGATTGTGTGATAATCGCTGACATGGTTTGTCCATTTAAGGCAGCTCCACAGACACCTGCTGGAAAGTGATGGAAATAGACCCAGCCACACAAGACAGGTTAATTGTTACCAAAATTTACCAAATTCCAACTTGTTCTAAAACCAGAATCCAGTTTCACCTCCCTTCCCCAAATTAAGCTGCAGTTCAGCCCAGTGTAAAAATAAAGCCCTTCCTCATTTCTAGCATTCTGGACACTGAGCTGCAGTACGTGCTTTCTGAAAGGAGAGACTTTCCTAATTAAAATGTTATGGATGCTCATCTTTATTAGTGTCACAAGTCGGCGTACATTAACACTGTAATGACGTTACTGTGAAAAGCCCCTAGTTGCCACCAGCGCCGGCTCTAGGGTTGCTGGCGCCCCGGGCAAGCTGAACTTCGGCGCCCTTGGGGGGGGCGGGGCCGGGGCCGGGGGGGGGGCGGGGCCGGGGCCGAGGGGGGGCGGGGCTGGGGCCGAGGGGGGGGGGGGGGCGCGCGGGGGGGCGGGGCCGAGGGGGGCGGGGCCGGGGCCGAGGGGGGGGGGCGCGGGGGGGGGGGGGGGGGAGGGAGGGGGCGAGGCCGAGGAGGGGCGGGGGGGCGAGGCCGAGGAGGGGCGGGGGGGGCGAGGCCGAGGAGGGGCGGGGGTGGCGGACCCGAGGGGGGTCATCCAAATAATCTGCTATTGTGGGGGGAGAAAACAGCAAACTACCCTTCTTTGAACCATCTAGTTCTAACCCTGTTTCACAGGTATGGAAATTCCAGGATTCCAGATGATGGTCCCACTCCCAGACCAGAGAATACATAGACAGGAGTTGACACTGAATGTTTCACTGTCTTTCACGTATAAATTATAACAACCAACTCTTGGACTAAGATCTCACAGGTTGTTCCCCTGGCAATGAAGGAAATTACTGAGAGTAAATAACTGCAAATGGAAATAGTCAACTCCCACCATTCACGGGAATTCCACTCCCACTAGATCTCAAGGTTAAATTGCAAATGGTGAACACAGTTTATAATGGGACGGAATTGAAAAGGCTCAAGGCAAAGTAAGCACAGGGTGGAGAAGCACGCAGTCAAGGGTAAGAGCAAATACCTTCAGATGGGAGGGGGGTGGGAAGAGAGATGTGAAAGAGAGAATAAACAGGACTTCTTTCCTCAGTGAACTGGGTCGTGCACAAATCCAAGAGACAACCAATGTGGTTTGAATTAGCACAAAACCATTGCAGTTAATTGTTCCCTGTTGCATTCTCCATGTCGTCACATTCTCACAATCCTGTTGTTCTACGGTCTATCATTCCTGTTTACGAACCACCATGTGATTCCTCCGCACTCCATCATTCACTGATCTGATCATCGTAGCAGTGAAAAGGAGACAAATATTGACAGGATAAATTAGGTTACTTTCTTTTACTTCATGCCTGCAACTGCCTGACTCCAGGAAATATCCACAGTACACATCAAAATGTTATTATTACTGCATGCTTTCGGCACATTTAATGTGGGTTACACATTATCTGACCTCACTGGCTCCATCCTCCCCGGGTTACACACTGTCTGATCTCACTGGCTCCATCCTCCCCGGGTTACACACTGTCTGATCTCACTGGCTCCATCCTCCCCGGGTTACACACTGTCTGACCTCACTGGCTCCATCCTCCCCGGGTTACACACTGTCTGATCTCACTGGCTCCATCCTCCCCGGGTTACACACTGTCTGATCTCACTGGCTCCATCCTCCCCGGGTTACACAGTGTCTGATCTCACTGGCTCCATCCTCCCCGGGTTACACACTGTCTGATCTCACCGGCTCCAACCCCGCGGACCCGAAGGGGGGGCGGACCCGAGGGCGGGGCGGGGGGGGCGGACCCGAGGGCGGGGCGGGGGGCAGACCCGAGGGCGGGGGGGACTGAGGGGGGGGGGTGGACTGAGCCGGGGGGCCGCCCTGGGGGCGGGCGGCCACCGCGCATGCGCTGGTTGGCACCGGCCCAACTGCGCATGCGCGGGACCCGAGTCTCTGGCGCCCCCGAGCACATAGCGCCCCGGGCGACAGCCCGAGTTGCCGGTGCCTTGAGCCGGCCCTGGTTGCCACACTCCGGCGCCTGTTCGGATGCACGGAGGGAGAATTCAGAATGTCCAATTCACCTAACAGCACGTCTTTCGCGGCTTGTGGGAGGAAACCGGAGCACCCGGAGGAAACCCACACAGACACGGGGAGAACGTGCAGACTCTGCACAGACTGACCCAAGCCGGGAATCAAACCTGGGACCCTGGCGCTGTGAAGCAACAGTGCTAACCACGGTGCTACCGCTTGCATCACTTGCGGTGAATGCTTGAGCAGAACGTGGAAGTATTTCATTTCCCTTCCGCTCTGTGAAGCTGAATCTCCACTTGGTGCGGGGGATGGACTCTCGACCATGCCCCGCTTTCCGAGCTTTCTGCGCTAAAGCGGCGACGGACGACTTTGAGCAGCCCTTGCACAAAAATTCCACTCAGAGCCCCAATACCTTCCCTCCCCGTCCTGTGTCTAGTTAATCAAGGGTACCCCGAGCTGCCTGGAGCCACTTGTTACCGTGCTCTTAGTGGGGTTCTGGAGCCCTCTTCCTGTTGCAGCTGCTGCCGATGCCCTGGGCTCCATGGGTGTCACTCACACTCTGGTGCCAAGCTGAGAGTGACGGGTGAACCACCCACTGTGCCAGCTCGATCAATTACCCGTGGGTTCAGAAATCTGTCCTCTGTATAACTTGAACCTGGGACCGCACCGTGAGATTTCCCTGAATATTTCTGTTCCTTGTGTATTTCTCAGGAAGGATTGCGGTTCAGTCGGCACTGGCGGGATTGATCCGGCCCACCAGCAGCCTGCTCCAGGTAATGACTGCTCTCCAATTAACAGAACAAAATCTATTCAAACAGTGCCAGGAGAAAGTTTAAAGTTGGCAAACGGGGAGTACAGGAGCGTCACTCTCTGGGCAGTAAACTGACGGGACAGATGGACATGTTTCTAGAATGGCGCATGCCATGTCTCCCACCCATCCTCCTCCTCTAACCAATAAAAAAAAAGACTGTGTGGTGATTTGGTGAGGTGAGCTTTTCTCTCCTTTTCCTCTCTCCACACTTCCACCATCTCTAACCTGCGGGGAGTGGGAATATCAGGTCAGCTTTTTTTTTTCTCTCTGTAATTGCCAAGTGGATAAATGGAAGGGATGGCAGAGAGAGAGCAGTGCAATGTTCCTCCTGCAGGATGTTCGAGGTGAGGGGCACCGTCAGTGGCCCTGCTGAGATCACCTGCGGGAAGTGCGCCCATCTCCAGCTCTTCGAAGACCGTGTTAGGGAACTGGAGCTGGAGCTGGATGAACTGAGGATCATTCGGGAGGCAGAGTCGGTTGTAGATAGAAGCTACAGGGATGCGGTTACTCCTAAGAATGAAGGTAGCTGACGTTTAAAAGGAGGGGGAAGAAGCAGTCAGTGCAGGGATCCCCTGCGGTTGGTCCCCTCAATAGCAGGTATACCATTTTGGATACTGTTGTGGGGGGGGGGGGATCTACCAGAGGTAAGCCAGGGTGACCAGGTCTCTGGCACTGAGTCTGTCCCTGTGGCTCAGAAGGGAAGGGGGGGGGGGGAGCAGGAGAGCATTAGTTATTGGAGACTCGATAGTTAGAGATACAGATAGGCGGTGCTGTGGTAACGATAGAGGTTCACAGTTGGCGTGTTGCCTCCTGGGTGCCAAGGTCCGTGACGTCTCCGATTGTGTTTTCAGGATCCTTAAGGGGGAGGGGGAGCAGCCACAAGTTGTGGTACACATCGGTACCAACGACATAGGTAGGAAAAGTGACGGGGAGTAAAACAGGAATTCAGGGAGCTAGGGTGGAAGCTGAGAGCCAGGACAGACCGTGTTGTCATCTCTGGTTTGCTGCCGGTGCCACGTGCTAGCGAGGTGAGGAACAGGGAGAGAGCGCAGTTAAACACGTGGCTACAGGGATGTTGTAGGAGGGAGGTGAGAAACAGGGAGAGAGTACAGTTAAACACGTGGCTACAGGGATGTTGTAGGAGGGAGGGTCTCAGTTATTTGGATAATTGGAGCACATTCTGGGGAAGGTGGGACCTGTACAAACAGGACGGGTTACACCTGAACCAGAGGGGCACCAATACCCTGGGAGGGAAATTTGCTACAGCTGTTTTGTGGGGGGGGGGGGGGGGGGGGGGGGGTGGATTGAACTAATTTGGCAGGGGGGTGGGAAACTGATTTGTAGTCCAGGAGATAGCGTTGCTGGTGTTCAGGAAGTTGAGGGTAGTGAGGTACTGAGGAAGATACCAAGGTCACAAGAGTGGACCTGCAGGCGTGGAGGTGGTTTGAAGTGTGTCTGCTTCAATGCGAGGAGCACCAGGAATAAGATTGGTGAGCTTGAAGCATGGATTGGTACCTGGGACTACGATGTTGTGGCCATTACGGAGACGTGGATAGAACAGGGGCTGGAATGGTTGTTGGAGGTTCCGGGGTTTAGATGTTTCAGTAAGATTAGGGAAGGTGGTAAAAGAGGTGGAGGAATAGCATTGTTAATCAAGGATAGTATAATGGCTGCAGAAAGGGCAGTCTGGGAGGATCTGTCGACTGAGGTAGTGTGGGCTGAAGTTAGAAACAGGGAAGGAGCGGTCACTTTGTTAGGACTTTTCTATAGGCCCACAAACAGTAACAGAGATGTGGAGGAAAAGATTGCAATGCAGATTTTGGATAGGTGCGGTAGTCGCAGGGTAGTTGTCATGGGTGACTTTAACTTTCCAAATATTGATTGGAACCACGATAATTCGAATAGTTTGGATGGGGCTGTTTTTATCCAGTGTGTGCAGGAGGGTTTCCTCACACAATATGTGGATAGACCGACAAGAGGCGGGGCCACATTGGATTTGGTACTGGGTAATGAACCGGGCCAAATGTTAGATTTGGTTGTGGGAGAGCACTTTTGAGATAGTGACCACATTTCAGTGACTTCCACTATAGTGATGGAGAGGGATAGGAACATACGACAGGGTAAGGTTTATAACTGGGGGAAGGGTAATTACGATGCGATTAGGCAAGAATTGGGAAGCATAAGATGGGAACAGGAACTGTCAGGGATAGGCACAATTGAGATGTGGAGCTTGTTCAAGGAGCAAATACTGCGTGTCCTTGATATGTATGTCCCTGTCAGGCAGGGAGGAAATGGCCGTGTGAGGGAACCGTGGTTTACAAAAGAGGTTGAATGTCTTGTCAAGAGGAAGAAGGGGGCTTACGTAAGGATGAGAAAACAAGGTTCAGTTAGGGCACTTGAGGGATACAAGATAGCGAGGAAGGAGCTCAAGAAAGGGCTTAGGAGAGCTAGCAGGGGGCATGAGAAGTCCTTGGCGGGTAGGTCCAAGGCTTTTTACACTTACGTGAGGAATAAAAGAATGACCAAGGTGAAATTAGGACCGGTCAAGGTCAGTCGTGGGAACGTGTGCATGGAGTCTGAAGATATAGAACGGCCCTAAATGAATACTTTTCTTCAGTGTTCACAAAGGAGAGGGGCCATGTTGTTGAGCAGGATAGTGCGATGTAGGCTGGAGGAGGTAGATATTCGGAAGGACGATGTGTTAGAAATTTTGAGAAGCCTGAGGATAGATAAGTCCCCTGGGCCTGATGGGATATATCCTAGGATTCTTTGGGAGGCGAGGGATGAGATTGCAGAGCCTTTGGCTTTGATCTTTATGTCTTCACTGTCTATAGGAGTAGTGCCAGAAGACTGGAGAGAGGCAAATGCTGTCCCCTTGTTCAAGAAAGGGAATAATTCCCTGGGAATTATAGGCCGGTTAGTCTCACTTCGGTCATAGGTAAATTATTGGAAAGGGTCCTGAGGGATAGGATTTATGATCATTTGGAAAGATACAGCTTAATCCAGGATAGTCAGCACGGATTTGTGAGGGGTACATCTTGCCTCACAAGTTTGCTTGTATTCTTTGAGGACATAGATGAAGGTAGAGCAGTTGATGTCATATACATGGATTTTAGTAAGGTGTTTGATAAGGTGCCCCATGGTCGGCTCATGCAGAAAGTAAGGAGGCATGGTATAGAGGGAAATTTGGTCGATGGGATCAGTAACTGGCTATCACATAGAAGACAGAGGGTGGTGGTGGATGGTAAATTTGCATCCTGGAGCCCAGTCACCAGCGGTGTACCACATGGAT
Organism: Scyliorhinus canicula; assembly: GCF_902713615.1. Taxonomy (NCBI): domain Eukaryota; kingdom Metazoa; phylum Chordata; class Chondrichthyes; order Carcharhiniformes; family Scyliorhinidae; genus Scyliorhinus; species Scyliorhinus canicula. Next base: position 192,377,998 of record NC_052153.1, read on the forward strand.
CAGTGCTGGGTCCTCTGCTGTTTGTGATTTTTATCAATGACTTGGATGATGGAGTTGAAGGTTGGGTTAGTAAATTTGCTGAATACACCAAGATTGGTGGAGTAGTGGATGAGGTGGAGGGCTGTTGTAGGCTGCAAAGAGACATTGATAGGATGCAGAGCTGGGCTGAAAAGTGGCAGATGGAGTTTAACCCTGATAAGGGTGAGGTGATTCATTTTGGTCAGACAAATTTGAATGCGGATTACAGGGTTAACGGCAGGGTTCTGAAGAATGTGGAGGAGCAGAGAGATCTCGGAGTTCATGTCCATAGATCTCTGAAAATCGCCACCGAAGTGGATAGAGCCTTGAAGAAAGCCTAGTGTGTTAGCATTTATTAACAGGGGGATTGAATTTCAGAGCCGTGAGGTTATGCTGCAACTGTGCAAGACCTTGATTGGACCACATTTGGAGTATTGTGTGCAGTTCTGGTCACCTCATTATAGGAAGGATGTGAAAGCATTGGAAAGGGTGCAAAGGAGATTTACCAGGGTGCAGCCTGGATTGGAGGGTAGGTCTTATGAGGAAAGGTTGAGGGAGCTAGGGCTTTTCTCATTGGAGCGAAGGAGGATGAGAGGTGACATAATTGAGGTGTATAAGATTATGAGAGGGATAGATAGAGTGGACGTTCAGAGATTATTTCCTCGGGTGGATGTAGCTGTTACAAGGGGGCATAACTATAAGGTTCACGGTGGAAGGTATAGGAGGGATGTCCGAGGTAGGTTCTTTACTCAGAGAGTGGTTGGGGTGTGGAACGCACTCCCAACTATGGTAGTGGAGCTGGACACTTTAGGAACTTTCAAGCGGTTATTGGATAGGCATATGGAGTGCTTTAGAATGATTGGGAGTAGGTTGATTTGATCTTAGTTTCAGACTAGTTGGGCACAACATCGTGGGCCGAAGGGCCTGTACTGTGCTGTACAGGTCCGTGTTCTATGCTGACTATGTATTTGTGTACAAGGCCCAGGGGTAGTGGATTGTTACTCACCCAAAAGGGCTCCCAGTATCTGGGGCTGGGAGAAAGGAGGGGTGGGGGGGGGGGGGGGAGCAACATCAAACCAAAGCTCGGCACACCATCTCCTGGCTCACTTCACAAAACCGTCTCCTACTCTACACATTCTCTGAAAACTGAGGATGCTCCATCCCTCCTTCAGCCTTCTCTTGTTACAATCTGTACATTGATAAACTCCTGAGTTTGAAGAGATCCGGCTTCGAACACACAGGGGATTGAAAGTGGGCTCTGTGGGTGTACTGAATGAGGGAAAGGGGTGGACAAGCCAGCACCAGAGAACCACACTGTGCTGGAAAGGTGAACGGGATTGATGGAATTCACCAGAGAATAATCGAATGGGATGAGGGAAAGAGATAAAAGGTATTTCAGACATTAATCATCGTTTTCCAAAGACTTACCCATTACTTTTAATGTTTCTCCCAGTCGAATCCCAGCCTCCCGGACTCCTGCACCATTTAACATTCCACCCAGTCTAGTCCCACTTGTGGCGATATGTGTGTAGGGATATCTATGCATAATTGTACATAGTTGTACCAATGTATATATTTGTATATAATAGTGGCACTTAAATAGCCACTGACCAATACATGAAGGGACAGCTATGGCCTCCTGCCAGCATGTGGAACCAGACACCGACACAGACATAAAGATATCGGGGGACGGACAGGAGGCGAGTACCTGGTAATAGGACGAAGAAGAGGACAGACATCCCCCTCCAAGGTCCCACAGTAACGGAGACGGAATCGCTTACACATAGAAATGCATAGTTACCATCAAGAATAAATACTTGTAGCAATCATATCTTCGTGTTCTATGTGTACCTACATGATCAAGGAAGCAACTGACCACAACACCACTCTCCCCCTGACTCCCCCTCATTTAATATCCCAACCAGTCTTTCCTTTTTAAAAAATTAATTTACGGGATGTGGGTGTCACTGCATAGGCCCAGCATTTGTTGCCCATCCCTAGTTGCTCTTGAGAAGGTGGGGGTGAGCTGCCTTCTTGAACTGCTGCAGTCCCTGAGGTGTAGGTATACCCACAGTGCTGTTAGAGAGGGAGTTCCAGGGTTTTGACCCAGCAACTGTGAACGAACGGCGATATATTCCCACATCAGAATGGTGAGTGGCTTGGAGGGGAACCTCCAGGCGGTGGGGTTCCCAGGTATCTGCTGCCTTTGTCCTTCTAGATGGTAGTGCTCATAGACACAGAGATACATAGAAGATAGGAGGAGACCTTTTCGCCCATCGAGCCTGCTCCGCCATTCATCACGATCATGGCTGATCATCCAACTCGATAGCCTAATCCTGTTTTCTCCACATAGCCTTTCATCCCATTCTACCCAAGTGCTATATGGAGCTGTCTGTTGAATATATTCAATGATTTAGCCTCAACTACTTCCTATGGTAATAAATTCCACAGGCTCACCACTGTTTTGGTGAAGAAATGTCTCCTTATCTCTGTCTGAAATGGTTTACCCTGAATCCTCAGGCTGTGACCCCTGGTTCTGGACACACCCATCATTGGTAACATCTTCCCTGCAACAACCTTGTCTAGTCCTGTTAGAATTTTATAAGCCTCTATGAGATCCCCACTCATTCTTCTGAACTCCAGCGAGAACAATCCCAACCTCGTCAATCTCTCCTCATATGACAGTCCTGCCATCCCTGGAATCAGTCTGGTAAACCTTCGCTGCACTCCCTCTAGAGCAAGAACATCCTCCCTCAGAGAAGGAAACCAAAACTGCGCACAATACTCCAGGTGTGGCCTCACCAAGGCCCAGTACAATTGCAGCAACACATCCCTGCTTCTATACTCGAAACCTCTCGCAATGAAGGCCAACATACCATTAGCCTTCTTTGCCGCCTGCTGCACCTGCATGCTTACCTTCAGCGAATGGTGCACAAGGACACCCAGGTCCCGCTGCACACTCCCCTCTCCCAATTTACAACCATTCAGGTAGTAATCTGCCTTCCTGTTTTTGCTTCCAAAGTGAATAACTTCACACTTATCCAAATTATACTGCATCTGCCATTGATTTGCCCACTCGCCCAACCTGTCCAGATCTTGCTGTAGGATCCCTGCATCCTCGTCACAGTTCACCCTCCTGCTTAACTTGCTATCATCTGCAAACTTTGAGATGTCACATTTTGTTCCCTCATCCAAATCATTAATATATATTGTGAATAGCTGGGGTCCCAGCACCGATCCCTGTGGTACCCCACTAGTTACTGCCTGCCACTCTGAAAAGGACCCATTAATCCCGACTCTTTGTTTCCTCTCTGCCAACCAGTTTTCTATCCACCTCAATACATTTCCCCCAATCCCATGCGCTTTAATTGTGCACAATAATCTCTTATGCGGGACTTTGTCAAACGCCTTCTGAAAGTCCAAATATACCACATCGACTGGCTCCCCCTTGTCAACTGTACTGGTTACATCTTCAAAGAATTCCAACAGGTTTGTCAAGCATGATTTTCCCTTCATCAATCCATGCTGACTCTGATGGATCCTGCCACTGCTTTCTAAATGTTCCGCTATAAAGTCCTTGATAATGGATCCAAGCATTTTCCCCACTACCGATGTTAGGCTTACTGGTCTATAATTCCCTGCTTTCTCTCTACCTCCCTTTTTGAATATTGGAGTGACATTAGCTACCCTCCAATCTGCAAGGACAATTCCAGAATCTATAGAATCACGGAAGATGATCACCAATGCATCCACTATTTCCAGAGCCACCTCCTTAAGCATTCTGGGATGCAGATTCTCCTTCTTCATCAATCCCTTCGTCCTTCTTTGCTGAATTCTAAACTGCTCCCAAGCCTCAGACCTATTATTTCTCTTGGCCAATCTGTATGCTTCTTCCTTGTATCGGATACTATTTCTAATTTCCTTTGCAAGCCATGGATTGGCTCTCTTACCTCCTTTGCTTTTGTGCCAGACAGGAATGAACAGTTGCTGTAGTTCCTCCATGCGTTCCTTGAACATTTGCCATTGCCAACCACTGTCATCCCTTTAAGTAACTATCCCCAATCTATCAAGGCCAACTCACACCTCATATCCTCATAGTTCCCTTTATTAAGATTCAGCACCCTAGTCTCCGAATCAACTACTTCACTCTCCATCTTGATAAACAATTCTACCATGTTATGGTCGCTCATCCCCAAGGGGTCTCATACAGCCAGATTGGCAATGATTCCCTTCTCATTACACAGTACCCAGTCTAAGATGGCCTGCTCTCTAGTTGGTTCCTCCACATATTGGTCAAGAAAACCATCCCGTACACACTCCAGGAATTCCTCCTCTACGGCATTGTGGCTAATTTGATTTGCCCAATCTATGTGAAGGTTAAAATCGCCCATGATCACCGATATTCCCTTATTACATGCATCTCTAATTCCTTGTTTAATGCCATTCCCAACCTCACCAGTGCAGTTTGGGGGTCTATATATGACACCCAATGATGTTTTTTGCCCCTTGGTATTTCTCAACTCTACCCATACAGATTCCACATTGTCAGAGCTAATATCCTTTCTCACTATTGTGTTAACTTCCTCTTTAACCAGCAGTGCCACGTCACCACCTTTTCTTCTATGCCTGTCCTTCCTAAATACTGAGAACCCTGGAACATTCAGTTCCCATCCCTGTTCACCCTGCAACCATGTCTCTGTAATCCCAATTATATCATACCCATTTATATCTATCTGCGTGATTAGTTCATCCACTTTATTGCAAATACTCCGTGTATTAAGGCACAGAGCCTTTAAGTTTGTCTTTTTCACATGGGTTTGTCACGGCTTTGGAAGCTGCTGCCTTCATCTTGTGGTGTGGGAAATGCAGCAGCCAATTTGCACACAGCGAAGTGCCACAAACAGCAATGGGTCCAGACCGGTTAACCTGGTTCATTCAGTGATTTTGGCTGAGGGGTGGCCAAGGTGCCAGGGAGGAAGCCTCTGTTCTCGGTTGAAATAGTGACATAGCGACCATGGAATTTTTCACATCATCTATCAGACTACCTAAGTTTAATGTCGCACTGGAAAGATAGCTCCTCTGACAGTGCTTGCACTGCATCAGTGCCACACTAAAGCGTCAGCCTAGGTTTTGTGTTGAAGTCTCTGGAGTGGGGGGGGGAGAGGGGAGGTTTGAAACCACCACCTTCCGACTTGGGGAGCAGCGGGGGGTGCGTACTACCCACTGAGCCACTGCTGACATCTGAGGATAAATATGTCCGATCGCTGGCACTGTTTCACAGCTGTTTGTCTTACAGAACCAGGCGACTCCTGTACCTATGCTGAGATCGACAGGAGAACAGGTACGCTGCCCCTAATGGTTTTGTGCTGTTATCTATTTTGTATCCCGAATTCCATCTCCAACCAACAGATCTTTTTGTTTTTGTTAAAGATGACAAGAGGTTCACAATCAATGCGTCAGAAGACCGTGAGTGAATGTTTCCTTTCACATTGGTTAAAAGTTGTAGTTTCAAATCTCTCCCGCTCCCCCCTATCTTTAAGAGCTGATTCCTTTGTTAGCCTGCCTCCCTGAGAAGGGAGCACTTGATCCCTCAATAGGCCACCATTTGGGGCGGTACGGTGGCGCAGTAGTTAGCACTGCTGCCTCACGGGCGCCGAGGACCCGGTTCGATCCCGTGTGGAGTTTGCGCATTCTCCCCGTGTTTGCGTGGGTCTCACCCCCTACGACCCAAAGATGTGCCGGGTAGCTAGATTGGCCACGCTAAATTGCGCCTTTATTGGGAAAAAAAAAATAATAGACGACCATTCTACTCCCAGGTTTCATGCCTGTCCCACCGTCGGAAATTCTTCCCAAATGAAAATTCCCGATTCAGTTTTGAGTGGCCACGGACTCTCCCCGAAGGAGCTGCTTCACCGAGTGGATCCCAACCGACCCCACACCCTCAGCATGGACTTGTGAAGGGGAAGGTCATGTCTGATCAGCTTGAGTTAAATCTTTGAGGAGGTAGCAAGGAGGGTCAATGCGGGGCGGGGGGGGGGGGGGGGGTGGTGGTATTTGTGGTTACGGGGATAGGGCGGGAAGGGGAGCTTGCTCGGGTGCTCAGTAAGGGGTATGGTGCAGCCTCAATGGGCTGAATAATAATAATAATCCTAATTGTCACAAGTAGGCTTACATTAACACTGCAATGAAGTTACTGTGAAAATCCCCTCGGCGCCACATTCCGCCGCCTGTTCGGGTACACTGAGGGAGAATTCAGAATGCCCAATTCACCCAGCAAGCACGTCTTCTGGGACTTGCGGGAGGAAACCGGAGCACCCGGAGGAAACCCCACGCAGACACGGGGAGAACGCGCAGACTCCGAACAGACAGCGACCCAAGCCGGGAATCGTACCCGACACCCTGACGCTGTGAAGCCACAGCGCTAACCACTGTGCCGCCAATGGCCTCCATCTGCACTGTAGGGGTTCTATGGATTCTCTGGAAAGTTGGATCCAAAATTGGTTTGGTGGCAGGAAGCAAAGTGTTCTGGTTGATGGGTGATTTTGGGGTGATTGGAAGGCTGTTTCTCAGCAGGGTTCCCAATGGCTCAGCACTGGGTGGCTCGCTGTTTTGTGTTAGAATCTATCTGTGTTCGGAACTGACACAGAGGGGAAATGATTAAGAATTTTACCGCTGATGCAAAAATTGGCCGCGTGGTTGATAGAGAAAGAAAGCTCCAGTCTGCAGAAAGATATCTATGGACTGATGAGAAAACTGGTAAATATAACCGAAAATGGAGAAGTATGAAGTAATGCACTCGGGGGAGAAGAAACCGGGCAAAGGGTTGCACACTTAATGGTAAGGATTCTGAAAAATGAGAAGTAACAGGAGAATATTTGTCTCCAGATCCCTCACGGCAGCAGAGCGTGTAGATAAACTGGATTGGATTTGGATTTGTTTATTGTCACGTGTACCGAGGTACAGTGAAAAATATTCTTCTGCGAGCAGCTCAATCAGATCATTTAGTACAGGAAAATAAAATAAAATAAAAAGATAATTCATACTCCAGGGCAACACAAGGTCCATAATGTAAAATACATAGACACCGACATCGGGTGGAGCATACAGGGTGTAGTATTAATCAGGTCAGTCCATAAGGAGTTTAGGAGTCTGGTGACAGTGGGGAAGAAGCTGTTTTTGAGTCTGTTCGTGCGTGTTCTCAGACTTCTGTATCTCCTGCCCGATGGAAGAAGTTGGAAGAACAAAGAACAAAGAACAAAGAAAATTACAGCACAGGAACAGGCCCTTCGGCCCTCCCAGCCTGCGCCGATCCAGATCCTTTATCTAAACCTGTCCCCTATTTTCCAAGGTCTACTTCCCTCTGTTCCCCGCCCATTCATATACCTGTCTCGATGCTTCTTAAATGATGCTATCGTGCCCGCCTCTACCACCTCCGCTGGTAAAGCGTTCCAGGCACCCACCACCCTCTGCGTAAAAAACTTTCCACGCACATCTCCCTTAAACTTTCCCCCTCTCACCTTGAAATCGTGACCCCTTGTAACTGACACCCCCACTCTTGGGAAAAGCTTGTTGCTGTCAACCCTGTCCATACCTCTCATAATTTTGTAGACCTCAATCAGGTCCCCCCTCAACCTCCGTCTTTTCAACGAAAACAATCCTAATCTACTCAACCTTTCTTCATAGCTAGCACCCTCCATACCAGGCAACATCCTGGTGAACCTCCTCTGCACCCTCTCCAAGGCATTCACATCCTTCTGGTAATGTGGCGACCAGAACTGCACGCAGTATTCCAAATGTGGCCGAACCAAAGTCCTATACAACTGTAACATGACCTGCCAACTCTTGTACTCAATACCCCGTCCGATGAAGGCAAGCATGCTGTATGCCTTCTTGGCCACTCTATCAACCTGCGTTGCCACCTTCAGGGTACAATGGACCTGAACTCCCAGATCTCTCTGTACATCAATTTTCCCCAGGACCCTTCCATTGACCATACAGTCCGCTCTTGAATTTGATCTTCCAAAATGCATCACCTCGCATTTGCCTGGATTGAACTCCATCTACCATTTCTCTGCCCAACTCTCCAATCTATCTACATTTTGTTGTATTCTCTGACAGTCCTCCTCGCTATCTGCAACTCCACCAATCTTAGTATCATCTGCAAACTTGCTAATCAGACCACCTATACCTTCCTCCAGGTCATTTATGTAGATCACAAACAACAGTGGTCCGAGCACGGATCCCTGTGGAACACCACTAGTCACCCTTCTCCATTTTGAGACACTCCCTTCCACCACTACTCTCTGTCTCCTGTTGCCCAGCCAGTTCTTTATCCATCTAGCTAGTACACCCTGAACCCCATACGACTTCACTTTTTCCATCAACCTGCCATGGGAAACCTTATCAAACGCCTTACTAAAGTCCATGTATACGACATCTACAACCCTTCCCTCATCAATTAACTTTGTCACTTCCGCAAAGAATTCTATTAGGTTTGTAAGACATGACCTTCCCTGCACAAAACCATGCTGCCTATCACTGATAAGTCTATTTTCTTCCAGATGTGAATAAATCCTATCCCTCAGTATCTTCTCCAACAGTTTGCCTACCATTGACGTCAAGCTCACAGGTCTATAATTCCCTGGATTATCCCTGCTACCCTTCTTAAACAAAGGGACAACATTAGCAATTCTCCAGTCCTCCGGGACCTCACCCGTGCTCAAGGATGCTGCAAAGATATCTGTTAAGGCCCCAGCTATTTCGACCCTCGCTTCCCTCAGTAACCTGGGATAGATCCCACCCGGTCCTGGGGACTTGTCCACCTTAATGTCTTTTAGAATACCCAAAACTTCCCCCTTCCGTATGACAACTTGACCGAGAGTATTTAAACATCCATCCCTAGCCTCAACATTCGTCTTGTCCCTCTCCTTTGTGAATACCGATGCAAAGTACTCATTAAGAATCTCACCCATTTCCTCTGAGTCCACGCATAAATTCCCTCTTTTGTCTTTAAGTGAGCCAATCCTTTCTCTAGTTACCCTCTTGCTCCTTACATACGAATAAAAGGCTTTGGGATTTTCCTTAACCCTGTTATCCAAAGATATTTCATGACCCCTTTTAGCCCTCTTTATTGCGCGTTTGAGATTCGTCCTACTTTCCCGATATTCCTCCAAAGCTTCATCAGTTTTGAGTTGCCTCGATCCTATGTATGCTTCCTTTTTCATCTTAGCTAGTCTCACAATTTCACCCGTCATCCATGGTTCCCTAATCTTGCCATTTCTATCTTTCATTTTCACAGGAACATGTCTGTCCTGCACTCTAATCAACCTTTCCTTAAAAGACTTCCACATTTCAAATGTGGATTTACCCTTAAACAGCTGCTCCCAATCCACATTCCCTAGCACCTGCCGAATTTTGTTATACTCTGCCTTTCCCCAATTTAGCACTCTTCCTTTCGGATCCCTCCTGTCCTTGTCCATAAGTATTCTAAAACTTACGGAATTGTGATCGCTATTTCCAAAGTAATCACCGACTGAAACATCAACCACCTGGCCGGGATCATTCCCCAATACCAGGTCCAGTATGGCCCCTTCCCGAGTTGGACTATTTACATACTGCTCTAAAAAAAACTCTCCTGGATGCTCCTTACAAACTCTGCTCCATCTACGCCTCCAACACTACACGAGTCCCATTCAATGTTGGGGAAGTTAAAATCTCCCATCACAACCACCCTATTGCTCCTACATTCTTCTATAATCTGTCTGCATATTTGTACCTCTACTTCATGCTCGCTTTTGGGAGGCCTGTAGTAAAGTCCCAACAATGTTGCTGCACCCTTCCTATTTCTCAGCTCCACCCATATTGCCTCATTGCTCGAATCCTCCATCATGCCCTCCTTAATCACAGCTGTGATATCATCTCTGACGAGTAATGCAACTCCTTCCACCCCTTCTACCTCCCTCTCTATCCCTCCTGAAGCATCTATACCCTGGGATATTCAGTTGCCAGTCCTGCCCTTCCCTCAACCAAGTCTCAGTAATACCAATAACATCACATTCCCAGGTACTGATCCAAGCCCTAAATTCATCTGCCTTACCTGCTACATTTCTCGCATTAAAACAAATGCACCTCAGACCACCTTTGCGTTCATCATCTCTTCCCTGTCTACTCTTCCCCTTAGTCACATTGAGTTTATTATCTAGTACCTTACTGGCTTTAGTTGCTGCCTCTTTACTGACCTCTAACTTCCTAATCTGGTTCCCATCCCCCTGCCACATTAGTTTAAAACCTCCCCAACAGTGTTAGCAAAAGCACCCCCTAGGACATTGGTTCCAGTCCTGCCCAGGTGTAGACCATCCGGTTTGTAATGGTCCCACCGACCCCAGAAGAGTGAGTAAGCCGGGTGGGAGGGATCCTTGATTATGCTGCCCGCACTTCCGGTGGCGGCCATGGAGGGGCAGGTCGCACATTTGATAGCTCCCGCCTCTAACGGACTTTTGGATCTTTATCCCCCGTTTTTTTCCCGGATTTTATGGGATAAATGGGTGAAGAGTGAGACAGTGAGGAGAAATCCCCCTCCGGTGTAGGGAGAATTGGACCAGACGTGGCCGGGTGAGAAGACAAAGTCCGATAACGAAGACGCGAGCAGAGCTGGTAACACGGGACAGCATGGCGGAGAGCAAGGGCCGCGGGGAGACGGCACAGTGGTCGACGGAGCAGCTGGTGAATTTTTTCGAGGATTGCTTCGCCAAGCTGAAGGAGGGCACGCTGGACCCGAACAAGGCTTCGATTGATCAAGTGGTTCAGAATCAGGAAACCCACGGGAGAGCGATCCAGGAGGTGGAACAAAAGCTGTCCAAGCACCAGGAGTATATAACCGTGCTGGAAAGCAAGGTGGGGATGATGAACGACCGCCAGAAAAGAATGCAGGAGAAGCTGGAGGACCTGGAGAATAAGTCCAGGAGGCAGAATCTCAGAATTGTCGGCCTCCCTGAAGGCAGTGAGGGATCGGATGCGAGGGCCTATGTGACGGACATGTTGGAGAAGTTGATGAGGGCTGGGGCGTTCCCTCGGCCCCTGGAATTGGACAGAGCGCACAGAGCCCTCGCGAGGAAGCCCAGAGCCAACGAGCCGCCGAGGGCCATGGTGGTACGTTTTGGACAAGGAACACGTTTTGAGGTGGGCCAAGAAAGAACGGAGCAGCAAGTGGGAGAACTGTGAGCTGCGCATCTATCAAAACCTGGGAGCGGATTTGGCCAAGAGGCGAGCTGGGTTCAATCGGGCAAAAACGACCCTCTTTAAGGAGGAGGTGAAGTTCGGGATGCTGTACCCAGCCCGCCTGTGGGTCACACATGAGGAACGGGACTTCTACTCTGAAACGCCAGACAAAGTATAGACCTTCATTAAAGAAATGAAGCTGGAGGCGAATTAAAAGATACTTAAACCTTGGAGAAGTACTGTGGCAGCGATTTGTGGTGCTGGATTGTAAAAGTTTAAGTAGCTCTATGTGAAATAATGGGCTGTGTGGATGGTTAAAGGTTGATCTGTCTTGCAGGGACTTTGTTAGGGGGTGGTGGGCTTTGAATTTAGTTCTGCTTTTTGGGTGAAAATTTTTCTAAAGTGATTGTTTCTTTACTGTTTTTTTCTGTTGTTTGTTTACTGGAAAATGTAATGCTTTTAAAATGTTTCTTCATGTGGGGGGTTGGGAGAGAGGAGAGTACAATAGGGCGACAGACTGTTTGGTGCCGGGGCGGGAGCTATCGAGTCAGCATGGGTCAGCTGACGCTCGGATGTGCAGTGGGGGGTGGACAGGTATTAAGCTGGAGCTTGACTTGGGGATTGGGTTTTTAGTGTTGTTGCTCGGGGGGGGGGGGGGGGGGGGGGGTGGGAGCTGGTTTGCTGACAGGGGTGGAACTGTTACTAGGGGACAAATGGGAGGTCGGGAACGGCAACTGGCCGAGTGGGGACTCGAGGGCGTGAGCTCGAGGTTGGCCTAAAAAGGGTGATGGCTAGATGGCGGGGGGGGGGGGGGGGGGGGGTTGGTTGGAAGCCCCCCCGTCCAGGCTGATCACATGGAACATAAGAGAACTGAATGGGTCAGTCAAGAGGGCTCGCGTGTTTGCGCATTTGAGGGAACTGAAGTCGGACGTGGCAATGCTACAAGAATTCTATAAGACATTTTCAGAGATATTGAGCCCACTGCTGGTGAGGACATTTAACGAGGCAAGAGAGAAGGGAGTCCTCCCCCAAACAATGTCGCGGGCCTCAATTTCATTGATCCTGAAATGGGAGAAGGAGCAATGCGGGCATCGGGTGAAGCATACAGGGTGTAGTGTTAATGAGGTCAGTCCACAAGAGGGTCATTTAGGAGTCTGGTAACAGCGGGGAAGAAGCTGTTTTTGAGTCTGTTCGTGCGTGTTCTCAGACTTCTGTATCTCCTGCCCGATGGAAGAAGTTGGAAAAGTGAGTAAGCTGGGTGGGAGGGATCTTTGATTATGCTGCCCGCTTTCCCCCGGCAGCGGGAGGTGTAGATGGAGTCAATGGATGGGAGGCAGGTTTGTGTGATGGACTGGGCGGTATTCACGACTCTCTGAAGTTCCTTGCGGCCCTGGGCCGAGCAGTTGCCATACCAGGCTGTGATGCAGCCCGATAGGATGCTCTCTATGGTGCATCTGTAAAATGCAGGGGAGTTGAGGAGTAAATTTGTCCGCTCTGCTAGAGGAGGTCTCCGACTCACTGCCTGATAGGGTGCTCGAGGCGGAAACAATCCCATCAGCCCATTTACAAAGAAACATTTTGAGCGGCATTTGAAGAACCCAATCCTCAAGGGTTCCGGGTCAAAAGATGGAAGGTGGGAGTAGACTGTGGTGTGTTGGGTAAGCTGGGTCTGCGAGGACTGTGTTTACTGTAGTAGTGAGAGAGAGACAGGCTTCCAACACTTGAAGAAATGCAACTCGATTGTATTGAACTCTTAACGATCATACATACTTTAACTGTGGGTTGACACTATGCTGACTTGACTGGAGACCTGAGGCTCATCTGACCAGACTATCTTACTACCACATGGTGTTTGTTCTGGTTGCTGCTCACGAGCTCTGACTGTCCCAGAGGCTGGATCCCGAGAGAGCGGGAAAACTAGTGCCCTCTGGCTTTATAGTGGCCGTGTCCTGTCTGGTGATTGGCTGCTGTGTTCTGTGTGTTCATTGGTCATCCTGTGTGTCAACCACTGTCTGTCTGTGCAGCATCATATACCTGGATGTATATTATAACATCCCCTCCCTCTTCTTTTTTACTTTAAAAAATAATGTATATAGGTCAATAAATAGTGAGTGTGTGTACACGAGCCTGACTATATACAAAGTATGTGAGCGTATTTACATGGGAAGGTGTCTAGTGCAGATAGAGGGCAGAGAACAACTTAGGAAGAAACAATATGTAGAGACGTGTAAACGGATCACAAGGTAATGCAACATTCAGTCTATAAATTCAGTCTCTGTGGCGGGTGACGAATTCTGGTTGACCACCTCAAGGGTGGATCAGGGGCCGCCTGCACTGGAACGGGCGGAGCTGCCTCCAATGTAGAGGGCGGTAAAAGAACTGGCAGATCGGTGACCTCATGGAAGGGCGCGTCCTGAGAAACCAGTAGGCGAGGCCGAGGAAAGGAGCCATCAGGCATGTGAACGAGGAACGATCTCGGGGCCACTGGCTTAACCACCACAGCCGTGGCAGACCAGCCACCGTCAGGTAGCTGAACACGAGCTCGGTCAGCAGGGACCAGAGCAGGGAGATCTGTGGAGTGGGCACCGTACGCCGACTTGCATTGTACCCAAGACTGTTGCATCCTTTGCAGGACCGGAAAGTTGTCAAGGTCCGGGATGTGGATAGCCGGCACCGTCATAGAACATAGAACATAGAACAGTACAGCACAGAACAGGCCCTTCGGCCCTCGGTGTTGTGCCGAGCAATGATCACCCTACTCAAACCCACGTATGCGGTTCATTGGGAGCTGTGCTGGGGACAGGCCAGCGGACAAAGGAGTCGCCCTGCAGGCTAACAGCTCCAGATTGAAATCCGAACCCGAGTCAGCAGCTTTGCACAACAGTCTTTTAACGATGTGGACCCCCTTTTCAGCCTTCCCATTCGACTGGGGGTAACGGGGCCTTGAAGTGACGTGCGTAAAATTGTACTGCCGGGCAAAATCCGTCCACTCCAGACTGAAGAAGCACGGGCAATTATCAGTCATGACTGTAAGTGAAATGCCATGACGGGCAAAGGTCTCTTTGCACGCCTTGGTGACTGTTGCTGATGTGAGGCCAGTCAGTCTGACCACCTCGGCGTAGTTAGAAAAATAGTCCACGAGTAGGACATAGTCTTGGCCCTTTGCATGAAAGAGATCAATGCCAACCTTGGTCCATGGGGACGACACCAGTTCATGCGGCTGCAAAGCCTCTTTCGGCTGAGCCGGCTGGAACCGTTGGCACGTTGGGCAATTGAGGACCGTGTTGGCGATATCCTGGCTGATGCCTGGCCAATATACTGCCTCTTGGGCTCGACGGCGACACTTTTCGACCCCCAGGTGACCTTTGTGGATTTGGCCGAGGACCAGCTCTCGCATGCTCTGTGGGATTACTATCCTGTCCAGCTTCATCAGTATGCCGTCCACTACCGCCAGATCGTCTTTTATATTATAGAACTGTGGGCACTGCCCCTTTTGCCAACCATCCGTGAGATGGCGCATGACCCGCTGGAGTAAAGGATCCCTGGCCGTCTCCTGATGAATCTGCACGACCCTTTCATCGGTGGCCGGAAAGTTGGAGGCACAAAACTTCACCTGAGCGTCTATCTGACAGACGAAGTCCGTCTGCTTACACGGTGTGATGATAGATCTAGAGAGCGCGTCAGCCACAATGAGCTCCTTGCCCGGGGTGTAGACCAGGTCGAAATCATAGCAGCGGAGTTTGAGGAGGATACGTTGTAGCCGTTGGGTCATATCATTGAGGTCTTTCTGGATGATATGAACCAGTGGCCTGTGGTCCGTCTCGACCGTGAATTTAGGGAGTCCATGCACGTAATCATGGAACTTGTCAATCCCTGTGAGGAGGCCCAGGCATTCTTTTTCAATCTGAGCGTATCGTTGCTCAGTGGGTGTCATGGCTCTTGATGCATGTGTGACTGGGGTCCAGGAGAGGGATCTGTCCCGCTGGAGACCCCAATGCCAGCCTGGCTCACGTCGGTGGAGATCTTTGTGTCCTTGGCAGGGTCAAAAAATGCCAGTACCGGGGCCTTGGTGAGTTTTGCCCTGAGCTCACGCCACTCTCGCTCATGAGCGGGGAGCCACTGGACGTCGGTAGTCTTTTTAAAAGATTGCGGAGAGCTGTGGTGTGTGATGCAAGGTTGGGGATAAACTTCCCAAGGACGTTGACCATCCCTAGGAAGCGGAGGATGGCCATCTTGTCCTCCGGGGTCTTCATGGCGTTGATCGCCGACACCATGTCTGCATCTGGCTGCACACCGAACTGCGAAATATGGTCGCTGAGGAACTTTAGTTCTGATTGACCGAACGAGCATTTGGCTCTGTTGAGTCGGAGGCCATGCTCGTGGATCTTATGGAACACTTGTTTGAGGCGATCGACGTGCACCTGAGGAGTTGTGGACCAAATAATGATATCATCAACGAACACCCGCATCCCCTCGATGCCCTCCATCACTTGCTCCATTATGTGGTGGAACACCTCCGAGGCGGAGATGATGCCAAAGGGCATTCGGTTGTAACAGTAACGACCAAATGGGGTGTTAAATTTGCACAACTTTCGATTGGATGCGTCCAGCTGTATTTGCCAAAACCCCTTGAAGGCATCCAGCTTCGTGAAAAACTTGGCATGAGCCATCTCGCTGGTTCGCTCTTCTCGTTTAGGGGTAGGGTAGTGTTCCCTCATGATGTTACGGTTCAAATCTTTGGGGTCGATACAAATGAGAAGTTCCCCTGACGGTTTCTTGACACAAACCATGGAGCTAACCCAGTCCGTGGGTTCCGTGACCTTAGAAATGACGCCCTGGTCCTGGAGGTCTTGCAGCTGCTGCTTGAGGCGGCCCTTAAGGGGCGCCGGCACCCGACGTGGTGCATGGACCACAGGGGTGGCTTTCAGCTTCAACAGGATCTTGTATCGGTAAGGGAGTGTGCCCATACCTTCGAAGACGCTGTGGTATTGTGCTATGATGTCATCGAGTTGGGTTTGGAAATTGACATCTGGCGAGGCCGTTGCCTCAGCGGGCGACACGGAGTGAACCCGCTGCACAAGATTCAGGAGTTTGAGGGCCTGAGCACCGAGCAGGGAAGCTCTGTTGGGCCTGAGCACCGAGCAGGGAAGCTCTGTTGGGCCTGAGCACCGAGCAGGGAAGCTCTGTTGGGCCTGAGCACCGAGCAGGGAAGCTCTGTTGGGCCTGAGCACCGAGCAGGGAAGCTCTGTTGGGCCTGAGCACCGAGCAGGGAAGCTCTGTTGGGCCTGAGCACCGAGCAGGGAAGCTCTGTTGGGCCTGAGCACCGAGCAGGGAAGCTCTGTTGGACCCGACAATTTCAAAACGCAGGGTTGCTTTTGAAGTACGATGGGACACGGCAAGCTGGCATGAGCCACTGGCAGCAATGGCATTGCCATTGTAGTTGAGGAGCTGGCAGGCCGGTGGAAGAATGCTTGCCTTGACACGGATGGTGTCAGACTTTGAAATGAGGAACGCTGAAGCGCCGGTGTCCAGCCTGAAGCGTATGCGAGCCTTGTTGACCATAAGGGTGGCACACCACTCATCGTCCGGATCAATGCTCATCACTGGGAGTTGTTTCGCCTTCTTGGCGGAAAGCATCGTATGCTTGGTGATGATGCCCACCCGGAATGGGGATGTGAGATCCTCGGTGTCGGGATCTGGAACCATGTTGGAGTCGGAGTCTGCAATGGGTTGCTGTACTGAGTGGACGTTCCTGCGCTGCGGCTGGGATCGCTGTGTGTTGGGCAGTTGAGCAGATCTGCTCAGGGCTGCGTAGTGGCCAAGCTTGCCACACTGGTGACAGCGTCGAGATTTCGCGGGACATTGGCGCTTAAGTGGGCGGAGCCACAGTTGTTGCACGTCATGGCGCCGAGGTCAGGACGCTCCATGCGCCACCGCGCATGCGCGGTGCGGTCGAACGATGTGCACACCTGCGCAGTTTGGTCGTCGGCCTCGCCGTCCCCTTGATCATTGCGCGCATGCGCAGGAGCCCGGGAAAAGAGCGCGAAATGGCCGCCATCATCCAGACTCAGGCCCTCTTCGCATCGTGGGGGCCTTGCCACGCCGTCTCTGCCGCCTTGATATGGGAGTACCGGTTGTTAGCGTGCTCGTGGAGGATGCAGGTCTAGATGGCGATGGTAAGGGTGAGCTGCTTAACTTAAAGGAGCTGCTGGCGAAGGGGTTCGGAGTGGACCCCAAAAACAATCTGGTCCTGGATCATGGAATCGGAAGTGGAGCCGTAGTTGCAGGACTGCGCGAGGATACGGAGATGGGTTAAGAAGGACTGAAAAGGTTCATCCTTACCCTGAAGCCTCTGCTGGAACACATAGCGTTCAAAGCTCTCATTGACTTTGATGTCACAGTGGCTGTCAAACTTCAGCTGGACTGTTTTAAACTTTGTCTTGTCCTCGCCTTCAGCAAAGGTGAGGGAGTTGAAGATGTGGCTAGTGTGGTCCCCGGCTGTAGAGAGGAAGAGAGCGATCTTCCTGGCATCCGATGCGGCTTCGAGGTCAGTGGCTTCCAGATATAGCTGGAACTTCTGCTTGAAAATCTTCCAATTTGCACCGAGGTTGCTGGCGATGCGGAGCTGCGGGGGAGGGCGGACGCTGTCCATGTTACCGGATGGCTGATCACTGGTCAAAGGCAGACTATCTCAAGGTAGGTCCGTCAAACTCGAGCATGACTCACTGGTACCATGATGTGTTGGGTAAGCTGAGTCTGCGAGGACTGTGTTTACTGCAGCAGTGAGAGAGACAGGCTTCCAACACTTGAAGAAATGCAACTCGGTTTTATTGAACTCTTAACTATCATACATACTTTAACTGTGGGTTGACACTATGCTGACTTGACTGGAGACCTGAGACTAACCTGACCAGACTATCTGACTACCACATGGTGTTTGTTCTAGTTGCTGCTCACGAGCTCTGACTGTCTCAGAGGCTGGATCCCGAGAGAGCGGGAAAACTAGTGCCCTCTGGCTTTATAGTGGTTGTGTCTTGTCTGGTGATTGGCTGCTGTGTTCTGTGTGTTCACTGGTCATCCTGTGTGTCAATCGCTGCCTGTCTGTGCACCATCATATACCTGGATGTATATTATGACAGACTGCATCGCTGTTTTTCGGTCAGAGGATAGAGAGTGGGCCGAATGGCCCCCTCTGTGCTATTAATCGTTCTGTGTTTCTACGTACAGCTCCCCCTGCAGTGTCTCATCAATACTACAAGGGCAGGTGCAGCAGGTGCTGAACCAAGAAGATAGCTCCCTATGTATTAGGCTGCACGACTCATTAACACACGCTGTTTCTCTGGTGGTTTAATGTTTCTGGGATTTAAACAGTCCCTGCTGTTGCAGAGAAACAGGTGCTATATAAAGGAATGGACGTGTCAGGGTTTTAGACCAAATTGAGATTTATGATTATGTGGTGATGAAGTTGGTTAACGCCAGTAAGCAGAGAGTGGTGGTGAGTGGTTGTATTTCCGCTGGAGGGAAATGCGCATCACTGTTGAAGCTGCTGGTTTTAATCGACGTCAGTGACCTGGACTCGAGCGCCCAGGGAATCATTTCAAAGTTTGCAGAAGACACAAAACTCCAAAATCTAGAAAACAGCGAGGCCTAGGGGGGCATGGACTGGCGAAATGGGCAGCAGGGTAGGGCGGCACGGTAGCACAGTTGCTTCACAGCGCCAGGGTCCCAGGTTCGATTCCCGGCTTGGGTCACTGTCTGTGCGGAGTCTGCACGTTCTCCCCGTGCCTGCCTGGGTTTCCTCCGGATGCTGCGGTTTCCTCCCACAGGTCCCGAAAGACGTGCTTGTTAGGTGAATTAGACATTCTGAATTCCCTCTCTGTGTACCCGAACAGGCTTTGTTGAGAACCTTGGACACAATGCCAGCAGAGATATGTGTGTGTGTGTGTGTGTGTGTGTGTGTGTGGGAGCGTTAATTATCTGCATACTTCAGAGGCTGGAAGGGGTTATTGATGGCCTCAGAGAATCATTTATGCTCACCAAGCTTTTTGCTAGTCGGGGTGGGGGGTGGGGGGGGGGGGGGGGGGGGGGGGGGGGGATGGCGTCACAAAACACCCAGCAAGGTTACATTTGATCTCTTGCAGTTCACAATCAGTAAGCTGCAGTTGTCAAAAACAGAACTACTGAAATGTGTGTGGAGGCAGCGCCGGCCCTAGGGTTGCTGGCGCCCCGGGCCAGCTGAACTTCGGCGCACTTGGGGGGGGGGGAGGGGCCGAGAGGGGGGGGGCGGGGCCGAGAGGGGGGGCGGGGCCGAGAGGGGGGGTGCGGGGCCGAGAGGGGGGGGGGGGGCCGAGAGGGGGGGGCGGGGCCGAGAGGGGGGGGCAGGGCCGAGAGGGGGGGGCGAGAGGGGGGAGGGCCGAGAGGGGGGCGGGTGGGGCCGAGAGGGGGGGCCGAGAAGGGGGGGGGCGAGGGGGGGCCGAGGTGAGGGGGCCGAGGGGGGTGGCCGAGGAGGAGGGTGGGGCCGAGAGGGGCGGGGGGGGGGGGGGGGGGCCGAGAGGGGGGGGGGGGGGCGAGAGGGGGGCGGGTCCGAGGGGGGGCAGGGCCGAGGGGGGGGACGGAGGGGGGGGGGCCGAGGGGGGGGGGCGAGGGGGGGCCGAGAGAGGGGGGGGGCCGAGGAGGAGGGGGGAGGGCCGAGAGGGGGTGCCGAGAGGGGGGAGGGCCGAGAGGCCGGGGGGGGGGCCGAGAAGGGGTGGGGCGAGGGGGGGGGGGGCGGAGGGGGGGGGGGCCGAGAGGGGGGGCGAGAGGGTGGGGGGGCGAGGGGGGGGACCGAGAGGGGGGGGAGGGGTGGGGCGGGGTGGCGAGAGGGGCGGGGGGCCGAAGGGGGGGGGCGAGAGAGGGGGGCGAGGGAGGGGGGCGGGGCCGAGGGAAGGGGGCGGGGCCGAGGGAAGGGGCCGGGCGGACGGAAGGGGGACGGAGGGGGGGGGGGTGGACGGAAGGGGGATGGAGGGGGCGGAAGGGGCCGCCCTGGGGGAGGGCGGCCACCGCGCATGCGCTGGTTGGCACCGGCCCAACTGCGCATGCGCGGGACCCGAGTCTCTGGCGCCCCCCAGCACATGGCGCCCCGGGCGACTGCCCGAGTTGCCGGTACCTTGGGCCGGCCCTGTGTGGAGGGGAAAGGTCCAGATATGTATCACTTTGGGAGGACAGGGGAAACACCCAAACCCCAGTCCAGTGTCTTGTCCATGACGGGGCAGCTTGTGTTAGAATCGAGCCTGATGGATGCTTCTTAGCCGTTTGTGAGGTTGCTGCCAGAGGAGGTGGTGGAAGCAGGGACCATAGTGACGTTTCAGGGGCAGCTGCAGTTGTACAAAACTCTGGTGTGGCTGCATTTGGAGTATTGCGTGCAGTTCTGGTCGCCACATTATAGGAAGGATGTGGAAGCATTGGAAAGGGTACAGAGGAGATTTACAAGGATGTTGCCTGGTATGGAGGGAGGATCATATGAGGAAAGGCTGAAGGACTTAAGGCTGTTTTCGTTAGAGAGAAGAAGGTTAAGAGGTGACTTAATTGAGGCATACAAGGTGATCAGAGGATTAGATCGGGTGGACAGTGAGAGCCTTTTTCCTCGGATGGTGATGTCCAGCACGAGGGGACATAGCTTTAAATTGAGGTGAGATAGATATAGGACAGATGTCAGAGGTAGGTTCTTTACTCAGAGAGTAGTAAGGGTGTGGAATGCCCTGCCTGCAACAGTAGTGGACTCGCCAACACTAAACGCATTCAAATGGTCATTGGATAGGCATATGGACGATAAGGGAATAGTGTAAAGGGACTTTAGAGGGGTTTCACAGGACGGCGCAACATCGAGGGCCGAAGGGCCTGTACTGCGCTGTAATGTTCTATGTTCTATGTTCTATCTTGACAAATACATGAATAGGATGGGAATAGAGGGATATGGACCCCGGAAGTGTAGAAGATTTCTGTTTAGACGGGCAGCATGGTCGGCACAGGCTTGGAGGGCCGAAGGGCCTGTTCCTGTGCTGTACTTTTCTTTGTTCCTTGTTCATAAAGTGTCCAATTACATTTTCACGGACATTTGATGAGCAGACAAATGCCTCGAACTGATGTCTCGCGAGTCATTGAAAGTCCAGTTAACTCTGAGGGAGACCCGTATTCGACTCTCGATGTTAACTTTGTTTCTGCCCCCACAGATCCTGCCAGATGCCTGTGTTCCTCCAGCATTTTTCTTTTGTTTAAAATCAAACCCTTCCTTTTCCAGGAAGGTTGTATTCATTTCTGCGGCCGATTGACCCATTGCCAGCTGCCGAGAGGAAATGGGTATTTGAGGAACAACTTACACCTCAGGCCACCTCCTTCGTGCCAATATTTACTGAATTGGCAGCACCAAGTGCACCTGGGCTGTGAATTCCAGTTCGTTCACACCTCCCCCCCCCCCACCCCTCCTACATAACCTCCATGTCCTAGTCCCCCGCCCAGATATTCCCTTATTTATCTCCTTAACCCTATTCCCCCTCCTTTGCCCCTACCCCCCCTTTACCACCATCTCTCCTCCTTCACTCCATCCCCCATCCCCCCTCCTTCATCCCAACCCCCCTCCTTCATCCCATCCTCCTCCCTCATCCTTCATCCCATTCTTCCTCCTTCACACCATCCCCCCTCCTTCACCCCATCCCCCCTCCTTCACCCCATCCCCCTCCTTCACCCCACCCCCCCCTCCTTCACCCCATCCCCCCTCCTTCACCCCATCCCCCTCCTTCATCCCACCCTCCTCCCTCACCCCCATTCCCTCATCCTTCACCCCATCCCCCCTCCTTCACCCCATCCCCCTCCTTCACCCCACCCCCCTCCTTCACCCCATCCCCTCTCCTTCACCCCATCCCCCCTACTTCACCCCATCCCCCTCCTTCACCCCATCCCCCCATCTTCATCCCCATCACCCCTCCTTGATGCCCATTCCCCCCTCCTTTACCCCATCCCCCCTCCTTCACCCCATCCCCCTCCTTCACACCATCCCCCCTCCTTCACCCCATCCCCCTCCTTCACCCCATCCCCCCTCCTTCACCTCCATATCCCTCTCCTGCATCCCTCCCTCCACCCCCCCCCCCCCTTTACCTCCACATCCCCATCACCCCCAACTATCTCCCCCTCCTTCACTACCAGCCCGGAGCACCCGGAGGAAACCCACGCAGACACGGGGAGAAGGTACAAACTCCCCACAGGCAGTCACCCGCGGCCGGAAATGAACCCGGGTGCCTGGCGCTGAGAGGCAGCAGTGCTAAGCACTGTGCCGCCGTGCCGCCCGAGATTTCTTCATTCCTCCAGTTCCGGTCTCTTGTGTACCCCCCTGCCCCGATCCCCATCGCAACACCATTGACGGCCGCACCCGTAGGCTGGGAACTCCGGGATCTTTCCCGAAAGCCCTCCTCCTCCTGGCCTCTCTTCACCCCCAATCACCACGACCTGATCAGCTTGACCAAGTGTTTGATCACCTGCCCTAACATCACCTTCTGTGGCTTGGTGTTGAATTCTGTCCGATCTTGTGGCAGTGATGATTCACAACGCTGAAGGTGTGATATAAATACAAAGGTGCTGTTGTGCTGAAAGATTATTGGAATCTCGAGTCAGCAGGCCAGAGGAGCAAAACAGTTTCAGAGTCGATACCGTTTGTGTTACAGCTCAGCCGGATTCCTGTACGTATGCCAGCGTGGTGATTGGCAGCAACAGAAAAGGTAACCCCTTATAAACCGGTCTTCAACATATTTCAGGTTTTTTTCCATTTATTGATATTTGGCAATGTTTTGAATTCATCCTCCCGTCTAACGGAAGCTTCTCCTTCAGACCAGGGTGGCAAGCATCTCCGCACCGCTGATTCGGAAGAGAGTAAGTCAGATTTTCAATTCACAACGCTATTCCTGATATTCCCATCTTTCCCGAGGCCCCCAAGGCCATTCTCCTCGGGGCTGGGCCATCCATCTCACTGTTATTGGGCTTCGTTTGTTTGTTGGTGTCACCCCCCCCCAGAAGGTTGGATGGCATGTATCTCCATCTCTGACTGTCCTGTTGCCCTTCCACAGCCCGCATAGGGGGGGGGCCGAGAGGGGGGGGCGGGGCCGAGGGAAGGGACCGGGCGGACGGAAGGGGGATGGAGGGGGGGTGGACGGAAGGGGGATGGAGGGGGCGGAAGGGGCCGCCCTGGGGGAGGGCGGCCACCGCGCATGCGCTGGTTGGCACCGGCCCAACTGCGCATGCACGGGACCCGAGTCTCTGGCGCCCCCCAACACATGGCGCCCCGGGCGACTGCCCGAGTTGCCGGTACCTTGGGCCGGCCCTATGTGGAGGGGAAAGGTCCAGATATGTATCACTTTGGGAGGACAGGGGAAACACCCAAACCCCAGTCCAGTGTCTTGTCCATGACGGGGCAGCTTGTGTTAGAATCGAGCCTGATGGATGCTTCTTAGCCGTTTGTGAGGTTGCTGCCAGAGGAGGTGGTGGAAGCAGGGACCATAGTGACGTTTCAGGGGCAGCTGCAGTTGTACAAAACTCTGGTGCGGCCGCATTTGGAGTATTGCGTGCAGTTCTGGTCGCCACATTATAGGAAGGATGTGGAAGCATTGGAAAGGGTACAGAGGAGATTTACCAGAATGTTGCTTGGTATGGAGGGAGGATCATATGAGGAAAGGCTGAAGGACTTGAGGCTGTTTTCGTTAGAGAGAAGAAGGTTAAGAGGTGACTTAATTGAGGCATACAAGGTGATCAGAGGGTTAGATAGGGTGGACAGTGAGAGCCTTTTTCCTCGGATGGTAATGTCTAGCACGAGGGGACATAGCTTTAAATTGAGGGGAGATAGATATAGGACAGATGTCAGAGGTAGGTTCTTTACTCAGAGAGTAGTAAGGGCGTGGAATGCCCTGCCTGCAACAGTAGTGGACTTGCCAACACTAAACGCATTCAAATGGTCATTGGATAGGCATATGGACGATAAGGGAATAGTGTAGAGGGACTTTAGAGGGGTTTCACAGGACGGCGCAACATCGAGGGCCGAAGGGCCTGTACTGCGCTGTAATGTTCTATGTTCTATGTTCTTTGTTCTATCTTGACAAATACATGAATAGGATGGGAATAGAGGGATATGGACCCCGGAAGTGTAGAAGATTTCTGTTTAGACGGGCAGCATGGTCGGCACAGGCTTGGAGGGCCGAAGGGCCTGTTCCTGTGCTGTACTTTTCTTTGTTCCTTGTTCATAAAGTGTCCAATTACATTTTCACGGACATTTGATGAGCAGACAAATGCCTCGAACTGATGTCTCGCGAGTCATTGAAAGTCCAGTTAACCCTGAGGGAGACCCGTATTCGACTCTCGATGTTAACTTTGTTTCTGCCCCCACAGATCCTGCCAGATGCCTGTGTTCCTCCAGCACTTTTCTTTTGTTTAAAATCAAACCCTTCCTTCGGCCGATTGGCCCATTTCCAGCTGCCGAGAGGAAATGGGTATTTGAGGAACAACTTACACCTCAGGCCACCTCCTTCGTGCCAATATTTACTGAATTGGCAGCACCAAGTGCACCTGGGCTGCGAATTCCAGTTCGTTCACACCTCCATCCCCCCCCCCCCCCCCCACCCCTCCTACATAACCTCCATGTCCTAGTCCCCCGCCCAGATATTCCCTTATTTATCTCCTTAACCCTATTCCCCCTCCTTTGCCCCTACCCCCCTTTACCACCATCTCTCCTCCTTCACCCCATCCTCCTCCCTCATCCTTCATCCCATTCTTCCTCCTTCACCCCATCCCCCCTCCTTCACCCCATCCCCCCTCCTTCATCCCACCCTCCTCCCTCACCCCCATTCCCTCATCCTTCACCCCACCCCCCCTCCTTCACCCCATCCCCCCTCCTTCACCCCATCCCCCCTACTTCACCCCATCCCCCTCCTTCACCCCATCCCCCCATCTTCATCCCCATCACCCCTCCTTGATGCCCATTCCCCCCTCCTTTACCCCATCCCCCCTCCTTTACCCCATCCCCCCTCCTTCACCCCATCCCCCCTCCTTCACACCATCCCCCCTCCTTCACCCCGATCTCCCCTCCTTTACTCCCATCCCCCCTCCTTCACCCCATCCTCCTCCCTCATCCTTCATCCCATTCTTCCTCCTTCACCCCATCCCCCCTCCTTCACCCCCACCCCCCCTCCTTCACCCCATCCCCCCTCCTTCACCCCATCCCCCCTCCTTCACCCCATCCCCCTTCCTTTACCCCATCCCCCTCCTTCACCCCATCCCCCTCCTTCACCCCATCCCCCCTCCTTCACCTCCATATCCCTCTCCTGCATCCCTCCCTCCACCCCCCCCCCTTTACCTCCACATCCCCATCACC
This sequence comes from Scyliorhinus canicula, assembly GCF_902713615.1. Lineage (NCBI taxonomy): Eukaryota > Metazoa > Chordata > Chondrichthyes > Carcharhiniformes > Scyliorhinidae > Scyliorhinus > Scyliorhinus canicula. Next base: position 192,403,619 of record NC_052153.1, read on the forward strand.
CCCGACTATCTCCCCCTCCTTTACCACCAGCCCGGAGCACCCGGAGGAAACCCACGCAGACACGGGGAGAACGTGCAAACTCCCCACAGGCAGTCACCCGCGGCCGGAAATGAACCCGGGTGCCTGGCGCTGAGAGGCAGCAATGCTAAGCACTGTGCCGCCGTGCCGCCCGAGAATTCTTCATTCCTCCAGTTCCGGTCTCTTGTGTACCCCCCTGCCCCGATCCCCATCGCAACACCATTGACGGCCGCACCCGTAGGCTGGGAACTCCGGGATCTTTCCCGAAAGCCCTCCTCCTCCTGGCCTCTCTTCGCCCCCAATCACCACGACCTGATCAGCTTGACCAAGTGTTTGATCACCTGCCCTAACATCACCTTCTGTGGCTTGGTGTTGAATCCTGTCCGATCTTGTGGCAGTGATGATTCACAACGCTGAAGGTGTGATATAAATACAAAGGTGCTGTTGTGCTGAAAGATTATTGGAATCTCGAGTCAGCAGGCCGGAGGAGCAAAACAGTTTCAGAGTGGATACCGTTTGTGTTACAGCTCAACCGGATTCCTGTGCGTATGCCAGCGTGGTGATTGGCAGCAACAGAAAAGGTAACCCCTTATAAACCGGTCTTCAACATATTTCAGATATTTTTCCATTTATTGATATTTGGCAATGTTTTGAATTCATCCTCCCGTCTAACGGAAGCTTCTCCTTCAGACCAGGGTGGCAAGCATCTCCGCACCGCTGATTCGGAAGAGAGTAAGTCAGATTTTCAATTCACAACGCTATTCCTGATATTCCCATCTTTCCCGAGGCCCCCAAGGCCATTCTCCTCTGGCAGTCGGGGCTGGGCCATCCATCTCACTGTTATTGGGCTTCGCTTGTTTGTTGGTGCCACCCCCCCCCCAGAAGGTTGGATGGCATGTATCTCCATCTCTGACTGTCCTGTTGCCCTTCCACAGCCCGCATAGTTCAGCTGCATCCAGTCCACCAAATCACTCATCTATTTCCTCCTTGGCTTCCCTCACCGACATTGTCCATCGATATTTCATTCCGATGATTGTCCCTGTCTGCCATCCATCTAATGATGTGACCAAAGTAATGTATCTTTCTTTCTTTGATGTTATGCCCTGAATTCACACTCTTCTCCAGCCATTTCCAGCATTGACTCATTAGTCTTTCTGTCTGTGTAGGATTTGTGGAATTTCCAATTTATTGTCCACGTCTCTGACCACATCCCATGCCCGCAGATGTGGGCACCACAGGACGGTCCAGGGGCACTCGCTCCACCACCGGTGCACTGTAGCAGCCGGGTGCACCATCTACAAGGTGCACCACAGCAACTCGCCAAGGCTCCTTAGGCAGCACCTTCTCTAACACTTTGAAGGACAAGGGCGGCAGATAGCTGGAACACCATCACCTGCAGGTTCCCCTCCAAGTCAGTCACCGTCCAGCCAGTGACGCCCACACCCTGTGAAAGAATAAAACAAAACCCCTACCCCTTACTCCAACACTCCTCCCATTGGCCAGCCAGTCTGTCCATCCTCACACGGATACAGTCTTTCTGCACCAATCAGGAAGCGAGCAGCCTCTCTGTTATTCCATTGGATGAGACGTGACCATAAGTCAAACAGCCCAACTCTTCCTGTGTATTCACAATGAATAAACAGAGGTGCGTTGAGAAAATGAGGGAATAAATGCACAATTTCAAGGGTAAATATTCCCCTTTCCTATAATTATCCTTACACTGAGGGGGCTGACATTGGAGTAAATATTCCCCTTTCCTAAATTTTTAAAATTTATTTACGGGATGTGGGTGTTGCTGGTTAGGTCAGCATTTATTGCCCATCCCTAGTTGCCCTTCAGAAGGTGGTGGTGAGCTGCCTTCTTGAACCGCAGCAGCCCTTGAGGTGTAGGTATACCCATTATGCTGTTAGGGAGGGAGTACCAGGATGTTGCCCCAGCGACAGTGAAGGAACGGCCGATATATTTCCAAGTCAGGGTGGTGAGTGATTTGGAGGGGGAACCTCCAGGTGGTGGGGGTCCCAGGTATCTGCTGCTCTTGTCCTTCTAGATGGTCGTGGGTTTGGAAGGTGCTGACTAAGGAACCTTGGTGAGTTCCTGCAGTGCATCTTGTAGATGGTACTCAAGCTGCCACTGTTTGTCGGTGGTGGAGGGAGTGAATGTTTGTGGAAGGGGGAGCAATCAAGCGGGGCTGCTTTGTCCTGGATGGTGTCGAGCTTCTTGAGTGTTGTTGGAGCTGCACTCATCCAGGCAAGTGGAGAGTATTCCATCACACTCCTGACTTGTGCCTTGTAGATGGTGGACAGGCTTTGAGGAGGTGGGGGGGGGGGGGGGGGGGGGGGGTGGTGGGGGGGGGGGGGGGGGTCAGGAAGGGGGGTATTATAGGGTAAATATTCCCCTTTCCTCTCATTGCCCTCAAACTGAAACCCTTGCTATAATTATAATCAGCTCTGATCCTTGTTTTTGTTGTTTCAGATGTAGTGTATGCAGCTGTTGCGGGCAGGGTTTAGGAGTGATCATTCACAGTAAGTTCTGTTCGTGCTGAACCAACGCTGTACTCTTTCTCCACACAGGCTGTCGGGAGCATCATGGGTTTTGCCAGCATGTAAACTTGACTTTGCCATTCTCATACAATGCCGTGTAACACATCTCTACACCCATATCTGTCTGATTTGTTAAGAAAGATAAAGACGTGCATTTATATAGCGCCTTTCATAACCTCTGGATGTTCCAAAGAAAGCCCTTGACAGCCAGCGAAGCATTTTTATTCTAATTTAGTAAAGCTGACACCAAACGGTGCAGAGCAAGTTCCCAGAACCAGCAATGTGATAATGACCAGGTCATCTGTTTACATTATGATTGCTCAGGGATAAATACTGGCCAGGCAATCTCCCATAAGACGTGGGAGCAGAATTAGGCCATTCGGTCCCGCTCCGCCATTCAATCATGGCTGATATTTTTCTCATCCCCATTCTCCTGCCTTCTCCCCATAACCCCTGATCCCCTTATTAATTAAGAACCTATCTATCTCTGTCTTAAAGACACTCAGTGATTTGGCCTCCATAACCTTCTGCGGCAAAAAGTTCCACAGATTCACCACCCTCTGGCTGAATAAATTCCTCCTCATCTCTGTTTTAAAGGATCGTCCCTTTAGTCTGAGGTTGTGTCCTCTGCTTCTAGTTTTTCCTACAAGTGGAAACATCCTCTCCACGTCCACTCTATCCAGGCCTCGCAGTATCCTGTAAGTTTCAATAAGATCCCCCTCATCCTTCTCAACTCCAACGAGTACAGACCCAGAGTCCTTAACCGTTCCTCATATGACAAGCTCTTCATTCCAGGGATCATTCTTGTGAACCTCCTCTGGACCCTTTCCAAGGCCAGCACATCCTTCCTTAGATACGGGGCCCAAAACTGCTCACAATACTCCAAATTGGGTCTGACCAGAATCTCATACAGCCTCAGAAATACATTCATGGCTTGTCTTCTAACCCTCTCGACATGAATGCTAACATTGCATTTGCCTTCCTAACTGCTGACTGAACCTGCATGTTAACCTTAAAAGAATCATGAACAATGGCTCCCAAGTCCTTTTGTGCTTCTGATTTCCTAAGCATTTCCCCATTTAGAAAATAGTCTGTGCCTAAATTCCTCCTTCCAAAGTGCATAACCTCACACTTTTCCACATTGTATTTCATCTGCCACTACATTGCCCGCTCTCCTCGCTTGTCCAGGTCCTCTGGAGCCCGCCTGCTTGCTCAATACAACCTGTCCCTCCACAGAAAGTTAAGATTCCCTGGGTGACAGGTCGCCTGAAGAAATTTTATCATCTGTGTTCCATTCTTCAAAAATGTCTAACTTCAGCATTGCAAAATGCTATTTGTGTGGATTTAATCTGTTACCCTACAATTTACATAGAATTTACATAGAATTTACAATGCAGAAGGAAGTCATTCAGCCCATCGAGCCTGCACCGGCTCCTGGAAAGCACCCTACCCAAGGTCAACACCTCCACCCTATCCCCATAGCCCAGTAACCCCACCCATATAGCTGCAGCTGAAGTCATAAGAGCTCCATGTTTCCCTGTGTCTCTATTACCATTGCTATTTGTATGTTATATGTGAGGCTGTTTTCTCACTGTCGAGGACTTAACTTCAAGTTTTGAAAGGAATGGACCTGCTCACTATAATGTTCTTGCCAGATGGCCTGATTTATTCCAAGAACACTTGTAGCTAAAGCTATAAACAATTTATTAACATTAACTGTGGGTAAACTATATACAAGACAGCAGATGAAGAACAGTAAAATTATGCACAAGCAACCTCTCTCTTCAGCTTCCTTCAGCCAGTCTGAGGTCAGCTGACTCTAACATTCGGTTATATACTAGTGAGACTCCCTAGTGGTCAGTCGATGAATTACTACACAACCATGATATCACTACACTCACAAGGCAACACCAAGGGCGGGATTCTCCGACCTCCCGCCGGGTCAGAGAATCACCGGGGGCCAGCGTCAATCCCGCCCCCGCCGTGACCCGAATTCTCCGCCACCAGATATTTGCCGCGGGCGGGAATCACGTCGCGCTGGTCGCCCCCCCCCCCCCCCCCCCCCCGCCGGTGATTCTCCGGCCCGCGAAGGGCCGAAGTCCCGCCGCTGTCAATCCTCTCCCGCCGGTGTGGATCAAACCACCTACCTTACCGGCAGGATTAGTGGTGCGGGCGGGCTCCGGGGTCCTGGGGAGGGGGGGTGCGGGGCGATCTGGCCCCGGGGGCTGCCCCCACGGTGGCCTGGCCCGCGATCGGGGCCCACCGATCAGCGGGCGGGCCTGTGCCGTGGGGGCACGCTTTTCTTCCATCTTCGCCATGGTCTTCACCATGGCGGAGGCGGAAGTGACCCCCTCCCCTGCGCATGCGTGGGGATGACGTCAGCAGCCGCAGACGCTCCGGCGCATGCGCGGACTTCCGCCGGCCGGCGAAGTCCCTTCGGCCCCGGCTAGCGTGGAGCGCCAAAGGCCTTCCACGCCAGCCGACGGGACGGGAACCACTCCGGCGCGGGCCTAGCCCCTCAAAGTGAGGGCTTGGCCCCTAAAGGTGAGGAGACTTCCGCCCCTTAGGGGCGACCCAGCGCCGGAGTGGTTCACGCCACTCCATCCCGCCGGGACCCCCCCCGCCCCGCCGGGTAGGGGAGAATCCCGGCCCAGATTTCTATAGAGCCTTTGACAAAGCTCCACCTGGAAAGTTCTTGTCCAACCCACTATGGAATCAAGGGGACATCATTCAATTGAATCCGACACTTCCTGACCAGCAGAAAGCAGTGTGGTACGATGAGGAATCATCCTCTCCTGGAGATTTGCTCTCCGACTGGCCCAGGGAACTATGGTGGGTCCTTTATTATTGTTGACAAACATAAGTGACCTTCCCAACAAGTTAAAAAACAGGATCTGACTGTTTGTAGTTGGCAGCGTCATTTACACATCTGGTAAAACTCAAAATCATATCAATTTACTGCAAGATGATCTTCTGGAATTGGGAGAATGGTAGCACAATGGGATCCTGTCTAACCAGTCAGTGCTCCTTGGGCTGGATTCTCTGATTCTGCGGCTCTGTCCGCAGGATCCGTCTGGTCTTACGACCAGAAAGCCGGCGCCCCGTCCGGTGGGGGGCAAGCAGCCGCAGCAGCGTCAAGCCCCGGCCACAGAATGTCCATGTCCGTGGCCGCGCATGCGCACGCCGGCAACTCGCGGCGGATGCGCCGCACAACATGGCGCTGGCCGCGCGCGGTCCCGGCCTGTCGAGAAACAGCCCACCTGTAACTCCCCTCGCCAGCCCCAGACCACCCATCACCAGTCCCGCCAGCCCGGGTGAAGCACCCCCCCCACCGACTGTGGCGGCGCTGCACTCAGTCCGCAGCCGTCACGCGAGGTCCCCGAACAGCGTGAGCACACGCGCCCCACGCCGTCGGGGATTTGTCCAATCGAGGGTGAAGCATCGGGGGAGGACCTTAGGTGATGTCCTGAAGCCGCCCATGCGGCGTGCGGCGAACTCCCCAAGTACATCGTTTTTTGAGGGAGCGGAGCATCGTAAAAACGACGCCGCCCCTAATTCCAGCGTAAACGGGGACTTCCCGGACGATCGCCCGAAAAAGATTTCGGCATCGTTGCTCGGAGAATCCCACCCCTCGTGTTTCTTAGAACTGCCATGGTATCTGTGAATGTTTTCGTTCCTCTTCCAGTGCCTCTAGGTTGAGCACTGCCAGTTATTGCCGTGTAAAGGAGGAGAAATGGGTCATGGGGAAACAGTGTTGGGGTTGTTCGGGCAGCACGGTAGCATTGTGGATAGCACAATCGCTTCACAGCTCCAGGGTCCCAGGTTCGATTCCGGCTTGGGTCACTGTCTGTGCGGAGTCTGCACATCCTCCCCGTGTGTACGTGGGTTTCCTCCGGGTGCTCCGGTTTCCTCCCACAGTCCAAAGATGTGCAGGGTAGGTGGATTGGCCATGCTAAATTGCCCTTAGTGTCCAAAATTGCCCTTAGTGTTGGGTGGGGTTACTGGGTTATGGGCATAGGGTGAAGGTGTTGACCTTGGGTAGGGTGCTCTTTCCAAGAGACGGTGCAGACTCGATGAGCCGAATGGCCTCCTTCTGCACTGTAAATTCTATGATTCTATGATTGTGATTGGGGGTCCGTTGAGCGACATTTTCCTGTATAATGTTTAACACTGAGCAACCCAGATCAAACTACAAGACACCACAAAGGCTGGCACGAGGAGGCAGGCGGCAGATGAACAAAGCACGATGTTTTGGTCACCTTTGGCTTCAGTAGGCTGTTGGTTGAGGGAGGGACAGCTGAAGGGAACAGTACAATTGTGCAATCCTGGAAACGCAGGAAGCAGAGGAAGAGAGAGGGCGATGAGCATGGGCAGAATAAATTCAGTGGCATATTGACTTTAGTCGTATGGATGTGGGGGACAATCTAATCTAAGGAACAGGTGATAATTAAAAACCACCTGAACCCCGATGACACATTGCAGCCTGTAACACATTGTCTGCTTTCCCTACCCTTGTCAGTCACAGTATATTGTCGTGCAGTTTGGCTTTGAAGCACTGGGCAGCACGGTCGCACAGTGGTTAGCACTGTTGCCTCACAGCTGCAGGGTCCCAGGTTCGATTCCTGGCACTGGGTCACTGTCTGTGCGGAGTCTGCACGTTCTGCCCGTGTCTACGTGGGTTTCCTCCGGGTGCTCCGGTTTCCTCCCACAGTCCAAAGACGTGCAGGTTAGGTGGGTTGGCCATGCTAAATTGTCCCTTCGTGTCCAAAAAGGTCAGGTGGGGTTGCGGGGATTGGGCGGAGGTGTGGGCTTAGGTAGGGTGCTCTTTCCAAGGGCTGGTGCAGACTCGATGGGCCGAATGGTCTCCTTCTGCACTGTAAATTCTATGATTCTATGATGTCTGACCCTCTACACGCTATTTAACATTCTCTCATTATCCCCACAGACGTTTCTTCCCATGGTCGGACAGTGACAGTCACAGATGGCGTGATTTTTGAGGAGACGGCAGGTGTGCTACCTTGTGCAGTTTCAACCATTCGCACCCAGATTATACTGACACCCGTTATGATATATGGTACAACGGCAGACATGGAAGTACCACAAAGTTCTTTTTAACTGCGCATATTCTGGTCTGGGTGATTCACCGTCTGAGAATTTGATACAGCAGCGTATCAGTGTTCAATTGTTCAGCGTTTGATTGTGCCAGTCTGGCGACTGTGCTTGATTGGTTAAGTCTGGCTGTGGACTCGGGTGGGGGGGGGGAAGCAAACCGAGCTGTAAGAGCAGGAAGCCGGAGTTGGCTTGAGTGCAGATGTTGTGTGACTGCAAAGCTATTTTAAGGCACTTTAAATAAAGTTCTTACACATTTCAAAACTAGTGTCATACTGCATTGTTCTGAGGTAAATTGAATGTAGAAATGCGAATATTCGAGCAGCTCACAAACGACGCGCCCAAGTTTAATCCAGTGGGAAATTCTCTGGGAAAATACTTTGGTCAAAGACGAAGGTGATGATTGAGCGATATACATTTGATGTACCATCAATTGGACTCAAGACACGATTAGGATCCGAACTGTGACTTTAATCAGCGGTGGTCGACTACAGGGTAAGGCCGACCGCCGGGAACTCTGGGTACTTATACCCCGCCTCGGAGGCGGGGTCTACTTGCCTCTCGACCAATTGGTGAGCAGTCACATGACTAGTCCCAGCCTATCGGACGAGAGGCACATGACCAGCCAGAGCCAATGGGAAACCCATGCTCTGCACCAATGGCAGTGCTCACATTCATACCACCACAATATTCCAGCAGAGATGCCAGGGAAAGGGTGAGACCACAGAACAATACATGCCAGCACTGCCGCACTTGCCTTTCCCGGTAAATTTGACATATTAACTAAAGAACTAACCTGTCACCAATTAATTGAAAAGACTTCAATCTTTATGAATTGGGGAACATCACCTCGGGGAACAAGGCAGGACCTTGAGAATCCACATTGACTCTGCCCTGTTGGATTCAGAGAGTTTCCACGGAAATCCACCCACAGACTCGGGGCCACTGTCACAGCCCAAGCTTTTCAAATTTTTTATTTGACGGGACATGAGGGTCGCTGGCTAGGCCCGCATTTATTCCCCCTCCCTAACTGCCCTCCCTTTCGGAGGGCAGTTCAGAGTCAATCACATTGCCGTGGATCATGGAGCAGGAGGAGGCCATTCGGCCCTTCCAGCCTGCTCAGCTATTCATCACGATCATGGCTGGTCATCCAACTCAATGGCCTAATCCCGCTTCCCCCACCCCCCCCCATATCCTTTAATCCCCTTCGCCCTCAGTGCAAAATCTAACTGCGTCTTGAAAACATCCTGGGTGCGATTCAGTGGCCTTCAGGCTTGATCAGACCTGTGAGTTGCGGGAGAGGTCAAAACGAGAACCCCACCGGGAGTCAATCCATTTACTTTTAAAAAATAATACATTTAGAGTATCCAATTCTTTTGTTTCCAATTAAGAGGCCATTTAGCCTGGTCAATCCACCTACCCGGCGCATCTTTGGGTTGTGGGGGCGAAACCCACGCAGACACGGGGGGGAATGTGCAAACTCCACACGGACAGTGACCGGGGCCGGGATCGAACCTGGGACCTCGGTGCCGTGAGGCAGCAGTGCTAACCTACTGCGTCATCGTGCCGCCCAGTCAATCCATTTACGATGCAACCAGCCTGCTCCCGTTGGAGAAATCAGGACCTCGCCGTAGCGTGGTGAGAGATCAATTATCACCAGTTAAGCCCCATTTCCATACAATTAACGGGAGCCACCCCATATCCAACGGCCTCCCGTCATTCAGCGCCCCTCCCCAGCAAGTGGTCATGCTGGCGCTGATTAGTGCTCCTTTTGAAAAAGGTGAACCTGACGGTAAGGCTTCTATGGGCAGCCAAGGAGGCGAGTAACCATCCTCGCTCACAGGCAATGAGCCCGGGAGAATTGGGCTTCTCACCTCGGGAGGGTGGAGGGGCAACGGGGGGGAGAGGTCCACCCTCGGTTAGGGTGGTCTGCCCGGAGGGGGAGGGGGGGGGGTGATCAGAGTTTGGGAGGAGGGCTATGCTGGGGGACAACCACGCATGGATCCGCCACTACCAATACCCCTCACCCACCCACCCCATCATGCACACACACACCCCATAGCCCCGACCTGGCCCCCTCTTTTCTCCCTCCCCTCGTGCCCTCTCAGTGATCCTCAATGTGCCCTTCCTTTCTCTCCCGCTGTATCTCGGTGCACGTCAGAGTTGGAGGCAGCCAGCTGCTTACCATGTATCATGGCCCTGCGATGCCCCTGGCAGGGGTCCTCTGGGGGCTCTGGGGCTGCACATGCACAGTCATGCCGCCCTGTCCCCGGGTGCTGACTGCGGGGCAGTGCGTTGCCAGCAGGGTGGAATTGGGGGATCTGGTGGCCGCCGTCGCCACTCCGTGGGACGGGTCCAGGTTGGCACCCACATACCCCTCCACCCGGTCGGTGCCCATAGGGTCCTGGGGCTCACTTCAGGATGGAGGGGTAGCTGGTTCGAGCCCCGGCTGCCTCTGCATCATCTGGCTCTGCCAACCTTCCCCAATGTCTGTGCCACCGTGTTGAGACCCTCAGTGATGCTCCTCCGTGTTCGGGCTACGCTCCGCAGCCCATCTGAGGGCGGGACATGTCCCGCAGAACATCGTCAAGGTCAGCCTGGTACTGATGTCATGTCCCCCAGTGAGTCGGACATTCTGCCGAGACCCTCAGCCATGGCCGTCACCAAATGCCCGATGCCTTGGACAACTTCACTCTCCACTGCGGTCACCACCCTAGCGGTGTTGGCCTCAGTGCCACTCATTGCCGGTGACATCTCCTGTGCCCGTAGCCTCTGGGACTCCTCCAATGGATCTGCTGGAGTGTCACTGGCACCTCCCTCTGAATATCCGGCCGACCCCACCATCTCCATCAGCTCCGGGTAAGTAACCCACTTCCACAGGCTCAGCATCAGGCTGGGACCCATCTGGGTCCTGGGATCCAGCAGCCCTCCGACTGCTGTCTGGCCTGGGGGGGGGGGGGGGGGGGGGTCCTGCCTTCCTGCCTCCACCTGATTTACATCAGCAGCAGTGTGGTGCTCACCAAAGCCTGTCCACTCATGTTGCTCACCGAGGTGAGTGTGTGTCTCTGAGGGTGCCGATGACAGGTGTGGCACATTGACTGTGGCCTCGAAAATCTCCAATGGGGTGTTCTCATGGGAGGCGGGTGGGGGGGGGGGGGGGCTTCCACCCCAGATGGGCCGATGCCGTTGGCGGGAGGTCCTGCAGGAAATTGACATGTGGTCAGTGGGAGGGGTGGGGTCAGCCTGTTTGGCAAAACAACTCACGTGTGACAGTCCATCAGGGTGGGCGTCACCGGTGGATCCTCACAACTGCAAAATGCGCCAACCTCCGCATTGGTGACCGCTCTGTTCTTGGCCACTCCCATAACCCCCAGGGCCCGTTCGTCAAAGATGGTGGGGATTCTGGTGTCCGGCACCCTGCCACCCCTCTGGGTCCTCTCCTGTGTGAATTTCAGAAAGGTTCTCCCACCAAGTATGTCCTATACTCCCGGGACCCGTCTCCTCATTCACACAAAACTCTCTCCAGAGGGGCCATCCTTTCCCTTTGAGGTACTTCCTGAGTTCCAGCTCCCATACAGGACACTGGCCTACTCTGCTGCTGTTGGTCGCTGCGACCACGAACTGCTCTGGGTTCATGAGGCGTTCCATTGCCTGCATGGCCATTTCTTTTTCTCTATGCTCTCTTAAATTTAAATTTAAAACCAGAGGCTAGTTTAGCTCACTGGGCTAAATCGCTGGCTTTTAAAGCAGACCAAGCAGGCCAGCAGCATGATTCGATTCCCGTACCAGCCTCCCCAGACAGGCGCCGGAATGTGGCGACTAGGGGCTTTTCACAGTAACTTCATTGAAGCTTACTCGTAACAATAAGTGATTTTCATTTCATTTTCATTTTCAATTTGGAACGCGGGATAATAAGGCAATGCTTATAAAATACGGGTACGGCTTTCGCTATGTTCCGAATTATAAAACTCCCGACAGTTTGTCGCAACAAAAATCTCTCGGTTTTACCTTACAACCCTGTTAGTTACGCATGCAAAAACACACTTCCGAATTATGAGGATTGATTTGAACTACTTGAACACTTGTGATTTTTCCTTTGCCCAATTGGATTTCAGATTCAAATTTCTCGGAGTGGGGGGCCACTTCTAATCGAGTCCCGGTGGAGTCGCCACTAAATGTTGCTCGTTCTGGGTGAGTGTGCCTTACACTCAATTTGGCTCTGTTTCGTTCCTTAGCTTTGGAGTCGCCAGGTATCGTTAAGATACCGCCACAAGTTTCAACTTCAAGTTCAAAGCAATAAATCCATACACCAGTTTAGAATTTAGAATTTAGAACAGTACAGCACAGAACAGGCCCGTTAGTAAGTTCAAACAAGACACGTTTATTATATTACAGTAATCTACTAATCATGCATATAAAACTATAAGACTAGGCTAATCCTACCACTAATAGGTCAAATTCTTATCTGGATAAGGGGACTGCCGGATCAGGGAACAATGGCCTCTAGCTTTGTCCTGGGTCCGCAGGCTTCCAGTAGTTATGGACTAAAGGGGGCCAGGAGTGTCTACTCTCGTAGCGTGCGTTGTATGACACTTACGTGTTGGCGGCTACTGTCCAGGCCTCTCCTCCTCAAGGTTCTTCTGCTGCAACAGTGTTCTGCTGGGAGGGCTGGCTGGTCAAGGAGAGGCTGGCAGAGAGAGAGAGCTGGGGTCGGGGTCTCTGTTTTATACCTCTCTCAGGGTCTGGGCTGCCCCTCTATTCACTCGCAATCGATTGGGTCTCTTCCCAATCTATTGATTTGAATTCCCCAATAACGGGGCAATCCCTCGATCACTGGGCGGTTCTTGGGACTTATTGTTTTGGACTTCTCTTGGCGCCGAGAAGTCTGGCCTTCCATTTAATGTATCGATTTGTGTTAACTTGTTTCCATTGTACCTGGGGATCGCCCGGTATCGCTTCATTAGTATGCTAACTTGTTTTCTTTCACAGTGCTGTCTGGTTTCTGCAGCATTCAGGACTGGTTTCTGCAGTAGATAGAATACACAAGCACTTTGCAAGCTGCTTGCTTTTGCAACATGTCCATTTTCCCTGCATTCCTTGCAACCTTCCATTTTGTGTTGGGCAGTGGCCACCCCAGGTGGCTACATGTTGAACCAGTCTGGGTAATCAATCCTAGGACCTCAGATGCCCCCCCCCCCGTTAACTTCCTTTAACTTTTTCCAAGAATCTTCAATGACAATATTGTCCTTTGCGATTTCAGAAATTCTTGTGGTTGGCGTGTGTTCCAGCTCATGTCTCTTGGCCGTGTCTCTAGGAACAACTGCATCAAGCTTCCTATGTGTCTTGACTCTGTGCCAAAGTGCCTTAGATTTTATCTTCAAAGACACACAACTTATGACAAGCCAATGGTTCGACCAGCATTCTGCCGCTCTAACGGATAATGTAGACCACAGGTCCTTTCATAGATTTCATGGAATTTACAGTGCAGAAGGAGGCCATTCGGCCCATCAAATTTGCACCGGTTCTTTGAAAGAGCACCCTACCCAAGCCCACACCTCCACTCTATCCCCATAACCCAGTAGCGCCACCTCACATTAAGGGCAATTTGGACCCTAATGGCTGGTTTAGCTCACTGAGCTAAATCGCTGGCTTTTAAAACAGACCAAGCAGGCCAGCAGCATGGTTCGATTCCCGTACCAGCCTCCCCGGACAGGCGCCGGAATGTGGTGACTAGGGGCTTTTCACAGTAACTTGATTGAAGCCTACTCATGACAATAAGCGATTTTCATTTTCAATTTAGCATGGCCAATCCACCTAACCTGCACATCTTTGGACTGTGGGAGGAAACCGGAGCACCCGGAGGAAACCCACGCACACACGGGGAGAACGTGCAGACTCCGCACAGACAGTGACCCAAGCCGGGAATTGAACCTGGGAGCCTGGAGCTGTTAAGCATTTGTGCTAATCTTGTCCTTGAGATCTCTCTGCCGTTTAATAATGTAGTCCAGCATGTGACAGCATTTGGATCTGTCGGACATCTATGCCATAGTTTGCTTTAGAACATAGAACATAGAACAGTACAGCACAGAACAGGCCCTTCGGCCCTCAATGTTGTGCCGAGCCATGATCACCCTACTCAAACCCACGTATGCACCCTATACCCGTAACCCAACAACCTCCCCCTTAACCCTACTTTTATTAGGACACTACGGGCAATTTAGCATGGCCAATCCACCTAATCCGCACATCTTTGGACTTTCTTCCTTTAAGACTGTAAAGATTGTGCTGGTGATGGTTAGGTAAGATGCACGCTATCTAGTGAGATGGAGCTGGCCATTAGGGTTTGCCGTGCCAATACCGTGGTGTCCCAGTATTCCTCTCCCTGTATGGCAGTCTATAGCCCATTCTGCCATTGAAACCACCAAGAATAATGATTTACCCTGGTGGTGCTCACCTCTCACTATCTTGCTGAAGTTATCAGAAGGATGTTCCTTATCTCTATGTGTCACTGTTGGAGCATGGGCTCTAATGAGCGTTGCATGCTGGTTACTGGTTTGATTGAAGAGAGGAGCCATGGGCGGAATTCTCCGACCCCCCGAGGGGTCAGAGAATCGCCCGGGGCCGCCGTAAATCCCGCCCGCGCCGTGGCCGGAATTCTCCGCCACCCGGGAATTGGCAGGAGCGGGAATCGCGCCGCGCCGATCGGCGGGCCCCCTGCGGCGATTCTCCGGCCCGCGATGGGCCGAAGTCCCGCCGCTGTCAGGCCTCTCCCGCCGACGTGGTTTAAACCACCTCTGCGCCGGCGGGAGCAGGCGGCGCGAGCGGGCCCCGGGGTCCTGGGGGGCAGGCCTGTGCCATGGGGGCACTCTTTTTCTTCCGCCGCCGCCACGGCCTCCACCATGGCGGAGGCGGAAGAGACCCCCCCCCACCGCGCATGCGCCAGTGGTGACGCCAGCGGCCACTGACGCTCCAGCGCATGCACGAACCGGCGAACTTGGCCAGGCTGACTGGGTAACCAGGGGGGGGGTGACCAGGTGTGTGCAGGGACACCAGTGCTGGTGGGGGGGGGAGGATGTGTCCGACCCCGGTGGGGGGGGGGGGGGGGCTTCCACCGTGGCCTGGCCCACGATCGGGGCCTACCGATCGGCGGGCCTGCTTCTCCTGGTGGGGGCCTGTGTTACTCCCCGCCGGGCCCCAGTAGCTCTCCACCATGTGGCGTCGGAGCCAGTGCAGAGAAGGCAACTAGCGCACATGTGCGGGTTCGCGACGGCTGCAGCGCGCATGCGCGGGCCCACGGCGCCCGTTTAACGCCGGTATTGGCAGCTGGAGCTCCGTAAGTCGCTCCAGTGCCGTGCCTGACCCCCGTGCGGCGCGGGATCGCTGCTCCTGGGGGCCTGTTCACGCCGTCGTAAAACGTGACGGCGTTTACGACGGAGTCAACACTTAGCCTCAGGATCAGAGAATCCCGCCCCACGTCTGTCGGGACTTGTGGGAGGAAACCGGAGCACCCGGAGGAAACCCACGCAGACACGGGGAGAACGTGCAGCCTCCGCACAGACAGTGACCCAAGCCGGGAATCGAACCGGGGACCCTGGCGCTGTGAAGCCACAGAGCTAACCACTGAGCTACCGTGCCAGATCCGTGGAGAGTGACCGTCACCCTGAGATCGCCTGTGTGCAAGGTCATGACTGAAGACTGTCAGTCGGATCCTTGACCTGTCCCTGGTCTTAGAATCCATAGAACCCCCACAGTGCAGAAGGAGGCCATTCAGCCCATCGAGTCTGCACCGACCCTCCGAAAGAGATCACTTCCCCATCACCACAGAGAGCTTGGTATGCTTGGTGTTTGGGCTGGTGATTTGACTATGTTTAAGCGGGTCGGGTTTGTGCAGATCCTTTCCCACTCCCTCACTCCCGAAGCAGCGGATACGGCCCTGGCACAACGAGTGTCCCGAGCTACAAGGATGCAGGTTTGATTTTGGCGATGTCTCCTGGATGAGTTGTTGAGCGGGTTAAAGAACTTCGTCCGCCCTTGACCTCGCGGTCCAGTCCATCGGCCCTCTTTGTGAGCGACCACACTCTCAGCCAATGTGCACCTTGCTCGTTAACCCATGGCTGGAGGTTTGGAGAGAGTTACCCTCCCTCAGCTGGCTGTCCATTGACGGGCCTGACCAACCCAGAGCTGACAGGGTCACAGGTTTAGAGACGCCAAACACCAACCTCACACCTCTCCTGGCCTTCGAATTGTTGGATTGTTCTAACGTATCGAACATGGGAAGGTGCCTGAGACAGATCCTCAAAAAGGGATACGCTTTTGGACCAGATGTGTGAAGATTAAAAAAAAACATCTGGGGAAACATTCATTTCCAGCCACTTTCTGGGCACGAACGGAACCAACGGAACACTAAAGGTGAAGGATTCTACGCTGGCGTGATTTGAGATGGTTTAGGTGTGCGGTACAAGAATCAATACAAAAGACGAACCACAAACAAAATAAATAAGGAGAGCGACATTTTTGGTAACTTTGGCAGAAGAATAAATAAATTTACTGTTTACACAATTGGGGCATAATTGTATCCCCTTCACAAGCCCTAACATCTTGGATGCCATTGTTAAAGAACCCCTGACACAGGGGGACGGGATTCTCTGATCCTGGGGCTATGTGTTGAGGCCGTTGTAAACGCTGTTGCGTTTTACGACGGCATCAACAGGCCCCCAGGAGCAGCTATTCCGAGGCCTACAGGAGGCCAGCAGGTACTGGAGCGACCCACGCCGCTGCAGCTGCCGATACCGGCCTTAAATGGGCGCTGCGGGTCTGAGCAGGCGCACTGCGACCAGCGCGACTGCGCAGTGGCTTCCTTCTCCACGCCGGCTGCGACGCAACATGGCGTAGGGCTACAGGGGCCGGCACTGTTGTGTTCTGCTTCTTCATGTAGCATAGAACACAGAGCGATACAGCGCAGTACAGACCCTTCGGCCCTCGATGTTGCACCGACATGGAAAAAAACTAAAGGCCATCTAACCTACACTATGCCCTTATCATCCATATGCTTATCCAATTAATTTTTAAATGCCCTCAATGTTGGCGAGTTCACTACTGTTGCAGGTAGGGCATTCCACGGCCTCACCACTCTTTGCGTAAAAAACCCATCTCTGACCTCTGTCCTATATCTATTACCCCTCAATTTAAGGCTATGTCCCCTCGTGCTAGCCACCTCCATCCGCGGGAGAAGGCTCTCGCTGTCCACCCTATCTAACCCTCTGATCATTTTGTATGCCTCTATTAGGTCACCTCTTAACCTTCTTCTCTCTAACGAAAACAACCTCAAGTCCATCAGCCTTTCCTCATAAGATTTTCCCTCCATACCAGGCAACGTCCTGGTAAATCTCCTCTGCACCCGTTCCAAAGCTTCCACGTCCTTCCTATAATGAGGCGACCAGAACTGTACGCAATACTCCAAATGCGGCCGTACTAGAGTTTTGTACAACTGCAACATGACCTCATGGCTCCGGAACTCAATCCCTCTACCAATAAAGGCCAACACACCATAGGCCTTCTTCACAACCCTATCAACCTGGGTGGCAACTTTCAGGGATCTATGTACATGGACACCTCTGCTCATCCACACTACCAAGAATTTTACCATTAGCCAAATATTCCGCATTTCTGTTATTCTTTCCAAAGTGAATCACCTCACACTTCTCCACATTAAACTCTATTTGCCACCTCTCAGCCCAGCTCTGCAGCTTATCTATGTCCCTCTGTAACCTGCAACATCCTTCCGCACTGTCTACAACTCCACCGACTTTAGTGTCGTCAGCAAATTTACTCACCCATCCTTCCGCGCCCTCCTCTAGGTCATTTATAAAAATGACAAACAGCAACGGCCCCAGAACAGATCCTTGTGGTACGCCACTCGTAACTGAACTCCATTCTGAACATTTCCCATCAACTACCACTCTCTGTCTTCTTTCAACTAGCCAATTTCTGATCCACATCTCTAAATCACCCTCAATCCCCAGCCTCCGTATTTTCTGCAATAGCCGACCGTGGGGAACCTTATCAAATGCTTTACTGAAATCCATATACACCACATCAACTGCTTTACCCTCGTCCACCTGTTTGGTCACCTTCTCAAAGAACTCGATAAGGTTTGTGAGGCATGACCTACCCTTCACAAAACCATGCTGACTGTCCCTAATCATATTATTCCTATCTAGATGATTATAAATCGTATCTTTTATAATCCTCTCCAAGACTTTACCCACCACAGACGTTAGGCTCACCGGCCTATAGTTACCGGGGTTATCTCTACTCCCCTTCTTGAACAAAGGGACCACATTTGCTATCGTCTACCAAGGGTACCCAGTGGAAGAAGCATAAGCTGCTTCCTTGATGTATGCTCTGGCAAAGGATGGTTTAGACTTGGAGAGAGGTTTAACATATTTATTGAACAGTTATCAATTCCCCTACTTGACTTCGAACCTCCTGCTAATCTTGCTATAGTAACTCAGTCTAACTAACCAGTCTGCTCTAAGCCACGTGGTGGGTGTGATGCTTCCTGATCTGCCCCTGTCCCTCTGAGTGTGTCGCCTGTGGAAAGAGGAAGAGCATGTGTGCCCTGTCCTTTTATATGGTTGTGTAATGCCCCCTTGTGGTCGTGTCACCTCTTGGTGTCTTGAATGCCCATTGGTCGTGTCCTATCTTACTGACCTATTGGTTGAATGTCTGTGTGTCATGTCTCTGGTGCTCCCTCTAGTGTTTATTTAGTCCCAGTGCATTTACATTAACCCCTTGTGTATTTACAGTGATGATGTGGAGATGCCGGCGTTGGACTGGGGTGAGCACAGTAAGAAGTCTTCCAACACCAGTTTAAAGTCCAACAGGTTTGTTTCAAACACGAGCTTCCGGAGCACGGGCATTCACCTGAGGAAGGAGCTGCGCTCCGAAAGCTCGTGTTTGAAACACACCTGTTGGACTTTAACCTGGTGTAAGACTTCTTACTGTATTTACAGTGATGCACATCACCACAGGCGTGGTGCAAAAGGGGCCACCAGCCCGAGAGGCCGGCCCTCTGATCGGTAAGGCCCCGATCGCGGGCCAGGCCACAGCGGACGATCCCCCCCCCCCCAGGGTTAGACCCCAACCCCCCCCTCTCCCCCCACCCCCCCCCTCTCCCCCCCCCTCTCCCCCCACCCCCCCCCCCCCCTCTCCCCCCCCTCTCCCCCCCCCCAGGGTCGGACCCCCACCCCCCCCCTCTCCCCCCCCACCCCCCCTCTCCCCCCCCCAGGGTCGGACCCCCACCCCCCTCTCCCCCCACCCCCCCCTCTCCCCCCACCCCCCCTCTTCCCCACCCCCCCCTCTCCCCCCCCCCAGGGTCGGACCCCCCCCCTCTCCCCCCCACCCTCCCTCTCCCCCCCCCCCCCCCCAGGGTCGGACCCCCACCCCCCTCTCCCCCCACCCCCCCTCTCCCCCCACCAGGCCGCCCCTGGAAGGATGTACGGCGAGGTCCCGCCGGGTAAGACCACACTCGGAAGGCGGCGGTGGGACTCGGATTGTTTTTGCGGCCGCTTGGCCCATCCCGGGCGGAGAATCGACGGGGGTGGGGGTGGGGGGGGGGGGGGGCACGTAGAGCGTCCCCTGACCGGCGGCAATGGCGCCGATTCTCCGCTCCCCGGGCCGGCGGCCTCGCGCGATGCGTGCCCGGCCCGGTGATTCTCCGGCCCGCCCTGGGCTGACAGAATCCCGCCCAGGGTTTTGAAACTCCATCAGCAGTTTGCCCCTCCATCTTATCAGGGATTAAAAATCTCTCTGAAGGATGCAGGGGCAATGGATGATGAATATACTAAACTTCCAGAAGAGATCAATGAGAAATGTGATGTGTGCAAGAAATATTGGAGGGCACCAGCGGAGCCTGTAGCCAGCCTCCTGATCACAAGCAACTCTATTGAAATTGGACTTGAAGGTGTGGGTTAAGGACAAAATCCTTGGTGGAAATGAAATAAAAATGAAATGAAAATCGCTTATTGTCACAAGTAGGCTTCAATGAAGTTACTGTGAAAAGCCCCTAGTCGCCACATTCCGGCGCCTGTCCGGGGAGGCTGGTACGGGAATCGAACCGTGCTGCTGGCCTGCCTTGGTCTGCTTTAAAAGCCAGCGATTTAGCCCAGTGAGCTAAATCAGTCCCCTAAATGGGGCTAAATGGGGCAGCCCCAGCTAAATGGCACCCTTCGAGGGAACGCCATTGACAAATGCAAACACTGTGCAAGATGAGAGACAGGAGGTTGGACAAATCTGGTACAGCGTGGACAATGACACTTCAGTAACCCAGAAACTAATCATCTGTGTTTATGGTGGTCAGTCTAGTTTTGGCACAGAGGTGGCTGAGGTTAAAGAGTTTTCAACCCAGGAGATACTTAATACGGCCACCAGAGGGCAGCTGATGTTTGAGGTGAATAGCGACTGTCAGGTAAGTAGTAGTTATCGGGGTTATCGCACAAGCTTGCTCGACACCGGTCCAGCTTCCGAAGGCTTCTGTTTCAGATCTCACGCTGAAGACACCTTCAGTCATATCATCATGAAGCAGTTGCAGAATCGCGATGAAGTTTCTATATCCTCAAATCTTTGGAGCCCAACCCACAGAGCGTCACGAGTAATGAGTCAACGACTTTGGTCAGGTCGGCTCTCTGATGTAAAACAAAAGAAGTGGTGGAAATATTCAGCAATCGAGGCAGAACCTGTTGGGGGGAGAAGCAGAGCAAACAATTCGGGCCTATGATCTTCCGTCAGCACCTGAGTGGTGAGGGGTGCAACTGTCTTGCGTGTTGGGGATGTAGGAAGCTGTAACTAAGGTGTTGCTGATCCTGATGAGGTGAAAGGTCAGGAGTCCAGCCTCCTGTGTTTGTTACACCAGGGATGCAGGTCCTGATGAATGACAGCAGGAGGGAGGCAGTGTGACCACGACCTGGGCCTGTATCAACCCCTCGCCTCTGTGGAAACATCTTGTTACCTCCATAAGCCAGCCTGGGCTTAGAGACCTGGGGAGGAGAGGGATAACTAGCCGATTGCCAACGTTGCCGCGTGTGGTTCACTCTGCCCGTTGAATCAAAGCCAAAATCCTCTCTGTCTCTCGTTCTTTAACATGCTCTTGTTCAACCAGAGTTTTGGTCACCTTACCCTATGGGCATTATTTAACGGAGTCTCGCGAGACATCGCGATCTGGATCTTGCCCCCTGCCATTAGGCTAATTTTAACAAACACCTGTGGGATTTTCCCGGAGTTTGCAACCTAACGGACGCGCCATGGAGAGCTCGCCAGGGTATTGTTGGTTTCCACACAAGCATGGACCTGTCGTAAGGGCACCTTGGGGGGGGGGGGGAGTCACTCCCAGGTCATTAGAGACCCCTGTGGTGGTCAGGGACAGGGCTGGGTGGCCCCCTGGCACTCCCTCTGGCACCCGGCTACCTCGGCTCTGCTAGCCTGGCACTTTGGGGGGGTGTTCCCAGGGTCTCCCCGAGGTTGTGGGGGGGAGAGGGGGGGTTGAAAGTGGGGGGCTGAAAGACGGTGGGGGGGGGGGGGGGGGGAAGAAGATCAGGACAGACAGACAAAATGATGCCCCGATCAGTGAGGGATCCTTCCTTCTGGGCTTGCCAGAGAGAAACACCCCAAGGCCCAAACAAACGGCAAAGTGGCGTTACAGAGCGGGGTGTTTCTGGGCAGTGCAGCCGCTGAGAAATACCCGAAACCAGACATTTTTTCCTGTTAAATCACGCCAATCTCTCCTTACGTGTCTCAGCGTAATGTTTTATTCAGTGACGCTCCTCTGAAGCCTCTTGGGACATTTAACTGAACCACCAGAAAAAAAAGTATTTGAAGCTGGTGGAAACAGCCGACTATTATCATAGAATTTACAGTGCAGAAGGAGGCCATTCAGCCCATCGGATCTGCACCCAACCTAAGCCCACACCTCCACCGTAATCCAGCAACCCAACCTTACCTTTTGGACACGAAGGGCAATTGATCATGGCCAATCCACCTAACCTGCACATCTTTGGACTGTGGGAGGAAACCCACAGCAGACAGGGGGAGGATGTGCAGACGCTGCACAGACAGTAACTTGAAGCCGGAATCGAACCTGGGACCCTGGAGCTGTGAAGCAGCGGTGCTAACCACTGTGCCACCGGACGGCTCCTTGATGGACTGGGAGGGAGAGGGTAGTAATTGGGAATCTCAGACCTGCCTCTCCCAGGATAGGAGGTCAGCTGGAACTGAACGCTTCCTGGGCCCCCCTCCATGGCTCAGTGCGTAGCAGCCTCACCCCTGGGTCAGAAGCTCGTCCTATTCCAGAGACCTGAACCCGAGATTGAAGCTGGTTGAAGCAGCAGTGCTGCACCGGGAGAGTTTCTGCCGTTTAAATCGGACTTTAAACCACTCACGGTAGCACAGCGGTTAGCACTGTTGCTTCACAGCGCCAGGGTCCCGGGTTCGATTCCCGGCTTGGGTCACTGTCTGTGCGGAGTCTGCATGTTCTCCCCGTGTCTGCGTGGGTTTCCTCCGGGTGCTCCGGTTTCCTCCCACAAGTCCCGAAAGACGTGCTTGTTAGGTGAATTGGACATTCTGACTTATTCCTCCTGTGAACCCTGAACAGGCGTCGGAGTGTGGCGACTAGGGGCTTTTCACAGTAACTTCATTGTTAATGTAAGCCTACTTTTGACATTAATAAAGATTATTATTATCATGTCGATGTCAAAGATCCCACACCTATCTCGAAGAAGAGCGGGGAAGGGGAGTTCTCCCTGGCAACCTGGTCAGCATCAAATTGACATCGCAAAAACATCGATTCATGGGATCCTGCTGTGTACAAATCGGCTGCCGTGTTTCCTGCATTGCAGCAGTTATGACACTTTGAAAACAACTTAATTGGGATATCCGGAGGTCACGGACCGATCCAATCTTTTAATGATGCATTATTTTAATTCAATCCGGAGGGGGTGTTCCCGGGGGCCTCCCCGAGGTTTGGGAGGAGTGGGGGGGGGGGGGGGGGGGGGGGGGGGGTGGGGGGGGGGGGGGGGTGGGGGGGGGGGGTGGGGGGGGGGGGTGAACGTAGGGAGGGAGCTGGAATCCCTGCTGTAGAGCTTCACAAAGGCCCCTTGCTTCATTTATTTCAGTGATGCAACATGAAGTGCGGAGAATTGCAGCAACGTTGGCGGGATTGTACTTTGGGGCATCTTGAGATTGTGAAGTGGCGGTATGAAATGAAATGAAATGAAAATCGCTTATTGTCATAATTTGGTTTCAAATGAAGTTACTGTGAAAAGCCCCTCGTCGCCACATTCTGCCGCCTGTTCGGGGAGGCTGGCTCGGGGAAATCAAACTCATTCTTTCCTTAAAACAGCTTCAAAGAAGCCGACAGGAGCTTGATGTTTGTTTAAAGACATGTTTGAAAATAATGTCAATTAAAAATAATGAAGATGATGTCGAGTCAGATACTTCTCTGTGGGAGGACTAATTGCAACTTCCTCCCTGCCCTTTGACCTGGCCAAATTGTCCTAAATACGGATTCATATTTTTTAAAGTAAAATGCCCATTTAATGAATGGCAGTAATTTTACTGGAGAATACACCCCAGACAGATTAGCTATTACATCTGGCTGAGGTGTATTCCTCCAGATAACTTCAAAGCCATTTCAAGGAGTGGGCGATGTTGCTTTAAATGTCCATCCTGCCGTGCTAAAGTTAGCTCCACAAGGCTACATCTGGGCTTCCCTGACATCAGCACAGGATTAAACTCCACTTATCTCCTTAGCAGTCAGATCTGGCGTGTCCTGAAGGAGCAACTGCATTCGACGAGACGGGGATCGAAACAGAAAGAGATAGAGACTGAAAAAGAGAGGTAGAGAGTGAGAGAGAGAGATAGAGAGTAGATACTGAGTGAGAGAGAGAGACAGAGACAGAGAGATAGATAGAGAGTAGATAGTGAGTGAGAGAGAGCGAGACAGAGAGAGAGATAGAGAGTGAGAGAGATAGTGAGCGAGAGAGACAGAGAGAGATAGAGAGAGAGAAAGAGACAGAGAGATAGAGATATAGAGACAGACAGAGAGAGGTAGAGAGTGAGAGAGATAGAGAGTGAGACAAAGAGAGATAGACAGAGAGAGATAGAGAGTGAGAGATAGTAAGAGAGAGACAGAGAGAGAGGGAGCAAGAGAGAGAGTGGGGGAGTCAGAGAAAGAGAGTTAGAGAGAGAGAAGCAGACAGGGAGAAAGGACGAAAGAGAGGGACAGATAGGGGAAAGACAGAGAGAAGGACGGAGAGTGGGGGGAAAGGAAGAGAGAGAGAGAGAGAGAGAGAGAAGGAGAAGACAAGGAAGAGAAGTGTGCAAATCTTTCATGAGGATGAACCATTGAATGATTTGTTTGTGAGTTTCGTACAGCCTCATCCCTGATTGTTACAGTCAGGGGGCCAGACTCTGTCACAATCGGTTTGCTCCCAGTGATAATTCTCTCCTGTTAGGATCTGCCTATTGCCTTATCTCAGCGTTCCAGATCCACGCCTTCTCACTCCCCTTGTCTGGGGAAAACCCTCCTCTGGCTGGTGTCTCCCTGTCGCTGTTTGCTGGGGCCTCTCTGGATGGGTGTTTGGGGGAAATCAGGCCATTTGGCCTCCATCCTGTTCCTAGTTCTCGTCTCCTCTCCGACAGCAAGCTTAAGGTGGGACAGGATTACACCGCGCAGACCAGGTAAGAGGCTGATCGCCTCAATAGGTTTGGTTTGAGTAACTGTATTGAGGATGGATGTGTAACAACCCACTAACCCACTCCAGTTCACCAAAACAACTATCATAACCCACTACCCTGCCCCCAAGCCACTACCCTACCCCCAACCCACTACCATGCTCCCCAACCCACTACCCTGCCCCCAACCCACTACCATGCTCCCCAACCCACTACCCTGCCCACAACGCATTACCCAGCCCCCAACCCACTACCCTACCCCCAACCCACTACCCTGCCCCCCCAACCAACTATCCTTCCCCAACGCACTACCCTGCCCCCAACCCACTACCCTGCCCCCCAACCCACTACCCTGCCCCCAACCCACTACCCTGCCCCCCAACCCACTACCCTGCCCCCCAACCCACTACCCTGCCCCCCAACCCACTACCCTGCCCCCCCAACCAACTATCCTTCCCCAACGCACTACCCTGCCCCCAACCCACTACCCTGCCCCCCAACCCACTACCCTGCCCCCAACCCACTACCCTGCCCCCCAACCCACTACCCTGCCCCCCAACCCACTACCCTGCCCCCAACCCACTACCCTGCCCCCAACCCACTACCCTGCCCCCCAACCCAATACCCTGCCCTCAACCAATGACTCTGCCCCCAACCCACTACCCTTCCCCCAAGCCACTACCATACCCCCCCAACCCACTACCCTGCCCCCCAACCCACTACCCTTCCCCCAACCCACTACCCTGCCCCCCAACCCACTACCCTGCCCCCCAACCCACTACCCTTCCCCCAACCCACTACCCTGCGCCCAACCCACTACCCTGCCCCCCCAACCCACTACCCTTCCCCCAACCCACTACCCTGCCCCAACCCACTACTCTGCCCCAACCCACTACCCTGCCCCAACCCACTACCCTGCTCCCCAAACCACTACACTGCCACAACCCACTACCCTGCTCCCCAACCCACTACACTGCCCCCAACCCACTACCCAGCCCCCAACCCACTACACTGCCCC
>NC_052153.1:192429531-192490238 GCF_902713615.1 Scyliorhinus canicula
GGTTTGATTGGGGAGGGGTGAGTCTGATAGGGGTAGGGGTGTGGCAGGGGTGGGTGTGATTGGGGGAGGTGTTGGTGTGATTGGGGGAGGGGTGTGGCAGGGGTGGGTGTGATTGTGGCAGGGGTGGGTGTGATTGGGGGAGGGGTGGGTGTGATTGGGGGAGGGCTGAGTGAGATGGGGGTGGGGCAGGTAAGGGGTGGGTGTGATTGTGGGAGGGGTGGGGCAGGGGTTGGTGTGATTGGGGGAGTGGTGGGGCAGGGGTGGGTGTGATTGGGGGAGGGGTGGGGCAGGGGTGGGTGTGATTGGGGGAGGGGTGGGGCAGGGTGGGTGTGATTGGGGGAGGGGTTGGTGTGATGGGGGGAGGGGTGGGGCAGGGGTGGATGTGATTGGGGGAGGGGTGGGTGTGATTGGGGGAGGATGTGTGTGATTGGGGGAGTGGTGAGTGTAATTGGGGGAGGGCCAAGTGTGATGGGGGTGGGGCAGGTAAGGGGTGGGTGTGATTGGGGGGAGGGGTGGGGCAGGTGTGGGTTTGATTGGGGAGGGGTGGGGCAGGAGTGGGTGTGATTGGGAGGGGTGAGTGTGATTGGGGGAGGGCTGAGTGTGATGGGGGTGGGGCAGGTAAGGGGTGGGTGTGATGGGGGAGGGGTGAGTGTGATTGGGGGAGGGCCGAGTGTGATGGGGGTGGAGCAGGTAAGGGGTGGGTGTGATTCGTGGAGGGCTGATTGTGATGGGGGTGGGGCAGGGGTGGGTGTGATTGGGGGAGGGACTGGTGTGATTGGGGAGGGGTGGGGCAGGGGTGGGTGTGATTGGGGGAGGGGTGAGTCTGATAGGGGTAGGGGTGTGGCAGGGGTGGGTGTGATTGGGGGAGGTGTTGGTGTGATTGGGGGAGGGGTGTGGCAGGGGTGGGTGTGATTGGGGCAGGGGTTGGTGAGAATGGGGGAGGGGTGGGGCAGGGGTGGATGTGATTGGGGGAGGGGTGGGTGTGATTGGGGGAGGCCTGAGTGTGATGGGGGTGAGGCAGGTAAGGTGTGGGTGTGATTGGGGGAGGGGTGGGGCAGGGGTTGGTGTGATTGGGGGAGGGGTGGGGCAAGGGTGGGTGTGATTGGGGGAGGGGTGGGGCAGGGGTGGGTGTGATTGGGGGAGGGGTGGGGCAGGGGTGGGTGTGATTGGGGGAGGGGTTGGTGTGATTGGGGGAGGGGTGGGGCAGGGGTGGATGTGATTGGGGGAGGGGTGGGTGTGATTGGGGGAGGGATGTGTGTGATTGGGGGAGTGGTGAGTGTAATTGGGGGAGGGCCGAGTGTGATGGGGGTGGGGCAGGTAAGGGGTGGGTGTGATTGGGGGAGGGGTGGGGCAGGTGTGGGTTTGATTGGGGAGGGGTGGGGCAGGAGTGGGTGTGATTGGGGAGGGGTGAATGTGATTGGGGGAGGGCTGAGTGTGATGGGGGTGGGGCAGGTAAGGGGTGGGTGTGATGGGGGAGGGGTGAGTGTGATTGGGGGAGTGGTGAGTGTAATTGGGGGAGGGCCGAGTGTGATGGGGGTGGGGCAGGTAAGGGGTGGGTGTGATTGGTGGAGGGCTGATTGTGATGGGGGTGGGGCAGGGGTGGGTGTGATTGGGGGAGGGGCTGGTGTGATTGGGGAGGGGTGGGGCAGGGGTGGGTGTGATTGGGGGAGGGATGAGTCTGATTGGGGGAGGGGTGGGGCAGGGGTGGGTGTGATTGGGGAGGGGTGTGGCAGGGGTGGGTGTGATTGGGGAGGGGTGGGGCAGGGGTGGGTGTGATTGGGGGAGGGGTGGGTGTGATTGGGGGAGGGGTGGGGCAGGCATGGGTGTGATTGGGGGAGGGGTGGGTGTGATTGGGGGAGGGGTGGTTGTGATTGGGGGAGGGGTGGGTGTGATTGGGGAGGGGTGGGGCAGGGGTGGGTGTGATTGGGGTAGGGGTGGGTGTGATTGGGGGAGGGGTGGGTGTGATTGGGGGAGGGGTGGGGCAGGGGTGGGTGTGATTGGGGGAGGGGTGGGTGTGATTGGGGAGGGGTGAGTGTGATTGGGGGAGCGGTGGTTGTGATTGGGGGAGGGGTGGGTGTGATTGGGGAGGGGTGGGGCAGGCGTGGGTGTGATTGGGGGAGGGGTGGGTGTGATTGGGGGAGGGGTGGTTGTGATTGGGGGAGGGGTGGGTGGATTGGGGAGGGGTGGGGCAGGGGTGGGTGTGATTGGGGCAGGGGTGGGTGTGATTGGGGGAGGGGTGGGTGTGATTGGGGGAGGGTGGGGCAGGGGTGGGTGTGATTGGGGGAGGGGTGGGTGTGATTGGGGGAGGGGTGGGGCAGGGGTGGGTGTGATTGGGGGAGGGGTGGGTGTGATTGGGGGAGGGGTGAGTGTGATGGGAGGGGTGGGGCAGGGGTGGGTGTGATTGCGGAGGGGTGGGTGTGATTGGGGGAGGGGTGTGTGATTGGGGGAGGGGTGTGTGATTGGGGGAGGGGTGGGTGTGATTGGGGGATGGGTGTGTGAGTGGGGGGAGGGGTGGGTGTGATTGGGGGAGGGGTGGGTGTGATTGGGGAGGGGTGAGTGTGATGGGAGGGGTGGGGCAGGGGTGGGTGTGATTGGGGAGGGGTGGGTGTGATTGGGGGATGGGTGTGTGAGTGGGGGAGGGTGGTTGTGATTGGGGGAGGGTTAGTGTGATGGGGGGATGGGTGAGTGTGATGGAAGGGTGGGGCAGGTAAGGGGTGGGTGTGATTGGGGGAGGGGTGGGGCAGGGGTGGGTGTGATTGGGGAGGGGTGGGGCAGGGGTGGGTGTGATTGGGGGAGGGGTGGGTGTGATTGGGGGAGGGGTGAGTGTGATGGGAGGGTGGGGCAGGTAAGGGGTGGGTGTGATTGGGTTTGTGTGAGACATGATGACACCTTGGATGAAACTGATGCCGAGAGGGATAGAGGGAGTGTGGTAGGAGAAAGAGAGAACAGCATGGAGAACAGGTGAAAAGGGAAGAGAGAGAAAAAGTGGGAGATTAAACTGCTTGTGGGTTGTGTGATGGACTGTGGGTGCGATTTCCCAGAATCGGGGTAGGACGTGACCGGTAGATCCTGGGGAGTAGCCTATCCCAGGATGCCTGACGACCGTTACTCCTCGCCAGTTCTAACCAAGTCTCACGAGATGTTGCAATCTGGAGCCCACTGTTACATGATGAAGTGAGGTTACCGTGCTGATGTGGGATTGAATGGCCGCCTGGCATCCATCGGCCTCTCTGAGGAGACTCCAAACAGGCACCGGTCAGCACTGGTCCTCACAAATGGGGGCCAGGTGTAGCAAGACTTGGTGGTGGGTCTCCCAGGTGATTGGAGGCCCCCTGGTGGTCGGCTTCTGGCCAGGCTGGCACCCTGTGCTGCTGCCAGGGTGCCAAGGTGGCATTGTTGGGCTGCCAGGGGCACTGTCAGCGTCCAAGACTCGCAGTGCCAAGGTGGCATTGTCGGGCTGCCAGGGGCACTGTCAGCGTCCAAGACTCGCAATGCCAAGGTGCCAAGCTGACATTTCACCTGCGCTGTGAAGCGTGACTGGGGGTCCCCTGTCGGTACGTGGTGAGGTGTGTGGCAAATCTTTGTGTTGCTAAATTCAGGATGGTTGGTGTAGTGATCACAAAGACCACAAAATAACTTTAACTTGAACAAAGGTGTAAATTTATTAACACTACTAATTTGGATTTGACACGTACGCCTAAATGATACACAGTTGATAATTAACATGTAATCTACACTCACCGACCACCAATCACTACACTATTATGAACTATGATCTGCTCTCACTCACACTGTCTTTCCTTCAGTCTGTACTCTAGCTAATTCCTACACTTCTCTTCCCCACAAGGCTTAGCATCAATGCCTTATATACTTGTAACTTTAGCTCCATCTAGTGGCTGATCCAGATATTTCATTAACCCTTGCAGAGTGGGGGCGGGGGGGGGGGGGGGGGGGGGCTCAAGGCTCCTCCAACAGGTGAGTTGGGGCGTTGAGAGGTCCGGGGGTTACAATGGGAGGGGGAGCCGAGAGATCAGGGCGCCATTAAAAAATGGCTTCCTTCTTTCTTCCTGAGAGATCCTCGGACGTTTGTTTAGAGCGCACCCAGAGGTAGAAACAGAGTCAGACAGTGGCAGGAAGTGAGGGGTTAAGGAGGGGGGTAGAAGACAAGGGGAGATAGACTGCGATGGATAGTGAGGGGGGCAAGGAGAGAGAGAAGCATGAGAGACAGCGTGGCATGGAGAGGGATGGAAAAGTGTGTTTGAGAGGGATGGGAGTGAGGTGGAAAGAGAGAGAGATAGAGGAGATAAATAGAGTGGGCGAGAGATAAGTAGGAATAATACAGGCCTTTCAATATTACAACTATTGATAGAAATGTGCTAATTCAAGTATTTTCTTCATAACTGATTAACTGTGGGAAATGTTGAATTATAGTTTATGGTATTGTGTGTTAGTTTGGGAAGGTGGAGATTGTGCATATTGTTCTCGCTCCGACCACAGAGCCGGGTTTGTCATCAGCTATTGGGTAAAAGTTAACGAAGAAATTGCTCCATTGCATCCGGTGTCACTGGCGGAGAATGCCTGTGATCTGTAAACATGTAGACAGCTGCAGGAAACTTACCAACAGGATTTTAAATGAATTAGCTGCCACAGTGTGTTAGGACCCTTTAACCTGTGAGAACCACCGTTAAATCCAAAACCGCTTGCTGGAATCAAGCTCCTAATCCCTCTCCCTCGCTGACTCCTGGTTTCTGACTCATTCCCTGTCTGTCTCTCTCTCTCTCTCTATCTCTGTCTGCCTTTCCAATTCTTGCTCACTCTCTTCTTATCTGTTACATCTCCTGCCCCTGCGATCTTTTTCCTCCCGGTTTTTGTTCCTCTCCCCTCTCTGTCTTTCTCTCACCCTCACAGTCTCTCTCTCTCTGTCTGTCCACCTACTTTCTGTTTCTGTCTCGCGACGTCTGTCATTCTCCGGGTGCGATTGGCACCGCCGCTCGCGCCTGGCGCAGTTCTGGGGCGCGCCGGGTAAATAGGGGGAAAGGCCAAAACCGGAATTTGGGCGTGAACCGGTTTGCGATTCACCCGGCTCGCTCCCGATGCTGAATGATGGAGGACATTCGATCTTGGAGCACTGTGTTTGGGAGGGGGGGAGAGCAGAGGGAAGCGGGGGTTGGGGGTACGGGCAGGCCCTCTGTGAAGATTAACGTGACAGAGGCTTCACGTGTATCAGGTGTTACCCGTTTTAACAGTGATAATTTTACATTTCCATTCCCTCCAGCTGCAGACAGTGACCCACCACCCCCTCCCCCCCCGTATCGAGTCAGTGCTCCTCAATCTTTGTGATCTTTCAGGGTCTACTGTTACTGTTGAGGGGCTTCACGGTAGCATGGTGGTTAGCATCAATGCTTCACAGCTCCAGGGTCCCAGGTTCGATTCCCGGCTGGGTCACTGTCTGTGCAGAGTCTGCACGTTCTCCCCGTGTCTGCGTGGGTTTCCTCCGGGTGCTCCGGTTTCCTCCCACAGTCCAAAGATGTGCGGGTTAGGTGGATTGGCCATGCTAAATTGCCCGTAGTGTAAGGTTAATGGGGGGATTGTTGGGTTACGGGTATACGGGTTACGTGGGTTTAAGTAGGGTGATCATTGCTCGGCACAACATCGAGGGCCGAAGGGCCTGTTCTGTGCTGTACTGTTCTATGTTCTATGTATGTCCCCAGGATGTACATCAGAGATAAAGGCAGCCTGCTGCTTTCCGCATCTTATGGCCTTTGATGCAATTGTCGGATGTCCTGGGGATGGGCCGGGAAGCGAAGGGTCCTTGGCTGACTTACCAGTGTCACCCTGTTCTGACCGCTGCCCTTGAGGTGCGCCAGTGTCAGGAGAGGAGGATTCACAAGAACTGGAGACAGCCGTAGTTGCCTTGGTGGCAGACCCTGGGTTGGTCTCCAGTGCTTCCTCCTCCCCAAGAGTCCCCCTCGGGCCCTGGGCGACTCCATGGGACAGAGGGGCAGCTGGACTGAGCTCCAGAGGCTCAGGCAGTCCTGGAGGCTCCCCACTGTCTGCACCATGGTATCAGCGACCTCAGCGATGGCCCTCAGTGACTGGGCCATGCCCTGCAGGGCCTCGCCAATGGGCACCTGCATCTGGGACACGTCCCTCAGCGATTGGGACATGATGTTGAAGCCCTCAGCCACGGGGGTCACAGACTGAGCCATGCCTTGGGCACCACCCTCACCACCACGCCGTGCTCCAGGCTCTCCACTGAGGTCGTCACCCTAGCAGTGTTGGCCTCAGTGCCACACATTGTCAGCACCATCTCCTGAGACTGAAGCATTTGGGACTCTTCCAATCGGCTACTCAGTTGCTGGGCTGTTGCTGACATCACTTCCTGAATGTCATCTGCTCCAGCTCTGGGGGAACCTTGTCCAGAGGCTCGGCACCTGGATGGGGCCCAGCTGAGGCCTGGGTTCCCGCTGATCTCCGGCCACTGTCTCCCTTGGTGTTCCTACCTCCACCTGATGTGCATCAGCAACCTGGTGCTCACCAGATTGTGCCCCAGAAGCCTGGCCACTAATGTGACCCAAGTGTCTCTGAGCTGGTGGAAGGTGGGGGCGATAGCTGTGATGCCTCGATGGTGGTCATCTCGGGAGGGAGGGGGCAACAACTCCGGATGGCTCGGCCTCATCAGATGGAGAGATCCTGGGAGAGAATGGACATGTGCCGTGAGAGGGAAGGATCACTTTGTCTGACATGAGTTACTCACTTGAGACAGGTCATCTGGGTGAAGGGGCAATGGATCCTCACCTCTGTGGCGCAGGCCACCTCGCTGTTGGCGACTGCTCTCTCCTCGGGCAACCCCACGATCTCCAGGGCCCGTTCCTCATAGAGAGTGAGGACTCGGATCTCTGGGGCTCAGCCCCCCATCTTGGCCCCTTCCCGTTTATTATGGGTTATCTTCTCCTGACGGGACAGAGGGTGATTGTGAGCCGTAGGCTTGATGGGTCCGGGTGGTATGTGTCGGCGTTGCACCTGGACATGACGTGGGTGTGCTGATGGGTGCCAAGGGGTGCTGAAGAACTAAGATCGGATGTGGGGAGAGTGCGAGGTGTCAGCCAGTGATTTGTGCGAGCGGGTGGGGGGAATTGGGAATCTGAGGGGTGGCAGGCGGAACTGATGCCAGGAAAGAGGTGGTAACTTATCTTTGTAGCCCAGTGGAGGTCGTCGGTCTTCTTCCGACATTGTACGGAGGTTCTCCTGGTCACGCTGCCCGTGCTGACAGCCGCTACCACTGCCCTGCAGGCGGCATTGCCAACACTGCTGCTGGGGCTCCGACCCTCACGGCGGAACAGGATGTCCCGCCTCACATCCACCGCGTCCGGAAACCTGGCCAGATCGGCAGAGGACCATAAGTCATAGGAGCAGAATTAAGCCATTCAGCCCATCGAGTCTGCTCTGCCATTCAATCATGGCTGATAATGTTTCTCATCCCCATTCTGAGTCATTCAGGACTCCACTGTTGCCAGACTCCTGAATGACCCTCATGTGGACTCTTCACTGAGTAGTACTACACTCCGTATGCTTCAGCCAATGCCTGTGTCCATGTATTTACATTGTGTATCTATCGTATGTCCAATATTTTATTTTGTGTGGAATGATCTGTCTGAACTGTACCCAGAACAATACTTTTCATTGTACCTCGGTACACGTGACAATAAAACAAAACAAATCCTTTTCCCCATAACCCCGATCCCCTTATTAATCAAGAACCTATCTATCTCCGTCTTAAAGACACTCAGTGATTTGGCCTCCACAGCCTTCTGCGGCAAAGGGTTCCACAGATTCACCACCCCCTGGCTGAAGAAATTCCTCCTCATCTCTGTTTTAAAGGATTGTCCCTTTAGTCTGAGATTGTGTCCTCTGCTTCTAGCTTTTCCTACAAGTTGAAACATCCTCTCCCCGTCCACTCTATCCAGGCCTCGCAGTATCCTGTAAGTTTCAATAAGATCCTCCCTCATCCTTCTAAACTCCAACGAGTACAGACCCAGAGTCCTCAACCGTTCCTCATACGACAAGCTCTTCATTCCAGGGATCATTCTAGTGAACCTCCTCTGGACCCTTTCCAAGGCCAGCACATCCTTCCTTAGATACAGGGCCCAAAACTGCTCACAATACTCCAAATGGGGTCTGACCAGAGCCTTATATAACCTCAGAAATACATCCCTGGTCTTGTATTCTAGCCCTCTCGACATGAATGCTAACATTGCATTTGCCTTCCTAGCTGCCGACTGAACCTGCACATTAACCTTAAGAAAATCTTGAACAAGGACTCCCAAGTCCCTTTGTGCTTCTGATTTCCTCAGCAATTCCCCATTTAGAAAATAGTCTATGCCAAAATTCGTCCTTCCAAAGTGCATAACCTCACACTTTTCTCCATTGTATTCCAGCTGCCTGATCTTTGCCCACTCTCCCAGCCTGTCCAAGTCTTTCTGCAGCCTCCCTACTTCCTCAATACTGCCTGTCCCTCTGCATATTCCTCTGGGCGGCACGGTAGCACAGTGGTTAACACAGTTGCTTCACAGCTCCAGGGTCCCAGGTTCGATTCCCGGCTTGGGTCACTGTCTGTGCGGAGTCTGCACGTTCTCCCCGTGTCTGCGTGGGTTTCCTCCGGGTGCTCCGGTTTCCTCCCACAGTCCAAAGATGTGCAGGGGTAGGTGGATTGGCCATGATAAATTGCCCTTAGTGTACAAAAAAGGTTAGATGTGCTTATGATGATAGGATGGAGGTGTGGGCTTAAGTGGGCTGCTCTTTCCATGGGCCGGTGCAGACGCGATGGGCCAAATGGCCTCCTTCCACACTGTAAATTCCAAGATCTGTGATATTTACATAGAATTTACTGTGCAGAAGCAGGCCATTCGGCCCATCGAGTCTGCACCGGCTCTTGGAAAGAGCATCCTACCCATGGTCAACACCTCCTCCCTATCCCCATAACCCAGTAACCCCACCCAACACTAAGGGCAATTTTGGACACTAAGGACAATTTATCATGGCCAATCCACCTAACCTGCACCTCTTTGGACTGTGGGAGGAAACCGGAGCACCCGGAGGAAACCCAGGCAGACACGGGGAGGATGTGCAGACTCCACACAGACAGCGACCCAAGCCGGAATCGAACCTGGGACGCTGGAGCTGTGAAGCGATTATGCTATCCACAATGCTACCGTGCAAACCTGCCAACAATGCCCTCAGTTCCTCCTTCCAAACTGTATATTGTGAAATGTCATGGTCCCAACACCGTGTCATTCCCAAAGTGAGGAGCAGGTCTGTGCGCTTAAGTGTTGAGGGAGCGTTTAAAAGCAGCTCCCCCTTGTTAGCGGCGTGAGGTTGGGGCAGGGGTCCAGCGATTCAGATGGCGAGAGAGCCTGTACCAGCAAGAGGATCATGGGGGATCGTTTCCGGCGTGACGTGCTGTTGAATACGAGCCGCGATCCCTCCGGAATGAGAAACACCCGGCAATCCCGCTCAAAATGATGCTGCACTTGGAAATGATGCCGTTGAATTGCGGCCTCTGTCAGTTTCTTTCTCTCTGTTTCTTAGTGTTTCTCTCTTCCCCACTCTGACTCTTTCTGTCATTGTCTCCTACCTTTATCTCTCTCTCGCACTCTCAATCAATCTATCCGTCTCTCTGCTGGGAGTGGGGAAGATTTGACAGATGGAGGTTGTTATCGTTGGTGACAAGTATCGAAAACTGAATGTTATTTAAATGGAGAGACAGCAGAATGTAGCAATACTGAGACAAACTGTGTGGCCGGGGAGAGGGAGCCCGGTCCTGTACCTGCCTGGGAGTGTTTGATGGGGACAGTGTAGAGGGAGCTTTACTCTGTATCTAACCCCGTGCTGTACCTGTCCTGGGAGTGTTTGATGGGGACAGTGTAGAGGGAGCTATACTCTTTATCTAACCCCGTGCTGTACCTGTCCTGGGAGTGTTTGATGGGGACTGTGGAGAGACAGCTTTACTCTGTATCTAACCCCGTGCTGTACCTGTCCTGGGAGTTTGATGGGGAGAGTGTGGAGGGAGCTTTACTCTGTATCTAACCCCGTGTTGTACCTGTCCTGGGAGTGGTTGATGGACACAGTGCAGAGGGAGCTTTACTCTGTATCTAACCCCGTGCTGTACCTGTCCTGGGAGTGTTTGATGGGGACATTGTAGAGGGACCTTTACTCTGTATCTAACCCCGTGCTGTACCTGTCCTGGGAGTTTGATGGGGAGAGTGTGGAGGGAGCTTTACTCTGTATCTAACCCCGTGTTGTACCTGTCCTGGGAGTGGTTGATGGACACAGTGCAGAGGGAGCTTTACTCTGTATCTAACCCCGTGCTGTACCTGTCCTGGCAGTGTTTGATGGGGACAGTGTAGAGGGAGCTTTACTCTGTATCTAACCCCGTGCTGTACCTGAGCTGGGAGTGTTTGATGGGGACAGTGTAGAGGGAGCTTTACTCTGAAATGAAAAATGAAAATGAAAATCACTTATTGTCACGAGTAGGCTTCAATGAAGTTACTGTGAAAAGCCCCTAGTCGCCACTTTCCGGCGCCTGTCCGGGGAGGCTGATACGGGAATCGAACCGTGCTGCTGGCCTGCTTGGTCTGCTTTCAAAGCCAGCGATTTAGCCCAGTGAGCTAAATCAGCCCCTGTATCTACTGTATCTAAACCGGGAGTGTTTGATGGGGACTCTGTATCTCTGTCAACTCTGTATCTAAACCGGTGCTGTACCTGTCCACGAAGGTACCTCTCCTGGGAGTGTTTGATGGGGACAGTGCAGAGGGAGCAGTGTCCACTGTCCACTTCGGGGACAGTGTAGAGGGAGGTTTACTCTGTATCTAACCCCGTGCTGTACCTGTCCTAGGAGTGTTTGATGGGGACAGTGTAGAGGGAGCTTTACTCTGTATCTAACCCCGTGCTGTACCTGTCCTGGGAGTGTTTGATGGGGACAGTGTAGAGGGAGCTATACTCTTTATCTAACCCCGTGCTGTACCTGTCCTGGGAGTGTTTGATGGGGACTGTGGAGAGACAGCTTTACTCTGTATCTAACCCCATGCTGTACCTGTCCTGGGAGTTTGATGGGGAGAGTGTGGAGGGAGCTTTACTCTGTATCTAACCCCGTGTTGTACCTGTCCTGGGAGTGGTTGATGGACACAGTGCAGAGGGAGCTTTACTCCGTATCTAATCCCGTGCTGTACCTCTCCTGGGAGTGTTTGATGGGGACAGTGTAGAGGGAGCTTTACTCTGTATCTAACCCCGTGCTGTACCTGAGCTGGGAGTGTTTGATGGGGACAGTGTAGAGGGAGCTTTACTCTGTATCTAAACCGGTGCTGTACCTGTCCACGAAGTGTTTGATGGTGCAGTGTAGCGGGAGCTTTACTCTGTGTCTAACCCAGTGTTGTACCTGTCGTGGGAGTGTTTGATGGGGAAGGTGTAGAGGGATCTTTACTCTGTATCTTACCCCGTGCTGTATGTGGTGATCTCTACCACTGTATATATGTGTGTGCCTGTATTAGGGGACGTATGACAGCACCTGTATTACAGGTTTTCCGGTAAGCCCCTGCCAGCTAGCTCCACGCACAGGGAGCTGTATAAATATTCATCAGTTTCCCTGAGATGCCGTTCTACAGCAACAGACGAAGGAATAGCATCTCACTGTAATAAAGCCTCTCTTGTACTGTATCGAATCTTTTGTGTGCAATTGTTAGCGCCACACTGTACTTGTCCTGGGAATGTTTGATGCGGACAGTGTAGAGGGAGCTTTACTCTGTATCTAACCCCATGCTGTACCTGTCCTGGGAGTGTTTGATGGGGACAGTGTAGAGGGAGCTTTACTCTGTATCTAACCCCATGCTGAACCTGTCCTGGGAGTGTTTGATGGGGACAGTGTAGAGGGAGCATTACTCTGTATCTAACCCCGTGCTGTACCTGTCCTGGGAGTGTTTGATGGGGACAGTGTAGAGGGAGCTTTACTCTGTATCTAACCCCGTGCTGTACCTGTCTGGGAGTGTTTGATGGGGACAGTGTAGAGGGAGTTTTACTCTGTATCTAACCCCGTGCTGCACCTGTCCTGGGAGTGTCTGATGGGGACAGTGTAGAGGGAGCTTTACTCTGTATCTAAACCCATGCTGAACCTGTCCTGGGAGTGTTTGATGGGGACAGTGTAGAGGGAGCTTTACTCTGTATCTAACCCCGTGCTGTATCTGTCCTGGGAGTGTTTGATGGGCACAGTGTAGGTGGAGCTTTACTCTGTATCTAACCCCGTGCTGAACCTGTCCTGGGAGTGTTTGATGGGGACAGTGTAGAGGGAGCTTTACTCTGTATCTAACCCCGTGCTGTACCTGTCCTGGGAGTGTTTGATGGGGACAGTGTAGAGGGAGCTTTACTCTGTATCTAACCCCGTGCTGTACCTGTCTGGGAGTGTTTGATGGGGACAGTGTAGAGGGAGCTTTACTCTGTATCTAACCCCATGCTGTACCTATCCTGGGAGTGTTTGATGGGGACAGTGTAGAGGGAGCTTTACTCTGTATCTAACCCCATGCTGAACCTGGCCTGGGAGTGTTTGATGGGGACAGTGTAGAGGGAGCTTTACTCTGTATCTAACCCCGTGCTGTACCTGTCCTGGGAGTGTTTGATGGGGACAGTGTAGAGGGAGCTTTACTCTGTATCTAACCCCGTGCTGTACCTGTCTGGGAGTGTTTGATGGGGACAGTGTAGAGGGAGTTTTACTCTGTATCTAACCCCGTGCTGCACCTGTCCTGGGAGTGTCTGATGGGGACAGTGTAGAGGGAGCTTTACTCTGTATCTAAACCCATGCTGAACCTGTCCTGGGAGTGTTTGATGGGGACAGTGTAGAGGGAGCTTTACTCTGTATCTAACCCCGTGCTGTATCTGTCCTGGGAGTGTTTGATGGGCACAGTGTAGATGGAGCTTTACTCTGTATCTAACCCCGTGCTGAACCTGTCCTGGGAGTGTTTGATGGGGACAGTGTAGAGGGAGCTTTACTCTGTATCTAACCCCGTGCTGTACCTGTCCTGGGAGTGTTTGATGGGGACAGTGTAGAGGGAGCTTTACTCTGTATCTAACCCCGTGCTGTACCTGTCTGGGAGTGTTTGATGGGGACAGTGTAGAGGGAGTTTTACTCTGTATCTAACCCCGTGCTGCACCTGTCCTGGGAGTGTCTGATGGGGACAGTGTAGAGGGAGCTTTACTCTGTATCTAACCCCGTGCTGTACCTGTCCTTGGAGTGTTTGATGGGGACAGTGTAGAGGGAGCTTTACTCTGTATCTAACCCCGTGCTGTACCTGTCCTGGGAGTGTTTGATGGGGACAGTGTAGAGGGAGCTTTACTCTGTATCTAACCCCGTGCTGTATCTGTCCTGGGAGTGTTTGATGGGCACAGTGTAGATGGAGCTTTACTCTGTATCTAACCCCGTGCTGAACCTATCCTGGGAGTGTTTGATGGGGACAGTGTAGAGGGAGCTTTACTCTGTATCTAACCCCGTGCTGTATCTGTCCTGGGAGTGTTTGATGGGCACAGTGTAGATGGAGCTTTACTCTGTATCTAACCCCGTGCTGTACCTGTCTGGGAGTGTTTGATGGGGACAGTGTAGAGGGAGTTTTACTCTGTATCTAACCCCGTGCTGCACCTGTCCTGGGAGTGTCTGATGGGGACAGTGTAGAGGAAGCTTTACTCTGTATCTAAACCCATGCTGAACCTGTCCTGGGAGTGTTTGATGGGGACAGTGTAGAGGGAGCTTTACTCTGTATCTAACCCCGTGCTGTATCTGTCCTGGGAGTGTTTGATGGGCACAGTGTAGATGGAGCTTTACTCTGTATCTAACCCCGTGCTGAACCTGTCCTGGGAGTGTTTGATGGGGACAGTGTAGAGGGAGCTTTACTCTGTATCTAACCCCGTGCTGTACCTGTCCTGGGAGTGTTTGATGGGGACAGTGTAGAGGGAGCTTTACTCTGTATCTAACCCCGTGCTGTACCTGTCTGGGAGTGTTTGATGGGGACAGTGTAGAGGGAGCTTTACTCTGTATCTAACCCCATGCTGTACCTATCCTGGGAGTGTTTGATGGGGACAGTGTAGAGGGAGCTTTACTCTGTATCTAACCCCATGCTGAACCTGGCCTGGGAGTGTTTGATGGGGACAGTGTAGAGGGAGCTTTACTCTGTATCTAACCCCGTGCTGTACCTGTCCTGGGAGTGTTTGATGGGGACAGTGTAGAGGGAGCTTTACTCTGTATCTAACCCCGTGCTGTACCTGTCTGGGAGTGTTTGATGGGGACAGTGTAGAGGGAGTTTTACTCTGTATCTAACCCCGTGCTGCACCTGTCCTGGGAGTGTCTGATGGGGACAGTGTAGAGGGAGCTTTACTCTGTATCTAAACCCATGCTGAACCTGTCCTGGGAGTGTTTGATGGGGACAGTGTAGAGGGAGCTTTACTCTGTATCTAACCCCGTGCTGTATCTGTCCTGGGAGTGTTTGATGGGCACAGTGTAGATGGAGCTTTACTCTGTATCTAACCCCGTGCTGAACCTGTCCTGGGAGTGTTTGATGGGGACAGTGTAGAGGGAGCTTTACTCTGTATCTAACCCCGTGCTGTACCTGTCCTGGGAGTGTTTGATGGGGACAGTGTAGAGGGAGCTTTACTCTGTATCTAACCCCGTGCTGTACCTGTCTGGGAGTGTTTGATGGGGACAGTGTAGAGGGAGTTTTACTCTGTATCTAACCCCGTGCTGCACCTGTCCTGGGAGTGTCTGATGGGGACAGTGTAGAGGGAGCTTTACTCTGTATCTAACCCCGTGCTGTACCTGTCCTTGGAGTGTTTGATGGGGACAGTGTAGAGGGAGCTTTACTCTGTATCTAACCCCGTGCTGTACCTGTCCTGGGAGTGTTTGATGGGGACAGTGTAGAGGGAGCTTTACTCTGTATCTAACCCCGTGCTGTATCTGTCCTCGGAGTGTTTGATGGGCACAGTGTAGATGGAGCTTTACTCTGTATCTAACCCCGTGCTGAACCTATCCTGGGAGTGTTTGATGGGGACAGTGTAGAGGGAGCTTTACTCTGTATCTAACCCCGTGCTGTATCTGTCCTGGGAGTGTTTGATGGGCACAGTGTAGATGGAGCTTTACTCTGTATCTAACCCCGTGCTGAACCTGTCCTGGGAGTGTTTGATGGGGACAGTGTAGAGGGAGTTTTACTCTGTATCTAACCCCGTGCTGCACCTGTCCTGGGAGTGTCTGATGGGGACAGTGTAGAGGGAGCTTTACTCTGTATCTAACCCCGTGCTGTACCTGTCTTTGGAGTGTTTGATGGGGACAGTGTAGAGGGAGCTTTACTCTGTATCTAACCCCGTGCTGTACCTGTCCTGGGAGTGTTTGATGGGGACAGTGTAGAGGGAGCTTTACTCTGTATCTAACCCCGTGCTGTATCTGTCCTGGGAGTGTTTGATGGGCACAGTGTAGATGGAGCTTTACTCTGTATCTAACCCCGTGCTGAACCTATCCTGGGAGTGTTTGATGGGGACAGTGTAGAGGGAGCTTTACTCTGTATCTAACCCCATGCTGTACCTGTCCTGGGAGTGTTTGATGGGGACAGTGCAGAGGGAGCTTTACTCTGTATCTAACCCTGTGCTGTACCTGTCCTGGGAGTGTTTGATGGGGACAGTGTAGAGGGAGCTTTACTCTGTATCTAACCCCGTGCTGTACCTGTCCTGGGAGTGTTTGATGGGGACAGTGTAGACGGAGCTTTACTCTGTATCTAACCCCGTGCTGTACCTGTC
This sequence comes from Scyliorhinus canicula, assembly GCF_902713615.1. Classification (NCBI taxonomy): domain Eukaryota; kingdom Metazoa; phylum Chordata; class Chondrichthyes; order Carcharhiniformes; family Scyliorhinidae; genus Scyliorhinus; species Scyliorhinus canicula. The sequence goes on from NC_052153.1 coordinate 192,445,351, forward strand.
CTGGGAGTGTTTGATGGGGACAGTGTAGAGCAGGGGTGGGCAAACTGCGGCCCGCCAAAGGTATTTCTGCGGCCCACCAAGTCATTAAAAAAAAAAAAAAAAAAAAAATTTTTTAAAAAAAATTTTTTTTTTTTTTAAAGGTTACTGGGGGGGGGGGGCTGTTGGGTTACTTACTGGTATAGGGTGGATACGTTGACTTGAGTAGGGTGATCATTGCTCGGCACAACGTCGAGGGCCGAAGGGCCTGTTCTGTGCTGTACTGTTCTATGTTCTATATGAGGCGCCCAGAAGCATAACCGGGTGAAGTAATTATTTTACTTAATATACTATGCGGCCCTTTGTGAATTGTGAATTTCTGAATGTGGCCCTTGCACGGAAAAGTTTGCCCACCCCTGGTGTAGAGGGAGCTTTACTCTGTATCTAACCCCATGCTGTACCTGTCCTGGGAGTGTTTGATGGGGACAGTGTAGAGGGAGCTTTACTCTGTATCTAACCCCGTGCTGTACCTGCCCTGGGAGTGTTTGATGGGGACAGTGTTGGAGGGAGCTTTACTCTGTATCTAACCCCGTGCTGTACCTGTCCAGGGAGTGTTTGATGGGGACAGTGTAGACGGAGCTTTACTCTGTATCTAACCCCGTGCTGTACCTGTCCAGGGAGTGTTTGATGGGGACAGTGTAGACGGAGCTTTACTCTGTATCTAACCCCGTGCTGTACCTGTCCTGGGAGTGTTTGATGGGGACAGTGTAGAGGGAGCTTTACTCTGTATCTAACCCCGTGCTGTACCTGTCCTGGGAGTGTTTGATGGGGACAGTGTAGAGGGAGCTTTACTCTGTATCTAACCCCGTGCTGTACCTGCCCTGGGAGTGTTTGATGGGGACAGTGTTGGAGGGAGCTTTACTCTGTATCTAACCCCGTGCTGTACCTGTCCTGGGAGTGTTTGATGGGGACAGTGTAGAGGGAGCTTTACTCTGTATCTAACCCCGTGCTGTACCTGTCCTGGGAGTGTTTGATGGGGACAGTGTTGGAGGGAGCTTTACTCTGTATCTAACCCCGTGCTGTACCTGTCCAGGGAGTGTTTGATGGGGACAGTGTAGACGGAGCTTTACTCTGTATCTAACCCCGTGCTGTACCTGTCCTGGGAGTGTTTGATGGGGACAGTGTAGAGGGAGCTTTACTCTGTATCTAACCCCGTGCTGTACCTGCCCTGGGAGTGTTTGATGGGGACAGTGTAGACGGAGCTTTACTCTGTATCTAACCCCGTGCTGTACCTGTCCTGGGTGTGTTTGATGGGGACAGTGTAGAGGGAGCTTTACTCTGTATCTAACCCCGTGCTGTACCTGCCCTGGGAGTGTTTGATGGGGACAGTGTTGGAGGGAGCTTTACTCTGTATCTAACCCCGTGCTGTACCTGTCCAGGGAGTGTTTGATGGGGACAGTGTAGAGGGAGCTTTACTCTGTATCTAACCCCGTGCTGTCCCTGTCCTGGGAGTGTTTGATGGGGACAGTGTAGACGGAGCTTTACTCTGTATCTAACCCCGTGCTGTACCTGCCCTGGGAGTGTTTGATGGGGACAGTGTTGGAGGGAGCTTTACTCTGTATCTAACCCCGTGCTGTCCCTGTCCTGGGAGTGTTTGATGGGGACAGTGTAGACGGAGCTTTACTCTGTATCTAACCCCGTGCTGTACCTGCCCTGGGAGTGTTTGATGGGGACAGTGTTGGAGGGAGCTTTACTCTGTATCTAACCCCGTGCTGTACCTGTCCTGGGAGTGTTTGATGGGGACAGTGTAGAGGGAGCTTTACTCTGTATCTAACCCCGGGCTGTACCTGTCCTGGGAGTGTTTGATGGGGACAGTGTAGAGGGAGCTTTACTCTGTATCTAACCCCGTGCTGTACCTGTCCTGGGGCGGGGATTCTCCGTGCTGCCAGCCGGCCAATGGGGTTTCCCATTGTGGAAACCCCCAGGCCGTAGGGAAATCCGTAGACGTGGGTGCGCTGCCGGCGAAACAGAGGGTCCCGCTGATGGAGAATCCAGCAGCTTTTATTGTGAACACCTCGATCAAATCTCCTCTCAGCCTTCCCTTCGCAAAACAGTCCTAACTTCTCCAGTCTGTCTTCATAACTGTAAATTCCGCATCCCTGGGACCGTTCTTGTGAATCTTTTCTGCTCCCTCTTCAATGTGTTCACGTCCTTCCTGCAATTACCCCAGCTGTGGCTAACCAAACTCAACATCACTGAGTGTCTTTAAGACAGAGACAGATAGGTTCTTGATTAATAAGGGGATCAGGGGTTATGGGGAGAAGGCAGGAGAATGGGGATGAGAAAAATATCAGCCATGATTGAATGGCGGAGCTCCCGAGTGGCCCAATTCTGCTCCTATGTCTTATAGTCTTATGGTCTTATGATCTTAACGTAACCTCCTCACTCCTATATTCTCTGTCCTTAATAGTCTTGAGGATAACTTATCCCGCCGTCAGAGAACGGCACACGGGCGAGAAACAGACGGCTAGTTGGATTGGATTGGATTGGATTTGTTTATTGTCACGTGTACCGAGATACAGTGAAAAGTATTTTTCTGCGAGCAGCTCAGCAGATCATTCAGTACATGGGAAGAAAAGGGAATTAAACAAAATTCAAGAAAATACATGAGAATACATAACAGGGCAACACAAGATATACAATGTAACGACATAAGCATTGGCATCGGTTGAGGTCAGACAATAAGAGGGTCGTTTAGGAGTCTGGTGACAGTGGGGAAGAAGCTGTTTTTGAGTCTGTTCGTCCGTGTTCTCAGACTTCTGTATCTCCTGCCCAATGGAAGAAGTTGGAAGAGTGAGTAAGCCGGGTGGGAGGGATCTTTGATCATGCTGCCCGCTTTCCCCCGGCAGCGGGAGGTGTAGATGGAGTCCATGGATGGGAGGCAGGTTTGTGTGATGGACTGGGCGGTGTTCACGACTCTCTGAAGTTCCTTGCAGTCCTGGGCCGAGCAGTTGCCATACCAGGCTGTGATGCAGCCTGATAGGATGCTTTCTATAGTGCATCTGTAAAAGTTGGTAAGGGTTAATGTGGACATGCCGAATTTCCTTAGTTTCCTGAGGAAGTATAGGCGCTGTTGTGCTTTCTTGGTGATAGCATCGACGTGAGTGGACCAGGATAGAGTTTTGGTGATGTGCACCCCTAGGAATTTGAAACTGCTAACCATCTCCACCTCGGCTCCGTTGATGCTGACAGGGGTGTGTACAGTACTTTGCTTCCTGAAGTCGATGACCAGCTCTTTAGTTTTGTTGGCATTGAGAGAGAGATTGTTGTCGTTACACCACTCCACTAGGTTCTCTATCTCCCTCCTGTATTCGGACTCGTCATTATTCGAGATCCGGCCCACTGTGGTTGTATCATCAGCAAACTTGTAGATGGAGTTGGAACCAAGTTTTGCCACGCAGTCGTGTGTGTACAGGGAGTAGAGTAGGGGGCTAAGTACGCAGCCTTGTAGGGCACCGGTATTGAGGACTATTGTGGAGGAGGTGTTGGTGTTCATTCTTACTGACTGTGGTCTGTTGGTCAGAAAGTCAAGGATCCAGTTGCAGAGTGGAGAGCCAAGTCCTAGGTTTTGGAGCTTTGATATGAGCTTGGCTGGGATTATGGTGTTGAAGGCGGAGCTGTAGTCAATAAATAGGAGTCTGATGTAGGAGTCCTTGTTTTCGAGATGCTCTAGGGATGAGTGTAGGGCCAGGGAAATGGCGTCTGATGTGGACCGGTTGCGACGGTATGCGAATTGAAGTGGGTCAAGGCATTCCGGGAGTATGGAGGTGATGCGCTTCATGATCAGCCTCTTGAAGCACTTCATTACAACTGACATCAGGGCCACCGGGCGGTAGTCATTGAGGCACGTTGCCTGGTTCTTCTTTGGTACCGGTATAATGGTGGTCTTCTTGAAGCAGGTGGGGACCTCGGAGTGGAGTAGGGATATGTTAAAGATGTCTGTGAATACCTCTGCCAGGTGGTATGCGCAGGCTCTGAGTGCACGGTATAGACAGCGAGTGAGGTACACGGTATAGACAGCGAGTGAGGTACACGGTATAGACAGCGAGTGAGGTACACGGTATAGACAGCGAGTGAAGCACACGGTACAGACAGTGAGTGAGGTACATGGTATAGGCAGCGAGTGAAGTACACGGTACAGGCAGCGAGTGAAGTACACGGTAGAGACAGCGAGTGAAGTACACGGTAGAGACAGCGAGTGAAGTACACGGTACAGGCAGCGAGTGAAGTACACGGTACAGACAGCGAGTGAAGCACAAGGTACAGACAGCGAGTGAAGTACACGGTACAGACAGCGAGTGAAGCACACGGTACAGGCAGCGAGTGAAGTACACGGTACAGGCAGCGAGTGAAGTACACGGTACAGGCAGTGAGTGAGGTACACGGTATAGACAGTGAGTGAGGTACACGGTACAGACAGCGAGTGAAGCACAAGGTACAGACAGTGAGTGAGGTTCACGGTACAGACAGCGAGTGAAGCACACGGTACAGGCAGCGAGTGAAGTACACGGTACAGGCAGCGAGTGAAGTACACGGTACAGGCAGCGAGTGAAGTACACGGTACAGGCAGCGAGTGAAGTACACGGTACAGGCAGCGAGTGAAGTACACGGTACAGGCAGCGAGTGAAGTACACGGTACAGGCAGCGAGTGAAGTACACGGTACAGGCAGCGAGTGAAGTACACGGTATAGGCAGCGAGTGAAGTACACGGTACAGGCAGCAAGTGAAGTACACGGTATAGGCAGCGAGTGAAGTACACGGCATAGGCAGCTAGTGAAGCACACGGTACAGGCAGCGAGTGAAGTACACGGCATAGGCAGCGAGTGAAGTACACGATAGAGACAGCGAGTGAAGTACACGGTACAGGCAGCGAGTGAAGTACACGGTAGAGACAGCGAGTGAAGTACACGGTAGAGACAGCGAGTGAAGTACACGGTACAGACAGTGAGTGAAGTACACGGTACAGGCAGCGAGTGAAGTACACGGCATAGGCAGCTAGTGAAGTACACGGTACAGGCAGCGAGTGAAGTACACGGTACAGACAGCGAGTGAAGTACACGGTACAGGCAGCGAGTGAAGTACACGGTGCAGGCAGCGAGTGAAGTACACGGTACAGGCAGCGAGTGAAGTACACGGTACATGCAGCGAGTGAAGTACACGGTAGAGGCAGCGAGTGAAGTACACGGTATAGGCAGCGAGTGAAGTACACGGTAGAGACAGCGAGTGAAGTACACGGTACAGGCAGCGAGTGAAGTACACGGTAGAGACAGCGAGTGAAGTACACGGTATAGGCAGCGAGTGAAGTACACGGTATAGGCAGCGAGTGAAGTACACGGTAGAGACAGCGAGTGAAGTACACGGTATAGGCAGCGAGTGAAGTACACGGTAGAGACAGCGAGTGAAGTACACGGTAGAGACAGCGAGTGAAGTACACGGTAGAGACAGCGAGTGAAGTACACGGTATAGGCAGCGAGTGAAGTACACGGTAGAGACAGCGAGTGAAGTACACGGTATAGGCAGCGAGTGAAGTACACGGTAGAGACAGCGAGTGAAGTACACGGTAGAGACAGCGAGTGAAGTACACGGTACAGGCAGCGAGTGAAGTACACGGTATAGGCAGCGAGTGAAGTACACGGTATAGGCAGCGAGTGAAGTACACGGTAGAGACAGCGAGTGAAGTACACGGTAGAGACAGCGAGTGAAGTACACGGTACAGGCAGCGAGTGAAGTACACGGTACAGGCAGCGAGTGAAGTACACGGTACAGACAGCGAGTGAAGTACACGGTACAGGCAGCGAGTGAAGTACACGGTATAGGCAGCGAGTGAAGTACACGGTAGAGACAGCGAGTGAAGTACACGGTAGAGACAGCGAGTGAAGTACACGGTACAGGCAGCGAGTGAAGTACACGGTAGAGACAGCGAGTGAAGTACACGGTACAGGCAGCGAGTGAAGTACACGGTACAGACAGCGAGTGAAGTACACGGTACAGGCAGCGAGTGAAGTACACGGTACAGGCAGCGAGTGAAGTACACGGTACAGGCAGCGAGTGAAGTACACGGTATAGGCAGCGAGTGAAGTACACGGTACAGGCAGCAAGTGAAGTACACGGTAGAGACAGCGAGTGAAGTACACGGTACAGGCAGCGAGTGAAGTACACGGTAGAGACAGCGAGTGAAGTACACGGTATAGGCAGCGAGTGAAGTACACGGTAGAGACAGCGAGTGAAGTACACGGTACAGGCAGCGAGTGAAGTACACGGTAGAGACAGCGAGTGAAGTACACGGTAGAGACAGCGAGTGAAGTACACGGTATAGGCAGCGAGTGAAGTACACGGTACAGACAGCGAGTGAAGTACACGGTATAGGCAGCAAGTGAAGCACACGGTACAGGCAGCGAGTGAAGTACACGGTAGAGACAGCGAGTGAAGCACACGGTACAGGCAGCGAGTGAAGTACACGGGATTGGCAGCGAGTGAAGTACACGGTACAGGCAGCGAGTGAAGTACACGGTAGAGACAGCGAGTGAAGCACACGGTACAGGCAGCAAGTGAAGTACACGGTACAGGCAGCGAGTGAAGTACACGGTAGAGACAGCGAGTGAAGCACACGGTACAGGCAGCGAGTGAAGTACACGGGATTGGCAGCGAGTGAAGTACACGGTATTTAGTGCTACAACTGTGGAGAGGATGCGTTGAAAGATCCGTTCAGACTCTAAGGGGCCATTCAGGAGTCAGGTAACAGTGGGGAAGAAGCTGTTTTTGGAGTCTGTTCATACGTGTTCTCAGATTTTGTATCTCCCGCCCGATGGAAGAAGTTGGAAGAGAGAATAATGCGGGTGGGCGGGGTCTTTGATTATGCTGCCTCCTTTCCCCAGGCAGCGGAAGGTATAAATGGAGTCAATGGATGGGAGGTGGGTTTGTGTGATGGTCTGGGCTGTGCTCACGATTCTCTGAAGTTTCTTGCGGTCCTGGGCCGAGCAGTTGCCATACCAGGCTGTGATGCAGCCCGATAGGATGCTTTCTATAGTGCATCTGTAAAAGTTGGTAAGAGTCAGTGTGGACATGCTGAATTTCCTTAGTTTCCTGAGGAAGTATAGGCGCTGTTGTGCTTTCTTAGTGGTAGCATCGACGTGGGTGGCCCAGGACAGATTGTTGGTGATGTGCACATCTAGAATTTGAAGCTGTCAACCATTGCCACCACAGCCCCGTTGATGCTGACAGTGGTGTGTACAGTACTTTGCTTCCCGAAGTCAATGACCAGTTCCCTAGTTTTGCTGACATTGAGGGATTGTGTTCAGTTTTGGTCTCCTTACCTGAGAAAGGACGTACTGGTGCTGGAGGGTGTGCAGAGGAGATTCACTAGGTTAGTCCCCAAATTGAGGGGGTTGGATTATGAGGAGAGGTTGAGTAGACTGGGACTGTATTCGTTGGAATTTAGAAGGATGCGGGGGGGGGATCTTATAGAAACATAGAAAATTATGATAGGATAGATGCGGGCAGGTTGTTTCCACTGGCGGATGAAAGCAGAACTAGGGGGCATAGCCTCAAAATAAGGGGAAGTAGAGAGAGAAATACAGCACAGAACAGGCCCTTCGGCCCACGATGTTGTGCCAAACTTTTATCCTAGGTTAATCATAGAATTCTGGACACAAAGGGCAATTTATCATGGCCAATCCACCCAACCTGCACATCTTTGGATTGTGGGAGGAAACCGGAGCACCCGGAGGAAACCCACGCACACACAGGGAGGATGTGCAGACTCCACACAGACAGTGACCCAAGTCGAAATCGAACATGGGACCCTGGAGCTGTGAAGCAATTGTGCTATCACAATGCTACCGTGCTGCCCTTAAGAAGTTAACCTACACTCCATTATTCTACCCTAATCCATGTACCTATCCAATAGCCACTTGAAGGTCCCTAACGTTTCCGACTCAACTACTTCCACAGGCAGTGCATTCCATGCCCCCACTACTCTCTGGGTAAAGAACCTACCTCTGACATCCCCCCTATATCTTCCACCATTTATCTTAAATTTATGTCCCCTTGTAATGGTGTGTTCCACCCGGGGAAAAAGTCTCTGACTGTCTACTCTATCTATTCCCCTAATCATCTTATAAACCTCTATCAAGTCGCCCCTCTTCCCTCTCCGTTCTAATGAGAAAAGGCCTAGCACCCTCAACCTTTCCTCGTAAGACCTACTCTCCATTCCAGGCAACATCCTGATAAATCTCCTTTGCACCTTTTCCAAAACTTCCACGTCCTTCCTAAAATTAGGTGACCAGAACTGCACACAGTACTCCAAATGTGGCCTGACCAAGGTTTTGTACAGCTGCATCATCACCTCACGATTCTTAAATTCAATCCCTCTGCTAATAAACGCTAGCACACCATAGGCCTTCTTCACAGCTCTATCCACTAGAGTGGCAACTTTCAAAGATCTATGAACATAGACCCCAAGATCTCTCTCCTCCTCCACATTGCCAAGAACCCTACCGTTAACCCTGTATTCCGCATTCATATTTGTCCTTCCAAAATGGACAACCTCACACTTGTCAGGGTTAAACTCCATCTGCCACTTCTCAGCCCAGCTCTGCATCCTATCTATGTCTCTTTGAAGCCGACAACAGCCCTCCTCACTATCCACAACTCCACCAATCTTCGTATCATCTGCAAATTTACTGACCCACCCTTCAACTCCCTCATCCAAGTCGTTAATGAAAATCACAAACAGCAGAGGACCCAGAACTGATCCCTGTGGTATGCCACTGGTAACTGGGCTCCAGGCTGAATATTTGCCATCCACCACCACTCTCTATCTTCCATCGGTTAGCCAGTTCGTTATCCAACTGGCCAAATTTCCCACTATCCCATGCCTCCTTACTTTCTGCATAAGCCTACCATGGGGAACCTTATCAAATGCCTTACTAAAATCCATGTACACCACATCCACTGCTTTACCTTCATCTACATGCTTGGTCACCTCCTCAAAGAAGTCAATAAGACTTGTAAGGCAAGACCTACCCCTCACAAATCCATGCTGACTACCCCTAATCAAGCAGTGTCTTTCCAGATGCTCAGAAATCCTATCCCTCAGTACCCTTTCCATTACTTTGCCTACCACCGAAGTAGGACTAACTGGCCTGTAATTCCCAGGGTTATCCCAATTCCCTTTTTTGAACAGGGGCACGACATTCGCCACTCTCCAATCCTCTGGTACCACCCCTGTTGACAGCGAGGATGAAAAGATCATTGCCAACGGCTCTGAAATTTCATTTCTTGCCTCCCATAGAATCCTTGGATATATCCCGTCAGGCCCGGGGGACTTGTCTATTCTCAAGTTTTTCAAAATGCCCAACACATCTTCCTTCCTAACAAGTATCTCCTCGAGCTTACCAGTCTGTTTCGCACTGTCCTCTCCAACAATATGGCCCCTCTTGTTTGTAAATACTGAAGAAAAAGACTTGTTCAAGACCTCTCCTATCTTTTCAGACTCAATACACAACCTCCCGCTACTGTCCTTGATCGGACCTACCCTCGCTCTAGTCATTCTCATATTTCTCACATGTGCGTAAAAGAGCTTGGGGTTTTCCTTGATCCTACCCGCCAAAGATTTTTCATGCCCTCTCTTAGCTCTCCTAATCCCTTTCTTCAGTTCCCTCCTGGCTATCTTGCATCCCTCCAGCGCCCTGTCTGAACCTTGTTTCCTCAGCCTTACATAAGTCTCCTTCTTCCTCTTAACAAGACATTCAACCTCTCTTGTCAACCATGGTTCCCTCACTCGACCATCTCTTCCCTGCCTGACAGGGACATACATATCAAAAACACGCAGTACCTGTTCCTTGAACAAGTTCCACATTTCACTTGTGTCCTTCCCTGACAGCATATGTTCCCAACTTATGCACTTCAGTTCTTGTCTGACAGCATTGTATTTACCCATCCCCCAATTGTAAACCTTGCCCTGTTGCACATACCTATCCCTCTCCATTACTAAAGTGAAAGTCACAGAATTGTCGTCACTACCTCCAAAATGCTCCCCCACTAACAAACCTATCACCTGCCCTGGTTCATTACCAAGTACCAAATCCAATATGGCCTCCCCTCTGGTCGGACAATCTACATACTGTGTTAGAAAAGCTTCCTGGACACACTGCACAAACACTACTCCATCCAAAGTATTTGATCTAAAGAGTTTCCACTCAATGTTTGGGAAGTTGAAGTCACCCATGACTACTACCCTGTGATTTCTGCACCTTTCCAAAATCTGTTTCCCAATCTGTTCCTCCACATCTCTGCTGCTATTGGGGGGCCTATAGAAAACTCCCAACAAGGTGACTGCTCCTTTCCTATTTCTGACTTCAACCCATATTACCTCAGTAGGCAGATCCCCCTCGAACTGCCTTTCTGCAGCTGTTATACTATCTCTAATTAACAATGCCACCCCCCACCTCTTTTACCATCCTCCCTAATCTTGTTGAAACATCTATAGCCAGGGACCTCCAACAACCATTTCTGCCCCTCTTCTATCCAAGTTTCCGTGATGGCCACCACATCGTAGTCCCAAGTACAGATCCATGCCTTAAGTTCACCCACCTTATTCCTGATGCTTCTTGCATTGACGTATACACACTTCAACCCATCTCCTTGCCTGCAAGTACTCTCCTTTGTCAGTGTTACCTTCCCCACTGCGTCACTAAAAGCTTTGGCGTCCTGACTATCGTCTTCCTTAGTTGCTGGACTACAAATCCGGTTCCCATTCCCCTGACAAATTAGTTTAAACCCTCCCGAAGACTACTAGAAAACCTCCCCCCCAGGATATTGGTGCCCCTCCGGTTCAGATGCAACCCGTCCTGCTTGTACATGTCCCACCTTCCCCAGAATGCGCTCCAATTATCCAAATACCTGAAGCCCTCCCTCCTACACCATTCCTGCAGCCACGTGTTCAACTGCACTCTCCCTATTCCTAGCCTCGCTATCACGTGGCACCGGCAACAAACCAGAGATAACAACTCTGTCTGTCCGGGCCTTTAACTCCCTGAACTTGTTTATTACCTCCACACCCCTTGTCCTACCTACGTCGTTGGTACCAATGTGCACCACGACTTCTGGCTGCTCACCCTCCCCCTTCAGGATCCTGAAGACACGATCCGAGACATCCCTGGCCCTGGCACCCGGGATGCAACATACCTTTCGGGAGTCTTGCTCACGACCACAGAATCTCCCATCTATTCCCCATACCATTGAATCTCCTATTACTATTGCTTTTCTATGCTCCCCCTTCCCTTCTGAGCCCCAGAGCCAGACTCAGTGCCAGACACCTGGCCGCTGGGGCCTTCCCCCGGTAGGTCATCCCCCCCAACAGCATCCAAAACGGTATACTTGTTTTGAAGGGGAACGGCCACGAGGGATCCCTGCACTGTCTGCCTGTTAGTTTTATTTCCCCTGACTGTAACCCAGCTACTCTTGTCCAGTACCTTGGGTGTGGCTACCTCCCTGTAACTCTTCTCGATAACCCCCTCTGCCTCCCGGATGATCCGAAGTTCATCCAGCTCCAGTTCCCTAACACGGTCTCTGAGGAGATGGAGTTGGGTGCACTTCCCGCAGGTATAGTCAGCGGGGACACCAGTGGTATCCCTCACCACCCACATCCTACAGGAGGAGCATGCAACTGCCCTAGCCTCCATCCCCTCTTACTTTACAGAATTAGCTGCCCCTTGGACCAACTGGACCTCCGCCCTCCGACTCTACTTCCAGTCAGCTGTACTCTAAACTCCTGGCTCCCTTCACGCTCTTTGATAAATATAGTAAATGAAATGTAAGGAGCACCTTATTCCCTCCTCACCTAACTCCCTCAGTCACCAAACTCTCACTGTAGCACTCAAATGCCACAAGCTCAGCACTCCCTCAGTCACCAAACTCTCACTGTAGCACTCAAATGCCACAAGCTCAGCACTCCAGTGCAAACTAGAGTTAGGACTGAGCTTCGGAGGAACTTCTTCATCCAAAGGGTTGTGAATCTATGGCATTCCTTGCCCAGAGAAGCAGTTGAGACTCCTTCATTAAATGTTTTCAAGATAAAGATCGATAGTTTTTTGAAGAATAAAGGGATTAAGGGTTATGGTGTTCGGGCGGGAAAATGGAGTTGAGTCCACAAAGATCAGCCATGATCTCATTGAATGGCGGAACAGGCTCGAAGGGCCAGATGGCCTCCTCCTGCTCCTAGTTATTATGTTCTTATGATAGATTGTTGTTGCTGTACCAAGGCACTAGGTTCTCTATCTCTCCTGTATTCTGACTCGCCGTTGTTCGAGAGCTGACCCACTAAGGTCGTGTCATCAGCAAACTTGTAGATGGAGTTGGAACTAAATTTTGCCACGCAGTCATGTGTGTACATGGAGTATAGTAGGGGGTTAAGTACGCAGCCTTGTGGGGCCCCGGTATTGAGGACTATCGTGGAGGAGGTGTTGTTGTTTATCCTTACTGATTGTGGTCTGTGGATCAGGAAGTCGAGGATCCAGTTGCAGAGGGAGGAGCCAAGTCCTAGGTTTTGGAGTTTGGTTATGACCTTGGCTGGGATTATAGTGTTGAAGGCGGAGCTGTAGTCAATGAACAGGAGTCTGATGTAGGAGTCTTTGTTGTTGAGATGCTCCAGGGATGAGTACAGGGCAAGGGAGATGGAGTCTGCTGTGGACTGGTTGTGGCGATATGCGAGTTGCAGTGGATTGAGGCATTCTGGAAGATATGAGTTGATGTGTCTCCTGACCAACATCTCGAAGCACTTCATAATGACAGATGTTCAAAGATGTGCGGGTTAGGTGGATTGGCCTTCCTCAACTGCCCTTGGTGTCCAAAAAGGTTAGCTGGGTTACGGGGATAGGGTGGAGGTGTGGGCTTCGATAGGGTGCTCTTTCCAAGGGCCGGTGCAGACTCGATGGGCCGAATGGCCTCCTTCTGCACTGTACATTGTATAAAGTCAGGGCCACCGGACGGTAGTCATTGAGGCACGTTGCCTGGTTCATTGGTACCGGTATGATGGTGGTCTTCTTGAAGCAGGTGGGGACCTCGGAGTGGAGTAGGGATAGGTTAAAGATGTCTGTGAATACCTCTGCCAGCTGGTATGCGCAGGCTCTGAGTGCATGACCAGGGATCTCTACGGGCCCATCGCCTTCCGTGAGTTCACTTTCAGGAAGGCCGATCTGACTTCGGAAACTGATGATGGGTATGGGTGAATTATGGGCTGCTGGGGCACTCGACAGCGGATTGTTGGTTACCTGCTCAAACCGAGCATAGAATGCATTAAGTTAATCGGGGAGGGGTGCGCTGCTGCCAGAGATACTGCTCGGCTTAGCTTTGTAGCCCGTTATGTTGTTTAGTCCTTGCCACAACCGCCGAGAGTCTGTCTGCGACTCTAGCTTAGTGAACCGGAGAATCCTGTCCATTGTCTCTCCATGTTCTCCCGACCAAAATGCATCACTTCACACTTTTCCACATTTGAATTTCAGCTGCTATCTGTCTGCCCATTCCACCAACTCATCTGCGCGCTTTTAAATTTCTGCACTGTCATCAAAGTTCACAATACCTCCAAGTTTCCTATCACCCACAAAGTCTGAAATCGTGTCCCGTACACCAAGGTCGAGCTCATTAATTTATATCAGAGAAAGAATGGGCCCCTGGGGAACTCCGTTACAAACCTTCCTCCAGCCCAGAAAATATCCATTAAGGAAGAGCGATACAGACTTGAAATGGTAACTTTAATTTCTCTCTGCACAGGTGCTGCCAGACCTGCTGAGTTTTCCCAGTTTTTTTTTCCATTTTTGATCCTTAATCATTATTCGCTGTTGCTACTTCCTGTCGTTCAGCCAATTTTTTCCCCACGTAGCCACTGTCCCTTGTAACTCGTAAGTTGCAAAGTTTCTCACAGGTCTGTTGTGTGGCACTGTATCGAATGCCTTCTGAAAGTCCATGTACACCACATCAACAGCTTTACCCTCATCGACCCTCGCTGTTACCTCGTGAAAAAACTCCATCAAGTTAGTGAAACACGATTTTTCCCTTTGGAAATCCATGCTGGCTCTCCTTAATTGAACCACAATTGTCCATGTGACTGATAATTCTGTCCTGTTTCCAGACGTTCCCCACCATTGAAGTTAACCCGACTGGTCTGTCGTTACTGGGCTTATCCTTCGACCCTTTCAACAACTTGGAAGTATTTTACTTGGAAAAAATGATGGCAATTGAAATGTGTTTTCAATAAATAAACCTTTGATGTTTGAACGAAGGGGTCTGGTGGTTGTATGTGACCAGAGTGGAATAGAGCGGGGGGTTGTGAGTTTGATACCTCGGAGAATTATTCTCACCAAGTGTTTCCTCTGAACCAGATCGGCCGAGCCCCCCACAGGACCTGCAGTTGGAAACGCTGAACTGTACAGCCTTCAGGATCCGATGGAGACCACCAAGGCGGCACAGTGGCATCACCAGTTACACGGTAAATAAAATAGCTTTTCTACATCAAGTAAGGTTCATGTCCAGTGGATTAAGATGCAACCTCAATATTTAATGGCATTCCATTATTGCTATTCCCCTGAACTAGGGAAGGAGGGATTCCAACATTATTGAAACGGCCCCTAATCATTCACCTTGGTCCCTGAGTGGACATGGGGGGTCTTTCGGACATTGTCCTGAAACTGGGTGGACATTGGAGGGTCTTTGGGACATTGTCCTGAAACTGGGTGGACATTGGAGGGTCTTTGGGACATTGTCCTGAAACTGGGTGGACATTGGAGGGTCTTTGGGACATTGTCCTGAAACTGGGTGGACATTGGAGGGTCTTTGGGACATTGTCCTGAAACTGGGTGGACATTGGAGGGTCTTTGGGACATTGTCCTGAAACTGGGTGGACATTGGAGGGTCTTTGGGACATTGTCCTGAAACTGGGTGGACATTGGAGGGTCTTTGGGACATTGTCCTGAAACTGGGTGGACATTGGAGGGTCTTTGGGACATTGTCCTGAAACTGGGTGGACATTGAGGTGGTCTTTGGGGCATTTCCCTGGTCCCCAGCGGAGAAGCGGAATCGTCTAGTCAGTATCCTCTCTGCCGGGTGAAGGGGAACAGTCTCATAAACATTGTCCTGAGTGAGGGAAGGTTGGGAATTTATAGTCTCCTGACTCTATTGAAGTGATGGAAAGAGATGCCCTGGAAACTGCGAGTGGACATTTTCATGAGGAATAATTGAAATCAAACTGACTGATTTACTCTCCTGTGTCTGTGATTCCTATTGACCAGGTACTGTACGCAGAGATGAAGAATAACAGACCTGTCCTGCCCAAGATAGCTCAGGATGTACAGCTTAGCCAGGACCACCGCAGCACGGTTAGTATCTGGCATTGTGGGAGATGGTTATTTCTTGTATTTTACACTCAGGACTGGCTCTCCACACCCCAGTGTAAATTCTGGGTGTGATCCCAACTCCACTTAGCTGGTTCATGGGGGGCTTGTTGAAGGGTCGATATGGGGAGACAAAACTGTGGGAGGGGGACCTCCGGTTGATACCCCTCTACTGTGAGTCAGGCACCATCCCTTTCACCGACCAACAGCCCACAGGAACCAACCTGCTGGACTACACCTTGGGTTCAGGCCTTATCCATTATACTGGAGAAGAGGTGGGATAGGGGCCCATAATTGGACATCAACTACCCACGTTTAGGCTTCAAATGGAGCCATGGGTGGACCGTGGGTGGACCATGGGAAGCCTCTCCCGCCACTTGTCACATCACGGAGGGGTTGGGTGGGCTGGCGACGGATATTTACAGGTCCTTCTGCCCTTCCTGCCCGGGGCTTTGCCATGGTGTTCCATTTCAATTACCCTCACAGCCTTGTACCTCACTGGGTTTTATGTTGGTTAGAAAATCTAACTCCATCTAACCCTATCAGTTCCTTCACTCTCGTTCAACATGTCAATTGGACCACCCCTGTTATCTTCTGTATTTGAGCGATTCCAGTCTGTGGAACCTTTCCCCATCATTTAACTCAGTCCTGGTGAATCTGCCTCCCCTCCAGCTGTAATGTATTCTTCCGGGATGCAATCACTCCACACGGGGTCTGATTAGAGATGACTGGGAAATAACTACCATTCCTTTGCATTTCCCGTCCCCAAACCTTTTCTCCCTGGAGCTCCCTCTACACATCGCTAAAAACATGCGTCAGCCCAATATGCATGGGCAGCCTGGTGGCATAGTGGTTAGCACAATTGCTTCACAGCTCCAGGGTCCCAGGTTCGATTCCCGGCTCGGGTCACTGTCTGTGCGGAGTTTTCACGTCCTCCCCGTGTGTGCGTGGGTTTCCTCCGGGTGCTCCAGTTTCCTCCCACAGTCCAAAGATGTGCGGGTTAGGTGGATTGGCCACGCTAAATTGCCCTTAAGGTCCAAAATTGCCCTTAGTGTTGGGTGGGGTGACTGGGCTGTGTGGATGGGGTGGGGGTGTGGGCTTGGGTAGGGTGCTCTTTCAAAGAGCCGGTGCAGACTCGATGGGCCGAATGGCCTCCTTCTGCACTGTAAATTCTATGAATCTATGAATATTCGGAGCAGTGCTCCTTATTGGCCCAGTATGACATGTTGCACCTCGCAGTCTTGCCTCGGTGATGTAGACCTCTGTGCTGTGGGTCAATGGACTGGATGTAGTAATGGGGTCGGGGGAGAAAGCAGAGACCCTACAGGGTCTGTCCAGTCTATGGCGATCTGCAGCTGAACCTCCACAGGTCCAGTTCTGAAGGAAGCTGAGAGGTTGATTATTGCCTAAGGTGATAATTTTTATCTCTATTTTGCAGGATCCGATGATAGGTTCACAAACGTATGTAAGTATACTGAAAAGTTAAATAATGGGTAGAATTTTACAGTCGCTCCCACCAAAGTCAATAGAGATTTGAATGTCGCATCACCTATTACAGCCCTGCGCTCCCCCCCCCCCCCCCCCCCCCATGCCCCCGCCACAACAGGACCATAATATTCCACCCAATGTTTGACCCTATCGACTGAATTTTAGTTCTCATGGGAATATTCGTTCGTCGCCCTGGGCTGGGCAGTCCCACTGCTCTCCTGCCTGGGTTTCCAATTTCCATTCTCCATGAGCTACAGCTGCCTGTGTCTGAGCTCTTACCAAATCCAGTTCACCAAAAGGCTCTCTGCCCCATGGCCTACACTGGCTTCCAGTCCTGCCGTGCCTTGAGTTCAAAATTCTCCTCCTTCCTTGGCCTCACTCTCCCGATCTCTCGCCCCGTAACACTCTGCAATATCTGTGCCCATATAATCACCAATTTTAATTGCTGCACCATCAAAGGCCATCCCTTCAGTTGCCTGGGTTCCAAAATTCACTCCTGAAAACTCCTGTGCCTCTCTCTCTTTGTTGGACTGTGTCTAACTTTGGCTGATTGCCTTCCTGTCAAATACCTTGGGACATTTTACCTCAGGAGAGTTGCTATCAAGAAGCAGGGTGTTGTTGTTGTTGTATTCCTGAAATTAGATCCATTAATCCTGGTGAACAATTTCCTTTGGCTCATCTTTGGAAAAAGTCTATTTTGCCGAAGGGGCACTTCATTAATAACTTGGCAGATACTCAAACAATTGTAAAAATATGTGTATTGTAAGGAATACACAGGGTAAACAATCAGGTAATAATATTTCTCACCACCAGATGGAGATAAGGAGCAGACGTATAAATATCATGTGACCCCTGGGATTCTGGGAGAAGGTGGTTAGGTGTGAGATGGATTAGTTGCACAGCATAGAGTTCTGTTGTAAGAGATATCGTATAGTTTTATTTAATAACTTATTCCTTGTTGACTGTTTGGATTTATAGTTTAGTAGGGTAAATGAATTAGCCTTGCTAAATAACTCATTTGATGCTCTTTGTTAACACGATGTTCTCAAGACATCCTGATAGACCCAACAGAGAACATCACAACAATGATCAGATAATCTGGATCAGTGCGTGATACCGAGGGTACATTTCAGTGTGTGATGCCCGGGTGTATTTCAGTGCGTGATACCCGGGTGTATTTCGGTGTGTGATACCCGGGTGTATTTCGGTGCGTGATACCCGGCTGTATTTCGGTGTGTGATACCCGGGTGTATTTCGGTGTGTGATACCCGGGTGTATTCCGGTGCATGATACCCGAGTGTATTTCGGTGTGTGATACCCGGGTGTATTTCGGTGTGTGATACCCGGGTGTATTTCGGTGTGTGATATCCGGGTGTATTTCGGTGTGTGATACCCGGGTGTATTTCGGTGCGTGATACTCGGGTGTATTTCGGTGTGTGATACCCGGGTGTATTTCGGTGTGTGATACCCGGGTGTATTGCAGTGTGTGATACCCGGGTGTATTTCAGTGTGTGATGCCCGGGTGTATTTCAGTGCGTGATACCCGGGTGTATTTCGGTGTGTGATACCCGGGTGTATTCCGGTGCATGATACCCGGGTGTATTTCGGTGTGTGATACCCGGGTGTATTTCGGTGTGCGATACCCGGGTGTATTTCGGTGTGTGATATCCAGGTGTATTTCGGTGTGTGATACCCGGGTGTATTTCGGTGCGTGATACCCGGGTGTATTTCGGTGCGTGATACCCGGGTGTATTTCGGTGTGTGATACCCGGGTGTATTTCGGTGTGTGATACCCGGGTGTATTGCAGTGTGTGATACCCGGGTGTATTTCAGTGTGTGATACCCGGGTGTATTTCGGTGTGTGATACCCAGGTGTATTTCGGTTTTGGATACCCAGGTGTATTTCAGTGCGTGATACCCGGCTGTATTTCGGTGTGTGATACCCGGGTGTATTTCGGTGTGTGATACCCGGGTGTATTCCGGTGCATGATACCCGAGTGTATTTCGGTGTGTGATACCCGGGTGTATTTCGGTGTGTGATACCCGGGTGTATTTCGGTGTGTGATATCCGGGTGTATTTCGGTGTGTGATACCCGGGTGTATTTCGGTGCGTGATACTCGGGTGTATTTCGGTGTGTGATACCCGGGTGTATTTCGGTGTGTGATACCCGGGTGTATTGCAGTGTGTGATACCCGGGTGTATTTCAGTGTGTGATGCCCGGGTGTATTTCAGTGCGTGATACCCGGGTGTATTTCGGTGTGTGATACCGGGTGTATTCCGGTGCATGATACCCGGGTGTATTTCGGTGTGTGATACCCGGGTGTATTTCGGTGTGCGATACCCGGGTGTATTTCGGTGTGTGATATCCAGGTGTATTTCGGTGTGTGATACCCGGGTGTATTTCGGTGCGTGATACCCGGGTGTATTTCGGTGTGTGATACCCGGGTGTATTTCGGTGTGTGATACCCGGGTGTATTGCAGTGTGTGATACCCGGGTGTATTTCAGTGTGTGATACCCGGGTGTATTTCGGTGTGTGATACCCAGGTGTATTTCGGTTTGGATACCCAGGTGTATTTCAGTGCGTGATACCCGGGTGTATTTCGGTGTGTGATACCCGGGTGTATTTCGGTGCATGATACCCGGGTGTATTTCGGTGTGTGATACCCAGGTGTATTTCAGTGCGTGATACCCGGGTGTATTCCGGTGTGTGATACCCGGGTGTATTTCGGTGCGTGATACCCGGGTGTATTTGGGTGTGTGATACCCGGCAGTATTTCGGTGTTTGATACCGGGTGTATTTCAGTGCGTGATACCCGGGTGTATTTCAGTGTGTGATACCCGGGTGTATTTCGGTGCGTGATTCCCGGGTGTATTTTGGTGTGTGATACCAGAGTGTTTTTCAGTGTGTGATACCCGGGTGTATTTCTGTGCGTGATACCCGGGTGTATTTCGGTGTGTGATACCCGGGTGTATTTCGGTGTGTGATACCCGGGGGTATTTCGGTGTGTGATACCCGGGTGTATGTCGGTGTGTGATACCCGGGTGTATTTTGGTGCGTGATACCCGGCTGTATTTCGGTGTGTTATACCCGGTGTATTTCGGTGTGTGATACCTGGGTGTATTTCGGTGTGTGATACCCGGGTGTATTTCAGTGCGTGATACCCGGGTGTATTTCAGTGCGTGATACCCGGGTGTATTTCAGTGCGTGATACCCAGGTGTATTTCAGTGCGTGATACCCGGGTGTATTTCGGTGCGTGATACCCGGGTGTATTTCGGTGCGTGATACCCGGGTGTATTTCAGTGCGTGATACCCGGGTGTATTTCGGTGTGTGATACCTGGGTGTATTTCGATTTGATACCCGGGTGTATTTCGGTGTGTGATACCCGGGTGTATTTCGGTGCGTGATACCCGCGTGTATTTCGGTGCGTGATACCCGGTTGTATTTCGGTGCGCGATACCCGGGTGTATTTCGGTGTGTGATACCCGCGTGTATTTCGGTGCGTGATACCCGGGTGTATTTCGGTGTGTGATACCCGGGTGTATTTCGGTGTGTTATACCCGGGTGTATTTCGGTGTGTGATACCCGGGTGTATTTCGGTTTGTGATACCCAGGTGTATTTCAGTGCGTGATACCCGGGTGTATTTCGGTGTGTGATACCCGGGTGTATTTCGGTGTGTGATACCCGGGTGTATTTCGGTGTGTCATACCCGGGTGTATTTTGGTGCGTGATACCCGGGTGTATTTCGGTGCGTGATACCCTGGTGTATTTCGGTGTGTGATACCCGGGTGTATTTCGGTGTGTGATACCCGGGTGTATTGCAGTGTGTGATACCCGGGTGTATTTCAGTGTGTGATACCTGGGTGTATTTCGGTGTGTGATACCCAGGTGTATTTCGGTGTGTGATACCCAGGTGTATTTCAGTGCGTGATACCCGGGTGTAATTCGGTGCGTGATACCCGGGTGTATTTCGGTGCGTGATACCCGAGTGTATTTCGGTGTGTGATACCCAGGTGTATTTCAGTGCATGATATCCGGGTGTATTTCGGTGTGTGATACCCGGGTGTATTTCGGTGTGTGATACCCGGGTGTATTTTGGTGTGTGATACCCGGGTGTATTTCGGTGTGTGATACCCGGGTGTATTTCGGTGTGTGATACCTGGGTGTATTTCTGTGTGTGATACCCGTGTGTATTTCAGTGCGTGATACCCGGGTGTATTTCCGTTTGTGATACCCAGGTGTATTTCAGTGCGTGATACCCGGGTGTATTTCGGTGTGTGATACCCGGGTGTATTTCAGTGCGTGATACCCGGGTGTATTTAGGTGTGTGATACCCGGGTGTATTTTGGTGTGTGATACCCGGGTGTATTTCGGTGTGTGATACCCGGGTGTATTTCGGTGCGTGATACCCAGCTGTATTTCGGTGTGTGATACCCGTGTGTATTTTGGTGCGTGATACCCGGGTGTATTTTGGTGCGTGATACCCGGGTGGATTTCGGTGTGTGATACCCAGGTGTATTTCGGTCTGTGATACCCAGGTGTATTTCGGTGTGTGATATCCGGGTGTATTTCGGTGCGTGATACCCGGGTGTATTTCGGTGCGTGATACCCAGCTGTATTTCGGTGTGTGATACCCGGGTGTATTTCGGTGTGTGATACCCCGGTGTATTTCGGTGTGTTATACCCGGGTGTATTTCGGTGTGTGATACCCGGGTGTATTTCGGTGTGTGATACCCGGGTGTATTTCAGTGCGTGATACCCGGGTGTATTTTTGTGTGTGATATCCGGGTGTATTTCGGTGTGTTATACCCGGGTGTATTTCGGTGTGTGATACCCGGGTGTATTTCGGTGTGTGATACCCGGGTGTATTTCAGTGCGTGATACCCGGGTGTATTTTTGTGTGTGATACCCGGGTGTATTTCGGTACGTGATACCCGGGTGTATTTCGGTGTGTGATACCCGGGTGTATTTCGGTGCGTGATACCCGGGTGTATTTCGGTGTGTGATACCCGGCTGTATTTCGGTTCGTGATACCCAGGTGTATTTCGGTGTGTGATACCCGGGTGTATTTCGGTGCGTGATACCCGGGTGTATTTTGGTGTGTGATACCCGGGTGTATTTCAGTATGTGATACCCGGGTGTATTTCGGTGCGTGATACCCGGGTGTATTTCAGTGTGTGATACCTGGGTGTATTTCGGTGTGTGATACCCGGGTGTATTTCGGTGTGTGATACCTGGGTGTATTTCGGTGTGTGATACCCGGCTGTATTTCGGAGTGTGATACCCGGGTGTATTTCGGTGTTTGATACCCGGGTGTATTTCGGTGTGTGATACCCGGGTGTATTTCGGTGTTTTATACCCGGGTGTATTTCGGTGTGTGATACCCGGATGTATTTCGGTGTGTGATACCCGGGTGTATTTAGGTGCGTGATACCCGGGTGTATTTCGGTGCGTGATACCCGGGTGTATTTCGGTGCGTGATACCCGGGTGTATTTCGGTGTGTGATACCCGGGTGTATTTCGGTGCGTGATACCCGGGTGTATTTTGGTTTGTGATACTCGGGTGTATTTCGGTATGTGATACCCGGGTGTATTTTGGTGCGTGATACCCGGGTGTATTTCGGTGCGTGATACCCGGGTGTATTTCAGTGTGTCACACCCGGGTGTATTTCGGTGCGTGATAACCAGGTGTATTTCGGTGTGTGATACCCGGGTGTATTTCAGTATGTGATACCCGGGTGTATTTCGGTGTGTGATACCCGGGTGTATTTCGGTGCGTGATACCCGGGTGTATTTCGGTGTGTGATACCCGGGTGTATTTCAGTATGTGATACCCGGGTGTATTTCGGTGCGTGATACCCGGGTGTATTTCAGTGTTTGATACCCGGGTGTATTTCAGTGCGTGATACCCGGGTGTATTTCAGTGCGTGATACCCGGGTGTATTTCGGTGTGTGATACCCAGGTGTATTTCGGTGTGTGATAACTGGGTGTATTTCGGTGCGTGATACCTGGGTGTATTTCGGTGCGTGATACCCGGGTGTATTTCGGTGTGTGATATCCGGGTGTATTTCGGTGCGTGATACCCGGGTGTATTTCGGTGTGTGATTCCCGGGTGTATTTCGGTGCGTGATACCCGGGTGTATTTCGGTGCGTGATACCCGGGTGTATTTCGGTGTGTGATACCCGGGTGTATTTCGGTGCGTGATACCCGGGTGTATTTCGGTGTGTGACACCCGGGTGTATTTCGGTGCTTGATACCCGGGTGTATTTCGGTGTGTGATACCCGGGTGTATTTCGGTGCGTGATACCCGGGTGTATTTCGGTGCGTGATACCCGGGTGTATTTCGGTGTGTGATAACCGGGTGTATTTCGGTGCGTGATACCTGGGTGTATTTCGGTGCGTGATACCCGGGTGTATTTCGGTGTGTGATACCCGGGTGTATTTCGGTGCTTGATACCCGGGTGTATTTCGGAGCGTGATACTCGGGTGTATTTCGGTGTGTGATACCCGGGTGTATTGCGGTGTGTGACACCCGGGTGTATTTCGGTGCGTGATACCCGGGTGTATTTCGGTGTGTGATACCTGGGTGTATTTCGGTGTGTGATACCCGGGTGTATTTCGGTGTGTGATACCCGGGTGTATTTCGGTGTGTGATACCCGGGTGTATTTCGGTGTGTGATACCCGGGAGTATTTCGGTGTGTGATACACGGGTGTATTTCGGTGTGTGATACCCGGGTGTATTTCGGTGTGTGATACCCGGGTGTATTTCGGTGCGTGATACCCGGGTGTATTTCGTTGCGTGATACCCGGGTGTATTTCGGTGCGTGATACCCGGGTGTATTTCGGTGCGTGATACCCGGCTGTATTTCGGTGCGTGATACCCGGCTGTATTTCGGTGCGTGATACCCGGGTGTATTTCGGTGTCTGATACCCGGGTGTATTTCGGTGCGTGATACCCGGGTGTATTTCGGTGTGTGATACCCGGGTGTATTTCGGTGTGTGATACCCGGGTGTATTTCAGTGTGTGATACGCGGGTGTATTTCGGTGTGTGATACCCGGGTGTATTTCGGTGTGTGATACGCGGGTGTATTTCGGTGTGTGATACCCGGGTGTATTTCGGTGCGTGGTACCCGGGTGTATTTCGGTGTGTGATACCCGGGTGTATTTCGGTGTGTGATATCCGGCTGTATTTCGGAGTGTGATACCCGGGTGTATTTCAGGGCGTGATACCCGGGTGTATTTCAGTGGGTGATACCCGGGTGTATTTCGGTGTGTGATAGCTGGGTGTATTTCGGTGCGTGATACCTGGGTGTATTTCGGTGTGTTATACCCGGATGTATTTCGGTGTGTGATACCCGGGTGTATTTCGGTGTGTGATACCCAGGTGTATTTTGGTGTGTGATACCCGGGTGTATTTCGGTGCGTGATACCCGCGTGTATTTCGGTGCGTGATACCCGGGTGTATTTCGGTGCGTGATACCCGGGTGTATTTCGGTGTGTGATACCCGGGTGTATTTCGGTGTGTGATACCCGGGTGTGTTTCAGTGCGTGTTACCCGGGTGTATTTTTGTGTGTGATACCCGGGTGTATTTCGGTGCGTGATACCCGGGTGTATTTCGGTGTGTGATACCCGGGTGTATTTCGGTGCGTGATACCCGGGTGTATTTCGGTGCATGATACCCGGGTGTATTTCGGTGTGTCATACCCGGGTGTACTTCAGTATGTGATACCCGGGTGTATTTCGGTGTGTGATACCCGGGTGTATTTCGGTGTGTGATACCCGGGTGTATTTCGGTGTGTGATACCCGGCTGTACTTCGGTGTGTGATACCCGGGTGTATTTCGGTGCGTGATACCCGGGTGTATTTCGGTGTGTGATACCCGGGTGTGTTTCAGTGCGTGTTACCCGGGTGTATTTTTGTGTGTGATAACCGGGTGTATTCCGATACATGATACCCGGGTGTATTTCGGTGTGTGATACCCGGGTGTATTTCGGTGCGTGATACCCGGGTGTATTTCGGTGTGTGATACCCGGGTGTATTTCGGTGCGTGATACCCGGGTGTATTTTGGTGTGTCATACCCGGGTGTACTTCAGTATGTGATACCCGGGTCTATTTCGGTGTGTGATACCCGGGTGTATTTCGGTGTGTGATACCTGGGTGTATTTCGGTGTGTGATACCCGGCTGTATTTCGTAGTGTGATACCCGGGTGTATTTCGGTGTTTGATACCCGGGTGTATTTCGGTGTGTGATACCCGGGTGTATTTCGGTGTGTGATACCCGGCTGTACTTCGGTGTGTGATACCCGGGTGTATTTCGGTGCGTGATACCCGGGTGTATTTCGGTGCGTGATACCCGGGTGTATTTCGGTGCGTGATACCCGGGTGTATTTCAGTGCGTGATACCCGGGTGTATTTCAGTGCGTGATACCCGGGTGTATTTCGGTGTGTGATACCCGGGTGTATTTCGGTGTGTTATACCCGGGTGTATTTCGGTGTGTGATACCCGGATGTATTTCGGTGTGTGATACCCGGGTGTATTTCGGTGTGTGATACCCCGGTGTATTTCGGTGCGTGATACCCGGGTGTATTTCGGTGCGTGATACCTGGGTGTATTTCGGTGTGTGATACCCGGGTGTATTTCGGTGCGTGATACCCGCGTGTATTTCGGTGTGTGATACCCGGGTGTATTTTGGTGTGTGATACCCGGGTGTATTTCAGTGTGTGATACCCGGGTGTATTTCGGTGTGTGATATCCGGCTGTATTTCGGAGTGTGATACCCGGGTGTATTTCAGTGCGTGATACCCGGGTGTATTTCAGTGCGTGATACCCGCGTGTATTTCGGTGCGTGATACCCGGGTGTATTTCGGTGTGTGATA
Organism: Scyliorhinus canicula; assembly: GCF_902713615.1. Taxonomy (NCBI): domain Eukaryota; kingdom Metazoa; phylum Chordata; class Chondrichthyes; order Carcharhiniformes; family Scyliorhinidae; genus Scyliorhinus; species Scyliorhinus canicula. Next base: position 192,471,147 of record NC_052153.1, read on the forward strand.
CCCGCGTGTATTTCGGTGTGTGATATCCGGGTGTATTTCGGTGCGTGATACCCGGGTGTATTTCGGTGTGTGATACCCGGGTGTATTTCAGTGCGTGATACCCGGGTGTATTTCGGTGCGTGATACCCGGGTGTATTTCGGTGTGTGATACCCGGGTGTATTTCGGTGTGTGATACCCGGGTGTATTTCGGTGCGTGATACCCGGGTGTATTTCGGTGTGTGATACCTGGGTGTATTTCGGTGCGTGATACCCGGGTGTATTTCGGTGTGTGATACCCAGGTGTATTTCGGTGCGTGATACCCGGGTGTATTTCGGTGCGTGATACCCGGGTGTATTTCGGTGCGTGATACCCGGGTGTATTTCGGTGCGTGATACCCGGGTGTATTTCGGTGCGTGATACCCGGGTGTATTTCGGAGTGTGATACCCGGGTGTATTTCAGTGCGTGATACCCGGGTGTATTTCAGTGCGTGATACCCGCGTGTATTTCGGTGCGTGATACCCGGGTGTATTTCGGTGTGTGATACCCGCGTGTATTTCGGTGTGTGATATCCGGGTGTATTTCGGTGCGTGATACCCGGGTGTATTTCGGTGTGTGATACCCGGGTGTATTTCAGTGCGTGATACCCGGGTGTATTTCGGTGCGTGATACCCGGGTGTATTTCGGTGTGTGATACCCGGGTGTATTTCGGTGTGTGATACCCGGGTGTATTTCGGTGCGTGATACCCGGGTGTATTTCGGTGTGTGATACCCGGGTGTATTTCGGTGCGTGATACCCGGGTGTATTTCGGTGTGTGATACCCAGGTGTATTTCGGTGCGTGATACCCGGGTGTATTTCGGTGCGTGATACCCGGGTGTATTTCGGTGCGTGATACCCGGGTGTATTTCGGTGCGTGATACCCGGGTGTATTTCGGTGCGTGATACCCGGGTGTATTTCGGTGCGTGATACCCGGGTGTATTTCGGTGTGTGATACCCGGGTGTATTTCGGTGCGTGATACCCGGGTGTATTTCGGTGTGTGATACCCGGGAGTATTTCGGTGTGTGATACACGGGTGTATTTCGGTGTGTGATACCCGGGTGTATTTCGGTGTGTGATACCCGGGTGTATTTCGGTGTGTGATACCCGGGTGTATTTCGGTGCGTGATACCCGGGTGTATTTCGGTGCGTGATACCCGGGTGTATTTCGGTGTGTGATACCCGGGTGTATTTCGGTGCGTGATACCCGGGTGTATTTCGGTGCGTGATACCCAGGTGTATTTCGGTGCGTGATACCCGGGTGTATTTCGGTGCGTGATACCCGGGTGTATTTCGGTGTGTGATACCCGGGTGTATTTCGGTGTGTGATATCCGGCTGTATTTCGGTGTGTGATACCCGGATGTATTTCGGTGTGTGATACCCGGGTGTATTTTGGTGTGTGATACCCGGGTGTATTTCGGTGCGTGATACCTGGGAGTATTTTGGTGTGTGATACACGGGTGTATTTCGATGTGAGATACCCGGGTGTATTTCGGTGTGTGATACCCGGGTGTATTTCGGTGTGTGATACCCGGGAGTATTTCGGTGTGTGATACCCGGGTGTATTTCGGTGTGTGATACACGGGTGTATTTCGGTGTGTGATACCCGGGTGTATTTCGGTGCGTGATACCCGGGTGTATTTCGGTGTGTGATACCCGGGTGTATTTCAGTGTGTGATACCCGGGTGTATTTCGGTGCGTGATATCTGAATGCTGTGTTGAGTCTGTTCTATTTGTCTCCCCAGGAGTTGGTTGTCAGGGGTCTGAAGCCAGGCACAAGGTTCCGCGTGTCAGTGAAAGCTCGTGGCATGGCCGGGCTTGGGAGGCCAAGCGCTCCAATCGAAGTGACAACCATCTCTCAAGGTAGGAACTGAAACGTAGAATTAACTGTGCAGGAACTAGCCAAGTAACGACTGATATTGACATATCTCCCTTACCCTCATGGTATCAGCTCAGCTGCACTTTGCATCCCACAAACCATCTCCAATCCTTCTTTGTCTTGCCCCATGTGTTACATTCTAATCCGTTCCCCTCTGGAGTCATTCAGGGAGGTGTCGTTATCACCATCCTATTCTCCATCCTCAGCGCCACATTCTTCACCTTGTCACGAACTAGCTTCGTGATGGAGTGAACATCGTCTACAGCATGGGCGGGAAAACTTTCAACCTCAACCGGTTGAAATCCAAGAAGAAAATGACACTGACATCGTTCGTGGAACTTCAGTATGGGAATGACATCGCCATCTCCACTCTCTCAGAAGAGAATCTCCAAGCCACGCTTGACACCTTTGTGGAAGCCTGTCAAAGAATCGGCCTCAACCTCAAGAAAACTCCAGTCCTTTACCAGGGCAAGATCGAACATCCCGTCCCATCAAGATCAATGGAGAAACCTTACCAAACGTAGAACATTACTGGGAAGCCACCTCTCCTCTGAGGCTGGTGTCGATGCGGGGATCGACCATCATATCCAATCCACGAGCGCCTCCTTCAGACTCCTCAGGACGAGAGTCTTTGATGACCGTGACATCTGTGCTGGTACCAAGAACCTCATGTACAAGGTGGACGTCCTCCCAACTCTTCTACGCAGCTCAGAAACTTGGGCTATGTACAGACTTCTCCTCAAGGCACTGGAGAGCTACCATTAATGCTGTCTGAGATGGATTCTCCCCATCAGCTAGGAGAACAGGCGTTCTAATATCAGTGTCCTTGAAGGAGCAAGGAGAACCAACTCCGCTGGGCCGGCTATGTACTTAGGATGTCAGAGTCCCGACGGCCAAAGCAAATCTTCATACCCCAGCTCAAGGAAGGCTCCAGAACAAGAGGAGGACAAAGGAAGCGCTTCAACCTCAAGAAATGCAACATAGACATCAATGCCTGGGAACCCTTGCTCAGAAGATACCTACTCGGAGGAACCTCTTGATTGAAGGGACACAATTCTTCGAGGACATCCGACGGCCAGAGGAGGCCCGGAAAAGCAGCCTGAGAAAGGAATGCCAGCGATCTCGAGTCCAGGGACCGATCCCACTTCCCGGAAACACCTGCCTAGACCCACAGAACCCATGACCAGCAACACAGAGTTTCTAAGGTGGACAATCATAGCCATTCATCACGAGTCACGCAGGGTGTCATTTGTGGCTCTGAAAAGCGGGGCAGAAAATCTGACTGGTGGAATTGAAACATAGTTCCAGAAACGACGGTTCCGGATCTGGGAGGTGACACGTTCAAGAACTGCAGAGGAACGGGAGACGTGGTGACGCGGAGGTAATAAGAGATGATGATGGACGTGGAAGAGGAGGGTGGTACGGCGGCACAATGGTTAGCACTGCTGCCTCAGAGCGCCAGAGACCCGGGTTCAATTCAGGCCAGGGGTGACTGTCTGTGCGGAGCCTGCACATTCTCCCCGTGTCTGCGTGGGTTTCCTCCGGGTGCTCCGGTTTCCTCCCACAGCCCAAAGATGTGCAGGTTAGGTGGATTGGCCATGATAAATTACCCCTTTGTGTCCAAATGGCTAGGTAGGGTTACTGGGTTACGGGGTTAGGGTGGGGTTGAGGGCCTCGGTGGGGTGCTCTTTCAGAGGGTCGGTGCAGACTCGATGGGCCGAATGGCCTCCTTCTGCACTGTCGTGATTCTATGACAGCAGTTTAAAGCAGGTGAGAAACCTGAAGAATGAGAAGCATCAATTCTATTGGTCAACATGGGGACCAGGGGGGTAGTTGGGAGGTCAGCAGTTTTGTGTGCGCAAGAGTTGAGGGAACAGGGGGGGGTTCATGGACAAAATCGGCTCTGGGAGAGCATGAGAAAGATTCTGCAGTAATTGGGTCTAAATAAAAACGGTCTTGACAAACTTCAGCATCAGAAACTCATTGGCAACAGTACAGCAACATTTCCTTGACAAAAAACAAGATTCTTTCGAAAAAGGATGTGCATTTATGTCGTGTCTTTCACAACGACAGGATGCTTCCCGGGCAATGGTGCACTCAAAGTGTAGTCACTGTTGTAATGCAGGAAACGCGACAGCTAACCTGTGGACCCAAAGATCTCAACACAAAGGCAATGTGATAAGTACCAGAGAATCTGTCTCTCAAAATGTCACTCCCTGCCCCTCAAAGTGAGGGGGGAGGAGGTTTGGAAACAGAGTCCATGGTAAGAATTAACAACATGAGGGGGGAACGGGACACGGGGGGTGGGCGGGGGTGGGCGGACTGTTGAGTTGCAGTTACCACTCCCACCATGGGCAGATCAGAAGGATTACGGTTTACAATTAACCTGTATTGCGAGGCCACAAACCTGCCGTCCTTTTGGAGATTGGGGACTGGGTAGGCCAACCTAGAGACTACCCACCGCACCACGAGATCTCCTTTCTTCAAAGCAGTGGCCATGAGATCTTTAACTTGCACCTGAGAGGGTAGACTGGGCCTTGGTTTCATATCTGATCTGAAAGATGGCCGCTGTTCAAAAAATATACATTTTATTCCTTTCTCGGAGTTACAAAGCCAGTGGCCAGAGTGGACGGGGCAAGCCCTTAACCCATCTCATTGCTTGCTCCAAAAACCAACTCAAGTTCAAACTGAACCCAACTCAAAGTCTCCACAAGAGAGACAAACAGTATTCAAGCTGACAAGAAACAACGTCGCACCGCACCTTGAGTTTGATCTGACACCTGATCTCAGCCAAAAGACCGAGAATGTACAACAGTTTGTTTGCAAAAGATACTTTATTTGTAAAATATCTGAGAGAACATTACAAACATTTCAAAGTGGCCGTCATGCACAGTGCAATCATATTCAGGATCTCTACATACATCATGTTGCACTCTGAGGTGCTTCAATACAGTCAAAGAAACATTACAGACATTTGAGAATGGTCATTACAAAAGGTGCAAAGGTATTTAAGTTGTTTACATTGTTGTTTACAAGTTGCTCTCTAAGTTGCTTCAATACAATTGTGATGCATGTAATATTCACTGTACACACTCAGCCTGAGGAGATTCTGTACAATTCCCAGCCCCATAGTTCATGGTGGCTGAAAGGTCAGAGTCAGTCACCCTCCCCCATTGTACCTCTGCCATGCCTGCAGGGTTTAATGCGTCCCTCAGCATGTAACCCTGGGCTTTGGAATGTGCCCGTTGGCAACACTCGGCGAGGGACAACTCTTTGCGCTGGAAGACCCACCGGTTTCGGGCAGGTCAAAGAGCGTCTTTCTCCGAGTTGATGATCCTCCGGCAACAGCTGATGTTGGTCTCGGCGAGCGTCCCAGGGAACAGCCCGCAGAGCACAGAGTCCTGCGTCACGGAGGCTGCGCTGGATAAACCTCAGCAAATACCACCTCACCTTGAGGGGCAGCACAGTGATTCGCACTGTGGTTTCACAGCGCCAGGGTCCCAGGTTCGATTCCCCATTGGGTCACTGCCTCTGCGGAGTCTGCACGTCCTCCCCCGTGTCTGCGTGGGTTTCCTCCGGGTGCTCCGGTGTCCTCCCACAGTCCGAAGACGTGCAGATTAGGTGGATTGGCCATGATAAATTGCCCTTAGTGGCCAAAAAAGGTTAGGATGGGTTATTGGGGTTACGGGGATAGGGTGGAAGTGAGGGCTTAAGTGGGTCGGTGCAGACTCGATGGGCCGAATGGCCTCCTTCTGCACTGTATGTTCTATGTATCTATATGTATCTCTCTCCAGACCTTCTCTGCAAAGCACATTCCACAAGGAGATGGACAACACTCTCTTTCCCACCACAGTCACCTCGAGGGGATCGTACACAATGCAAATAATTTACACCAGTGTGGTCTCCAGTCGTGGCTAACGGGAGAGGATGAGCCAATCATCTCCATTCTCCTGAGATTTGTGCTGTCACTACTGTCCTTAATGGATGCAAAGGGGTAAACACGAATGGCCTTGAAGTGGAAACTCATTGGCCTGGGGCGCCAACAGTTGTCAATTAAAGCTGTGCACTTGGCTGAGCTGTGGAGAATGTTGATGGATTATTTGCCCATTCCTATTTCCACAGAGCAGTGCTCGCCACCCGATGCCCCGTCTAGACCCGAGGCTGCGGCCTTGTCCGACGCGGAGGTGGCGTTGTCATGGAAACCAGGGCCAAGGGCGGGGAGTTTGCCGCCGCAGTATTACGCCGTGGAATATACCCGGTGAGTTCCGGTAACTGGAGTTGCAGGGGAGTCCGAGGAGATGGTTAACCGGACAGTCGCCTGACCTGAGGGGGCAGAGGAACAGGAGGAGGCCACTCAGCCCCTCGGAACCGTGCCGCCTCTCAATCAGACCACCACTGATTTGCATTTTAACTCCACCCACCTCCCTTGGATCCTCAGCCCGCCATCCCATCAGCCGACAAAAATCCATCAATCTCAGTTTTTTACATTTTCAACTGACCCCCCCCGCCCCCCCCCCCCCCCTCCCCCCTCCTCCACCCCCCTCCCCGCAGCACCAGCAGCTTTTTTTCAGATAGGCTGTCCAAAATGTCTGCTCCTCTTTTGCATGAAGAAATGTTCCTTGACGTCTCAAAAGGCCTCGCTCTGATTTTAAGATTGTGGCCTATTGTCCTGGGGCGGTTAATGCACAATGGAACCTTCATTGCCGAAGAATGTTTCGGTTAAGGCACATTATCTGACCCTCGGAGTAATAAATTGGGGCCTGCATGCGCACAGGCGATGGTTTATTCAGGAACTGACTGATTCGATTCAAGCCCTTTTAAATCTGCCCTGACTAGGGGAAGATTCTCTGAGAGAGGCCATTGTGGTTTCTTGACTGGGAGAGCTCTATTACCAGACACCGCGAGTCCAACACAAAGCAACACTGCCCTCTGGTCAGGCAGTAGCGGGCAGCCAGACACCACTCACTGTTTATAATGAGCTCCCCTTTCACCTCGCACCACCCACTACCCCTCCCCCATTCCCCCATCTCCGCTTCCTGCTGTCCCTACAAAAGGGAATCAACACAATTCCTCACAACCCAAAAGAAATGCCTTTTTCTTCAAAGGAAAAATCGTCCCGACATGCTTGGATACCCCGACATTGGCCGCCAGGAATGTTCGACCATGAACGAGTTTTGTTCCCAGTGTTGAACCGCCTCAGGATCCCCCCCTCCCGAAAAACTGTTAGGCCCCAGCCTCCTGGCCTCCAGAAAACTGCGTGCACGTAACCTTATGGGCCCTTGAGACCTCCTCCAAATTCAAATCTTCTCCAAATTGCCCTCCACATTTTCAAAGGTGGGGCGGAAGTGCTGCCTCACAGCGCCAAGGACCCAGGTTCAATTCCGACCTCCGGTGGTTAGCACAATTGCTTCACAGCTCCAGGGTCCCAGGTTCGATTCCGGCTTGGCTCACTGTCTGTGCGGAGTCTGCACGTTCTCCCCGTGTGTGCGTGGGTTTCGTCCGGGTGCTCCGGTTTCCTTCCACAGTCCAATGATATGCAGGCTAGGTGGATTGGCCACGTTAAATTGAACCAAAGTGTCCAACAGTTGTGTCGGGTTACGGGGATAGGGTGGGAGATTGGGCCTAGGTACTGTGCTCTTTTGAAGGGTCAGTGCAGAATCGATGGGCTGAAAGGCCTCCTTCTGCACTGTAATGGTTCTATGATTCTATGTGTCACCCAAGAACAGTCAGCTAATAATGAAATGCCTCCTCCTCTTTTACCCCCTCCTCTGTCTCACCTGAAGATTCTGTATCCAGTGATGTTGAGCTGCCAATCCTGCCCCTCCCTCAACCACGTCTCCGTGATGCTCCTACATCACAATTCCACATGTCAATCCTCACCCTTAACTCATCCGTTTTACCTGGAATACTCCTGGGATTAAAGTATCCGCCTTGTCTTACTCCCTTGAAACTTACTCCTGCTGTATTCCCTCTGACCTGATTGTTTGTTTTTCTGTTATGCTGTGCCCCTATTCTGCTAAAAGTCTGCGTCATCTCCCCCTGCCGAATTAGTTTAAACTCCCACCCCACCCCACCCCCGCCAGCAAGGGTGTTAGTCCCACTCTGGGTCAGAGTTACACTGTCTCATTGATGGAATGTCCTCACCATCACCATCCATCCCATCTCTGTTGTGAGATCATTAAAACAATTCAATAGATCCCTACCCCACACCACCCCAATCTCTGGTGTGGATCTAACTGGCCTGTCCAATCATACGCCCCTCACCACCACCCCAGCTAACTGACTGCCCTTTGCACAGAGGAGTCTGGAACTTGCTGCTTGAAAAGGTGGTGGAGGCCGAGACCCTTCAATAACATTTAAGAAGTATTTAGATATGCACTTGCGATGCCAAGACACACAAGGCTCTGGACTAAGTGCTGAAAATCGGGGGTTGTTTTCGACCGGCCAGTAAGCTAGAGAAGGCACAGCTCGGAGTGTGACACAGCGAAGAGTCAGTTTGGGAATTTGAAGCTAGGTGCGAATTCGAAGCTGGGTGGGGAAGGGGTGCTTTTATCCCTGGTAAGCGACTGGCGAGTAGTTATTCTTTTCATTTGTATATTTATTTATTTTTTCTTTCGTTTTTTGAAATTGTAGTTGTATAAATTAACCTAAGGTTTAAGACATGGCAGGAGATCCCAGGCCCGTGTCATGCTCCTCGTGTGCGATGTGGGAGCTCAGGGACACGTCCACGGTCCCTGGCTCTTTCACGTGCAAGAAGTGTGTCCAGTTGCAGCTCCTGTTGGACCGCCCGTCGGCTCTGGAGCTGCGGATGGACTCACTTTGGAGCATCCGCGATGCTGAGGACGTCGTGGATAGCACGTTTAGCGAGTTGGTCACACTGCAGGTGAAGCTTACTGAGGGAGATAGAAAATGGGTGACCAAATGACAGAGCAAGATAGGAAGGCAGTGCCGGTGTCCCCTGCGGTCATCTCCCTGCAAAACAGATATTCCGCTTTGGATACTGTTGAGGGAGATGGCTCACCAGGGGAAGGCAGCAGCAGCCAGGTTCATGGCACCATGGCTGGCTCTGTTGCGCAGGAGGGCAGGAAGAAGAATGGCAGGGCTATAGTGATCGGGGACTCAGTCGTAAGGGGAATAGACAGGCGGTTCTGCGGACGCAAACAAGACCCCAGGATGGTATGTTGCCTCCCTGGTGCAAGGGTCAAGGATGTCTCGGAGCGGCTGCAGTACATTCTGGAGGGGGGGGAGGGGGGGGTGCGTTAAACAGCCAGGTGTCGTGGTGCACATAGGCACCAACGATATAGGTAAAAAACGGGATGGTGTCCTACAAGCTGAATTCAAGGAGTTAGGAGTTAAACTAAAAAGTAGGACCTCAAAGGTAGTAATCTCAGGATTGCTACCAGTGCCACGAGCTAGTCAGAGTAGGAATGTCAGGATAGATCGGATGAATGCGTGGCTCGAGAGATGGTGCATGAGGGAGGGATTCAAATTCCTGGGGCATTGGAACCGGTTCTGGGGGAGGTGGAACCAGTACAAGCCAGACGGTCTGCACCTGAGCAGGACTGCAACCGATGTCCTGGGGTGGTGGTGGGGGGGTGTTTTCTAGAGCTGTTGGGGAGGGTTTAAACTAATGTGGCGGGTGATAGGATCCAATGTAGGAAATCGGGGGGAAGTAAAACGGGACCAGAAACAAAAAGCAGTAAGGGGGAAAGTGAAAAGCAGAGAGGCCATAGTCAAAAATCAAAAAGGGCCACAGGACAGGGTACAGTGACTGAGGAGAGTGTGAAAGGGGAGGTGGCCAATGCAGGATTGAGGGTTTTGTACCTAAATGCGTGCAGTGTACGGAACAAGGTAAATTAGCTTGTTGAGCAAATTGAAATTGGCCGGTACGCTGTTGTGGGCATCACAGAGACGTGGCTGCAATCGGATCAGGGCTGGGATCTAAATATCCAAGGATATATGTTCTATCAAAAGGACAGGCAGATGGGCAAAAGGGGCGGGGTTGCATTGTTAGTGGGAATGAAGTTAAATCGATAGCAAGGAGCGATATAGGATCAGAAGGCATAGAAGCTCTGTGGGTAGAGTTGAGGAATCGCAAAGGTAGAAAGACCCTGATGGGAGTAATGTACAGGCCCCCCTAGCAGTAGTCAGGATGTGGGGCAGAAAATAAATCAGGAGAAAGAAAAGGCGTGTAAAAAAGGCAACATTACAATAATCATGGGGGACTTCAAAATGCAGGTGGACTGGGAAAATCAGGTTGGTTGTGGATCCCAAGAAATGGAATTTGTGGAATGTCTAAGAGATGTTTTTTTGGAGCAGCTTGTGACAGAGCCTACTAGGGAACAGGCAATTCTGGATTTGGTGATGTGTAATGAGGCAGACTGGATTAGGGATCTTAAGGTGAAGGAACCCTTAGGGAGCAGTGACCACAATATGATAGAATTTACCCTGCAGTTTGAGAGGGAGAAGCTGCAATCAGGTGTAACGGTATTACAATTCAATAAGGGTAACTACAAAGACATGAGGGAGGAGCTGGCCAGAGTTGATTGGAGAAGGAGCCAAGCAGGGAAGACAGTGGGACAGCAATGGCAGGGGATTTGGGGGGTTATTAGGGAGGCACAACAGAAATTCATCCCAAGGAGGAGGAAACATGCTAAGGGGAGGACAAGGCATCCATGGCTAACGAGGGATGTCAAGGACAGCATAGTGGCTGAAGAAAAAGCATACAAAGTGGCAAGGATTAGTGGGAAACCAGAGGATTGGGAAGCCTTTAAAAGGGAGCAGAGGACAACTAAAAAAGCAATAAGGGGGGGAGAAGATGACGTATGAGTGCAAGGTAGCTGGTAATGTAAAGGAAGATAGGAAGAGATTTTTTCAATATATAAAAGTAAGAGAGAGGCAAAAATAGGCATTGGACCACTGGAAAATGTGGCTGGAGAAGTAATAATAGGAAAGAAAGAAATGGCAGGCAAACTAAATAGTTACTTTGTATCAGTCTTCACAGTGGAAGACACCAGTGGGATGCCAGAGCTCCAGGAGATCCAGGGGGCAGAGGTGAGTGCAGTGACCATTACTAAGAAGAAGGTTCTAGGGAAACTGAAAGGTCTGAAGGTGGATTAGTCACCTGGACCGGATGGACTACACCCCAGGGTTCTGAAGGAGGTAGCTGAGGAAATTGTGGAGGCATTGAAATGAAATGAAAATCGCTTATTGTCACGAGTAGGCTTCAATTAAGTTACTGTGAAAAGCCGCTAGTCGCCACATTCCGGCACCTGTCCGGGGAGGCTGGTACGGGAATCGAACCGTGCTGTTGGCCTGCTTGGTCTGCTTTAAAAGCCAGAGATTTAGCCCAGTGAGCTAAACCAGCCCCTGGATTGGTGATGAAATTCTTGGCCGGATAGCCTGACTTCGGTCATTGGTAAGATTTTAGAGTCTGTTATTAAAGATGAGATTGCGAAGTACTTGGAAGTGCATGGTAAAATAGGACTGAGTTAGCACGGCTTTGTCAAAGGGAGGTCATGTCTGACAAATCTTTTAGAGTTCTTTGAGGAGGTAACAAGGAAGTTAGACAAAGGAGAACCAGTGGACGTGATTTATTTAGATTTCCAGAAGGCCTTTGACAAGTCCCCTACAGGAGACTGTTAAATAGGTTAAGAGCCCATGGTGTTCAGGGTGAGATCCTGGCATGGATAGAGGATTGGCTGACTGGCAGAAGGCAGAGAGTGGGGATAAAGGAGTCTTTTACAGGTTGGCAGCCGGTGACTAGCGGTGTGCCTCAGGGGTCGGTGCTGGGACCACAACTTTTCACAATATACATCAATGATCTGGAAGAAGGAACTGAAGGCCCTGTTGCTAGGTTTGCAGAAGATACAAAGATCTGTAGAGGGACAGGTAGTATCGAGGAAGCAAGGGGGGCTGCAGAAGGATTTGGACAGGCTAGGAGAGTGGGCAAAGTGGCGGCAGATGGAATACTATGTGGAAAAGTGTGAGGTTATGCACTATGGAAGGAGGAATTTAGGCATAGACTATTTTCTAAATGGGGAAATGCTTCGGAAAGCAGAAGCACAAAGGGACTTGGGTGCCCTTGTTCACGATTCTCTAAAGGTTAACGTGCAGGTTCAGTCAGCAGTTAGGAAGACAAATGCAATGTTAGCATTCATGTCGAGAGGGCTAGAATACAAGACCAGGGATGTACTTCTGAGGCTGTATAAGGCTCTGGCCAGACCCATTTGGAGTATTGTGAGCAGTTTTGGGCCCCGTATCTGAGGAAGGATGTGCTGGGGCCTTGGAAAGGGTCTAGAGGGAGGTTCACAAGAATGATCCCGGGAATGAAGAGCTTGTCGTATGAGGAACGTATGAGGAACGGTTGAGGACTCTGGGTCTGTATTCTTTGGAGTTTAGAAGGATGCGAGGGGATCTTATTGAAACTTACAAGATACTGCGAGGCCTGGATAGAGTGGATGTGGAGAGGATGTTTCCACTTGTAGGAAAAACTAGAACCAGAGGACACCATCTCAGATTAAAAGGCCGATCCTTTAAAACAGAGATGAGGAGGATTTTTTTCAGCCAGAGGATGATGAATCTGTGGAACTCTTTGCCGCAGAAGGCTGTGGAGGCCAAATCACTGAGTGTCTTTAAGACAGAGATAGATAGGTTTTCGATTAATAAGGGGATCCGGGGTTATGGGGAGAAGGCAGGAGAATGGGGATGAGAAAAATATCAACCATGGTTGAATGGCGGAGCAGACTCGATGGGCCGAGTGGCCTAATTCTGCTCCTATGTCTTTTGGTCTTAAGGAGTCAGTTGCTGCAATAAGGGGATGATATCTTTGAGGCAACATCAAGTGAAACTTTTGTGGGTAGAGCTTAAGAAATTAAAAGGGGACAGCCCCTTACAGACCAGTGAGTCTCACGTCACTGGTGGGGAAACTATTGGAGAAAATACTGAAGAGGAGAATCTATCTCCATTTGGAGAGGCAAGTTTTGATCAGGAATTGTCAGCATGGCTTTGTCAGAGGGAGGTCATGCCTAACAAATTTGATTGATATTTTGAGCATGTGACCAGGTGTGTAGATGAAGGTGGTGCGGTTGATGTAGTTTACATTGATTTCAGCAAAGCCTTTGGCAAGGTCCCACATGGGAGACTTAGAACATAGATCATACAGTGCAGAAGGAGGCCATTCGGCCCATCGAGTCTGCACTGACCCACTTAAGCCCCCCTTCCACCCTATCCCCATAACCCAATAACCCCTCCTAACCTTTTTGGTCACTAAGGGCAATTTAGCCTGGCCAATCCACCTAACCTGCACGTCTTTGGACTGTGGGAGGAAACCGGAGCTCCCGGGGGCAACCCATGCAGACACGGTGGGTACGTGCAGACTCCACACAGACAGTGACCCAGCGGGGAATCGAACCTGGGGCCCTGGAGCTGTGAAGCCACAGTGCTATCCACTTGTGCTACCGTGCTGACTTATAAAGAAGGTAAATGCAGATGGGATACAGAGTAATTTGATAAGGTGGATTCAAAATGGGCTTAGTTTTGGGAGACAGAGGATGATGAAAGATAGTTGTTATGGTGTCTGGAGGCCAGTGTCCAGTGGGGCACCACAGGGATCTGTGCTGGGCCCTCTATTATTTGTCATTTATATAAACCACACAAATGGCTATGTGGGGGTGTAGGATCAGTACGTTTGTGGATGACACAAAGATTGGTCGGGTGGTTCACAGTGAGGTTGAGTGGCCTGGGTTACAGGAAAATTATAGATGGGATGGCTAAATGGGAAGATAAGTCATGATGTGGAGATGCCGGCGTTGGACTGGGGTGAGCACAGTAAGAAGTCTTACCTGATGAAAGCTGGTGATTTGAAACAAACCGGTTGGACTTTAACCTGGTGTTGTAAGGCTGCACGTCCTCCCCGTGTCTGCGTGGGTTTCCTCCGGGTGCTCCGGTTTCCTCCCACAGTCCAAAGATGTGCAGGTTAGGTGGATTGGCCATGATAAATTGCCCTTAGTGTCCAAAATTGCCCTTAGTGTTGGGTGGGGTTACTGGGTTATGGGGATAGGGTGGAGTTGTTGACCTTGGGTAGGGTGCTCTTTCCAAGAGCCGGTGCAGACTCGATGGGCTGAATGGCCTCCTTCTGCACTATAAATTCTATGATTCTATGATCCTTACTGGGAAGATAAGTGGCAGATGGAATTTAACCCTGAAAGGAGTGAGGTGTTACACTTTGGAAGGAGCAATTTGACAAGGAAATATTCAATGAATGGCACCACACTGGGAAGCCCTGAGGAACAAAGGGACATTGGCGTGTTTGCCCATAGATCTCTGAAGGCTGAAGGGCAGGTTAATAGGGTGGGGAAGAAGGGATATAGGACACTCGCCTTTATCAATCGGGACCTAGATTACAAAGGCAGGGAGGCCATGTTGGGGTTGTACAGAACATTGGTGAGGCCACAGCTGGAGCACTGTGTGCAGTTCTGGTCACCACATTATAGGAAGGATGTGATTGCACTGGAGGGGGTGCAGAGGAGATTCACCAGGATGTTGCCGGGGATGGAACATTTCAGTTACGAAGAGAGGTTGGATCGGCTTGGGTTATTTTCTCTGGAGCAGGGGAGACTGAGGGGTGACCTGATCGAGGTGGACAAGATTCTGAGGGGCATGGACAGGGTGGATAGGGAGCAGCTGTTCCCCGCAGTTGAAGGGTCAGTTACGAGGGGGTCACAAGCTCAAGGTGAGGGGTGGGAGGTTTCGGGGGGATTTGAGGAAAAATCTTTTTACCCAGAGGGAAGTGAGGGTCTGGAACGCACGGCCTGGGAGGGTGGGAGAGGCGGGTTGCCTCACATCCTTTAAAAAGTACCTGGATGAGCACTTGACACATCTTAACATTCACGGCTATGGGCCCAGTGCTGGCAAGGGGGATTAGGTGGGCAGGTCAGAGCCTTTCATGTGGTGGGGCAGGCTCGATGGGCTGAAGGGTGTCTTCTGCACTGTAACCAGGGGCTGGTTTAGCACAGGGCTAAAGAGCTGGCTTTTAAAGCAGACCAAGGCAGACCAGCAGCACGGTTCAATCCCCGTACCAGCCTCCCCTGACAGGTGCCGGAATGTGGTGACTAGGGGCTTTTCGCAGTAACTTCATTTGAAGCCTACTTGTGACAATAAGTGATTTTCATTTTCATTTCATTTTTTCATAATATTCTGTGACTTTGCCTGAAGGAAGTGTGGGCGGAACGCAAGGCAAGGGAGGAGGGAGATGGAGGGGGGAGGGGGGGGGGAGGGGGGTGATGAGTGCAGTTTTATTGTCCTGCTTAGGAAGGTCTCCCTGTCACTGAAGAGTTGAGCAGCACTGAAGGGGTTAATAGAATGTTTCAGGATGTGTGATGGTGAGGGTGGGGAGCAGGTTGGATCTGGCCTGGGATTTCCACCCCCCCCACTTCCTTCTGTGACTGTATGTGGAGTGGGATGGAATTCCCAGAAGGAAACTCTCCGAGTCCCTTCCCCAGGGAGAAGCTGTTCCTTGATTACTTGCACACGGGGAATGCCGAGTTGTAAACTCTGCCACATCTCCCGATCCACCCACCTTTCTTTCCCATCCCCTCCTCCTCCTGCTCTTCCCTACATATAACAGAGCATTCGTCCTCTCTCCCCACCCTGCTGCCCTCCCTTCCCCACTCCCCCACTGATGGGAAATGCTCCAGATATCTCCTTGTGTCACCTAAAGACAGTGAACGCTCGGCTGATCCTCCACGGAGGCATCACTGCTCCAGTCGAACCTGATGTCCTCTGATTAACAGAGGTAGGGTGAGCAACTCTGTTTCAACCTTATTCTGGGAATATGACCTCCCGCCGTGTGCACTCTAACCATCACCTCTTGCCCAGCACGTCAATCAATCGATAATGGCGGCTACAATACCCACAATCCTTTGTGGTCCAGATATCCCTTGATCTACCACCATTCCAGCAGAGGAGTAGAGTCCCACGGACAATTTTTCCTTCTGCATTTCCCACCAGACCGTCCGCGTGAGGAATCAAGGGGATTCCAGGCCAGTCTGGTTTCTTTGGCCATCCTGGGTGCAGTTTTTTTTTTTTTAATCGCTTATTGTCACGAGTAGGCTTCAAATGAAGTTACTGTGAAAAGCCTCTAGTCGCCACATTCCGGCGCCTGTTCGGGGAGGCTGTTACGGGAATCGAACCGTGCTGCTGGCCTGCTTGGTCTGCTTTCAAAGCCAGCGATTTAACTGTGTGCTAAACAGCCCAGTTCACGGGGGTCTCATCACCGTGAGGGGGTCAGTCGTGACTGGTCTCCCCCTAACCAGCCCTCGTTTACTGTCCCAACGCAGATCAGTAAAACCCTCTACAACTCAGGATTTTGTGTTTACATTTGGCCAGCTACTAACAGCCGCCAAGCATCATTGTGTGGAACGCCCTGAGACAACACTGCATCCTCCAGATGCTGAGGAGTTCACTAAGTTAGTCCCAATTGCCCACATTGGCCCGTACCCCTCTATATCCATCTTACCCATATAACTGTCTAAATGCTTTTTAAAAGACAAAATTGCACCCACCTCTACCCTGCCTCTGGCAGCTGGTTCCTGACACTCACCACCCTCTGCGTGAAAGAATTGCCCCTCTGGACCCTTTTGTATCTCTCCCCTCTCACCTTAAACCTATGCCCTCTAGTTTTAGACTCCCCTACCTTTGGGAAAAGATGTTGACTATCTACCTTATCTATGCCCCTTATTATTTTATAGATCTCTATAAGATCGCCCCTAAGCCTCCTACACTCCAGGGAAAAAAGTCTCAGTCTATCCAGCCTCTCCTTATAACTCAAGTCATCAAGTCCCGGTAGCATCTTCGTAAATCTCTTCTGCACTCTTTCTAGTTTAACAATATCCTTATAATAGGGTGACCAGAACTGAACACAGTATTCCATGTGTGGCCTTACCAATGTCCTGTACAACTTCAATAAGATGTCCCAACTCCTGTATTCAATATTCTGACCAATGAAACCCAGCCTGCTGAATGCCTTCTTCACCACCCTGTCCACTTGCAACTCCACCTTCACGGAACTATGAACCTGTACCCCTAGATCTCTTTGTTCTTCCCCGACACCCTACCATTAATTGAGTAGGTCTTGCCCCGATTCGGTCCACCGAAATGCAGCACCTCACATTTATTTAAATTAAACTCACCTGCCATTCATCGGCCCACTGACATTTAGACGGATGAGAGGGGATCTTCTTGAAACATCTAAGAACCTGAAGGAGCTTGACGGTGTGGTTGAGGGTGGATGTTTCCTGTTATTGGGGAGACTAGAACAGGGACACACAGTTTGAAAATCCCTTTAAGGCTCGGAGGAGGAGAATTTTTGTTTTTTCTCAGAAGGTCATTAATCTGTGTAATTCCCTTGTCCCAAATCAGCATCCCATGTAGTATAACTCTGTGAGGTAAACCCAGCAAATAGTTACCACCCACGGGTTATCCTGCTGTTCAGACAACTTTTCTTTGGATCAGAGTATTGTTTCCACGAGGTTTTCAAACAAGCGCTAAGCGCTTGGAGCCTGGAATTCTGTGCTCCGGGAGAGTTCTGTTTTCCAGCTGGGAAGAGCTATGGCCGTAACTGCTTATCAGCTGTTGTCCCCTTCTCAACTCTGAGAAACTAACTGGCTTCTAACGTCCCACCATTCCCTTTTGACCTCCTTCTATCTATGACTGGCTTGGACCAGACTTTTGTCATGTAAGTGTGAATTGAGTAATTGCACTTTGAACTCGCCTCGCCTATGGTTTTAACACCTAAAATTCGACACTCCATTGTCCCCCACACACCCACCTAAGGAAACATGTGATTCTCTACTGGGCAGCCCGGTAGCACAGTGGTCAGCACGGTTGCTTCACAGCGCCAGGGTCCCAGGTTCGATTCCCGGCTTGGGTCACTCTCTGTGCAGAGTCTGCACCTTCTCCCCGTGTCTGCGTGGGTTTCCTCCGGGTGCTCCGGTTTCCTCCCACAGTTCAAAGATGTGCAGGTTAGGTGGATTGGCCATGATAAATTGCTTATCTTCAAAGATCTTGGCAAATTGATAAGGGAGTCAAGGGTTCTGAGATGTGGAAAGGAGATTGGAGTTAAGGCTACAATCAGGTCAGCCATGGTCTTATTGGATGACGGAACAGACTTGATGGGCCGAATGGCCTACTGCTGTTCCGAAGTCCTATACCTTTATGAGATGGAGTGACAGGACTGCTGAATTCATCAAGTGAGGGAGGTTTACAGGAGGAATCCATGTCAGTTCGGACAACATGTTGACTCGATCGCGGGTTGGGCCAGAAAGCCTCTCAGTTCTCGGCATGTGGCGGGCCCACATAGGGGAGTCTCCTAGTCTCAACTTCACTGCGTGCAGCCTGGAGACAAGGAGGGGCGGGGGAGGGGAGGGGTTGGTTACCAGATTATTGACTTGCTGCTTAAATGTTTAATTCTTTCAACCATCTGTGTGTCATTTGCTTCCAATAAATTTCCCTCATTGGGGCATTAAACAAAGCTGACAGATTGGTGTCAGTGGATCGTGCTGGTCGCTAACGCTCGCCTTTTCCTGCTTCCCTTCACCCCTACCCTCCCCCCTCACTCGGGCATACTCACACACACACCTCACACACACCCTCACACACACACCCTCACTCGGGCATACTCACACACCCCCTCACACCCCCCCCTCACACACACCCCCTCACACACACACCCTCACTCACACACACACCCCCTCACACACACACCCTCACTCGGGCATACTCACACACACCCCCTCACACACACACCCTCACACACACACCCTCACACACACACCCTCACACACACACCCTCACTCGGGCATACTCACACACACCCCCTCACACACACACCCTCACACACACACCCTCACACACACACCCTCACACACACACCCTCACTCGGGCATACTCACACACCCCCTCACACACACCCCCTCACACACACCCCCTCACACACACATCCTCACTCACACACACACACCCTCACACACACACCCTCACTCGGGCATACTCACACACACCCCCGCACACACACCCCCTCACACACACACCCTCACACACACACCCTCACTCGGGCATACTCACACACACACCCTCACACACACACCCTCACACACACACCCTCACTCGGGCATACTCACACACACACCCTCA